>NW_022437045.1:4094509-4265542 GCF_009761245.1 Sapajus apella | reverse complement strand
ACACACACACACACACACACACACACACACACACACACACACACACACAGCAATATTTAAAAAGGATAATACATTGTGAAGTGGCATTAACCCCAGGAATGCAAGATAGCTTTAACATTTGAAAATTGATCAATGTAATTCATATTAACAAATCCAGAAAGAATAACCATATGATCATATGAATTGATGGACAAAAAAAAATTGACAAAATCCAACAACCATTTTGGAAAAAAATTCTCAACAAACTAGGAATAAAATGGAACTTCATCTTGATAAGAGGATATTTGAAAAGCCTACAGCTAATATCATTCTAAATGTTTTCCCCTAACATCTGGAGCAAGGCAAGGGTGTCTTCATCAACATTTTAATTTCTATTTTACTGGAGGTTTTAGCCAGTACAAATTGGCAAGGAAAAGAAATACAAACCATATAGATTGAAATGGAAGAAATAAAACTGTTTTTATTTGTAGAAGACAAAATCACCTACAGAGAACAAGTGATAGACTTTCAGTTATAACTGAGTTTTGCAAGATTGCAGAATACAAGGCCAATATGAGAATACATTGTATTTAAATATATTCGCAATAAACCATTGAAAATTGAAATTAAAATACCATTTACAATAGCACAAAAACAGGTATAAGTCTGATGTAATGTGCACAAGACATACAATGAAAGATAAAACTTTGCTAAGAGAGATTTTGAAATATGGAAATCAGCGGAAGAACTGTTAATGGATTGAAATACTCAAGGTTGTTAAGATGTCAGTTCTCTACAAATTGATCTATAGATTCATTGTAAGCCCTATCAAAATCCATCATGTTTTTATAGAAATTGGTAAGCTGGTTATAAATTCTATGTAGAAATGCCAAAAAACGATAGGCAAAACAACTTGAGAAAAAAGAGGAAAAAAAAATTTTTTTAAGAAAAGAAAAAAGGTAAAGAACTATCATTACCTGTTTTCAAGACATATCAAGGCAGTGCTGTTTTGAAGTTCAGGAGACAAGATATTATTAAACAGAATAAAGTCCTGAAATTGTTCCTCATATTTATTCAAAACTGATTTTAACCAAGATGCAAAGGTAGTTTGGTAAAGAAGGTCTTGTCAACAAATGGTGCTGGAACAAGTGGATATCCACTTAAATCCACATATTCCACTATATTTAATGTTTAACTGTAAATGGATCACAGACCTGAATGTAAAATTGTTAACTAAGCTTCTAAAACCAAAAGACAAAAATTACTATGCTCTTAGGGTAGGTACATTTCTTAGATACAGCACCAAAAGTGTGATCCATAAAAGGAAAATTGATAATTTGAATTTTATAAAAAAAAAAAACTTCCAAAGACACTGCTAAGAAAATGAAAGACAAGGCATACCCTGATAAAGCACCTGTATCCAGAATATATACTCTCAAATCTCAACAATAAAATAACACAATTAAAAAAGGAAAAGAACATTTTTTCAAGTTCTCATGAGGTTGCAAAAGCAAATAATTTTAATACATCACCAAAATATGTGGAGGCAAGTAACATGAAAGATTAGCTAAACATCATTAGTAAAGAAATAAAAATTAAAACAAGATAGTACTATACTTCTAATGACAAATTAAAAAGACTGAAAATACCAAGTGTTAACAAGAACATGAAATAAATGGAAACCCCACATACTACTTGAGAACATACAGACACAGCTACTTTGGAAATTTCTTAAAAAGCTAAAAATACAGCATACCATTTAATCTTTCTGCTCCTATATACCTGATATGAAAATATAACCATTTACAAAGACTTACTATGAATGTTTATAGCACCTTACAACAGCAGAAAATGGAGTAGCCAACATCAACTGGTTAATGAGCTGGTATATCCAACAGCATACTGCTTCATAAGAGCATTAACTACTGAGGCACACACACAAGGTATTTCAAAATAGCCTTCAGTGAAAGCAAATTTTGACTCCATTTATAGAAAATCCGTGAAAGGGCCACAGTGACAGATCAGTGATGGCCTGGTTGTTGACAGGAGGGATCCTCTACCTTAGGTTTCTGTTGAGATAAAAGGCAAAGCCCTTAAATTTCTCTGAGGCCCAACTGATAGCATCTGAAGTCCACCTTTGAATTTTTAGAGGCCCCTTTGTCTGAATTCAGCCTTTCAGTATTTCCCCATATTCATAATTGAAACATAACTCTGAAATTAAGGAATAAAGACATCCTTGTTACTAGCTGTTACTAGTACAAATGCTTGATTGCAGCCAAGATGGCATCTTCTTTTATACAATTTTAATCTTTCTAGATTTCTTGGGGGGATGGGATGCTATTTAATCCATAGTTTGGCCAGTTTAGTGATGGATAAATTAGCACCAGTATTTATCAGTTTTTTATGGTCTTACTGTATTGAAACATCTCGAGATGTTTATCTCAAGACTCAACCCCACAACTACTGAATTAAGCTATTGAGTGAGGAGAAACTGGGATCAGAGTACTTCCTAAAAATCTCACAAGCTCCTCAGAAAAACCATAACAAAGATCCATTCAATGCCTTCACACAAATGCAGTCCACTGCAGCTTAATTCAGTTGTTTGCAGGACTATAATGTTTATAAAATAAAAGGTATACATTAAGCTTTTAAGAATTTTATTGAGCAAAATTTATTTTTATATGTACATACGAGACATTTTCTTTGACATATAAAAATACAGAAATATTTACATGTATACAAAAATACTAAAACACAGATTTCAGAAATGAGGAAAACAAGCAAGTTTTGACAAAGGATACTTTCTTGGGAAATACACACACTGAAAAAAAGCTTTAGAAAGGTGACAAAACATTTAACAGACGCCAGGAGTTGATATTTCTGTTGGTATCAATTGGGTAAGTCGAATATAAAATGTCAGAAATGCTAACAGATGGAAAACCAGACTTAAATGTAAGATTGTCTAGGTAAAATTGCATAGCTTTCCTTTACTATAAAATTGAATCAATTTTTTTAAACCTTCAGTATCATGTAACTACCTACTTTTCCTTTTTTCTTAAAATACTTAAATTGTTCAATTTGTACTGAGAATTTTAGACTTTTTCTCATTAAATTGTAAAATATTTCAAGAGGTTGTCTATCCTCTTTATACTCTGGGGGAAAAAACCTCAGGATCCTACATTGATTTCAACATAAAATTGAAAATCACAATACAGTTTTTTTTTTTTTTTAAGTTAAAAGCTAACATTTTCTAACTAACATTCATGATCAGTAACAACTAATTCAATCACAATCTTCGTAAATTCTTTTTGCTTTTCTTTGTACCAGGCAGGGGACCTATTTTACAACTGGCTTTGAGGAACTTGCCATCAGAACAGTCTTTAGTAGTATGATAATTACAGAGACACCTTGTACAATAATCAAATCCACAGCCTTCTCGTTTGCAGGTTGCCCTTTGTAAATAGCAATCATATTTTGCAGGTGAATTACAGCGAATACAAGCTTTGAGGCTTTCGTTCTTTTTCAAAGTCTTGGCAACCTAAAAAGAAAAAAAAATCCATAAACAAATTTCAGCAAGGACTGCATGCACTTTAGTTAGTAAAACCAAGACAGACACCCTTGTGCCTTCCAATACATGTATGAAATATCACTCCATACATATGACAATTCGTGCTCTAAGTTTTATCTATGCAGTACCTGACAGCAGATGCTCAATAAATTTATTTTTTAATAAATCTGTATGTTGTATTAGTCATTATAGCATAAAATTTAACACTAGTTTTATTATATGGGATTTATATTCACCAATCAACATGAGTCAGAAAATATTCTGTAAGTTTGGTAAGTTATCTAAATTAAGCTTATGAAGTTGTTTACATGTGAGAGAACTTTCGGCACACATCACTCACTGATCTGAAGGTATAATAGGATGCCTTCAAGTTCAGAAAGCTTGCCTTTTTCCACTTAGCTCTCCTTCCTGGTTGTTAAAGGCAGAAACTACAAAATGTAGTACTGAGTAATTTTATAAGAAATCTAGGTTTTTCCTTATTTCCTGAGTGTTTCTAAATTTTAACTCAAAATGACGGAACTTTCGCAAACAATGCCAAGTAGTACCTAACGTTCACAGAAAGACATTTCTGTGTACTTTCCTAATTTCAACTGTTTTCCATATTATTGAGAGGGAAATAAAGTGGACACTAATAAATTCCCTAATAGTTCAAATTATAATTAAAATTATCATCAATATCAGGTTTCTTAATGTCAGAGAACAAATTAGTATGCATTTCTTACTCTAAATCCCTTATGTTTTAAAATTTACAATAAAACAAAAACTTACCTCAGAGAATTCATTGTGTCGACTGTAAGTAGAACCTTTCTGATCACCTCGACTGGATACCTTGGCTTGAGCATCTTTTTTGAGAGAAGTCTGGGCTGCTGATTTCTGAACAGAAGCCAGTGGGGTTCTGAACATAACATATTCTCTGGTTGAAGCATGTGGTGAAAATTTATTGTCTTCCTATTTAAAAGAATTGTAATAGAACTTAGAAATTATTTCCTATATCCTCGACAATGAGACATTTTTATTGTTTATACATGTAAGAAATGACAAGGATGTAAAAGACTTATCCCTACATGTAATTTACCTGAACATACTAAAACAAAGCAACACCTATACATCACACATATCAAGCCTAACTTATAGACAGAAACTGTGAACCAAAAACCGTGAGAAATCACTCTACATGCATAGTCTACATGGTATTTAATACCTAAAAAGTGTAAGTAAAACAGCTTTTCTAAATGTTATAAAATACACATACACACAATTGGCAACTAAGGTTGACTATATGGTCAACTCTATCTGAGAACTGAGTAATTTTCCCTTTGTTACTTTAGATATTTAGTTTCAAAATTCTAGTATAAGGCTGAAATATTTTATGAATGTAAAGAAGGGTTTCCAGATTACCTGTTTTCTTTTCTATTTCTACAAGAGCATTAGCAGTGCATTTTTAACTAAAAACATCATCTGCAAAGACTTACGGTAACTCTCTGTATTGCTTTACTGTACAACTGGAATGCCCCCTTATCATCTTCTAGGATCTTCTTCCAAGTTGTGCTCACTTTAGACACGCTGGAAAAGTAAATCACCATAAATGAAACAAAGTGTCACAAAGAGCTAAGATGAATACAGTAGAAAAACATTAGCAGTGCAAAAGATAATTCTATTAGTAGTGCTTCTCAAACCTGACCACATTACAACTGCCTGGGGGTTTACACTCGTTTAAAATGGAGCTCAGGGCTCTGTATTTTAAAAAAGTTCCCTCCTCATCAAGTAATTCTAAGTGCATTGAGGCTTAAGAACCACTGCTTTGTACACTATTTTTTCACAATATCTGCAAACATCAAACAGTAGCCACCACTGTATATATGGATACCATGTTAGCTATCTGGTAAAAATAACAGACAAATTTCAAAGTACTCTAGGCACACAGCTATTAGGAATCAACTTTAAAAACCCACTATGTTAAGAGAACAAACAAACAAATAAAAAACAAAACCCAGTTGAGCCCTCTCTAATTCTGTATAATCACCTTAATTCTCAAAGTTATCTCATCCTAAGTAATTTTCCTTGGTAGACTGAAAAAGAAGTGGTGGTTAGTGCAAGGTTTCTAAGAAATAGTCATAAACAGAGCCCAGGAGGTGGAGGTTGCAGTAAAACCAAGATTGCACGATTGCACACCAGCCTGGGTGATGGGAGTGAAATCCTGTCTCAAAATAAAAAAAATTAAAAAAAAATAACAATTCCCTATTTGTGGATCTTATTTTCATCACTGTCAAACCTAGGAGGAGAGCCCTACCACCAAAAATGGCTTGGAAAGGACAAAAACTGCTTCACACTTTCTGGCGTGACAACTCATAATGCCTACTGGACATGTAGACTGGATCTAGGCTGTTTTACAGTTAAGCCCCAAAGATGTAAATTACATATTACAAATTTCAAAACTAAAAGGAACAAAGATCCTAAGCCAACAGAAATACAGATTTGTAATAGCATGGATATAAAATTCCAAATGGCTAGATTAAATGCATTAATTCTACATTTTTTTCATCTTAGTGGCACATAGGTAGCAAAATACCAGCAAAAGTCATTACCACAATTAAACAACATTGTAAGGTTACCTACAACAGGCTGAGCATCTATAATTCAAAACCCTGAAAATTTTTGAATGCTGACATGATGCTCAAAGGAAATGTACATTGGAGCATTTTTGGATTTCGGATTAGGGATGTTCAACTGTTCAACCTGTAGGGTATAATACAAATATTCCAAAATTTGAAAAATATCTGAAATCCTTCTGGTCCCAAGCATTTCGGATAAGGGACACTCAACCTGTACAACAGTCTTTGCATGAGGTGGTGGCACCGAGCCACTAACAGCAATGTTCAGTGGATCATGCTAATATGTATATTCAAAACAGCACTTACTTGATTAAGTCCATATCACTGAGTTGTGCCAAAATAGTTGCTAAGAGATGTCTGAGTCCTCTTAGAAAGAGTTCACTGAGAATATCTACACATTCGAGGCCCATTTTTCTGCCAATTATATTCTGCAGTCTAAAATTCCCTTTGGCTATAATTTCCTTTAGCATCTCCCGATCTACTTTAGGATTTCGTTTTGCATTCTTTTTTAATGTCGAACAAACCACTTTTTCAAAATGAAGAACTGGCAGCAAGTTTTTGTTGGGATATTGGTCTGGGCTTTGTATCTGTAGCAGGCAGGATTGTGGACTATCACTGAAATTTTCCTCCAGGAGGCTACCTTCTTCATGTTCATTGAGGCCACTTAATTGAGAAAATGAGGAATAGCCACTGTCTTCATAAAGTCTACTGGTCTCTAGTGCTTCTATTTCATTTGTATTATTAAGTGTTTGTTGTACATGTTGATTTTCCTTGTTATGTAAGGGCTTGCTTTCAGTTTCAAGTTCTACAATCCTAGGGCTCACAACTGGTGACCCAATGCATGACAGTTTTTCATAGTCTTTATTAACACAGTCTTTACAGGAACCTTCCAAATATCCCGGAGTGTAGGAAACTAGTCTTCCAATGTCATCAGGTTTTATCAGTTTCAGTCCGGAATGAACATGGTTACAATTAAAATCACACTTCATTTTGACAGAAAGGGTAGAACTTTCTTCTTCTTTACAACCTATAAAAAGAATATTTACATCTTAATGGCAAAATTTCCACATATCCCTACTTCTTAAATTGGGATATACAAAGTTACTTTGCAACCTCTCAGCATTAGGTATTGTCTACATGTACCTGCATATACAGCTGTCATATTATCCAAGTTTAATTATTGATATGACAATAATGTGCACACATTGCTTAAACTTTATAATAAGTATATATTATATTACTCTTGAGAAGGCATGTCAGAACAGACTGCTTTTGGAGCTGCAAGGCTATAACATCTCGCTGTTGTCTATAACTTGCAGAGAGAAACTGCTTCTAAATTCCCAATGTTAACACAGTGAAAGACACATAGTATATGCTCCAGGATCCCACTAAACCTAAAATTAAGAGTTCAGTTGCATAAAAAAATAAAGAATATACAAATTCTAGCTCCCTAATTAACCCTAAATCTAGAATAAATGATTCTGAGTGGTCTACTTTCTTTCAAAGGAAACAAATAAAATGCCAAGAGGTTGCTTCTATTCTTGCCTCAACTAAAAAATTAGGTTTGATGACCACAATTTGTAAGAGAGGATAAAAAAGCAAAAGCCACCTATGAAGGCACACTATGCTTTGTTTAGCTGCCTAAAGCAAAAAGGCCTGAAAATACTTCAGGAATTCAAAGTAATCTTCTTTCTACTGTCTTTATAACACAGTTACTGAAAGGTTGCCCTACAGAACCTCTTTCATTTAACACCATTCTTTGAATATAGACATTTCTTTAAAATTAGAGCTAATAGTGATTCAAATACTTTATACTTGTTTAGAACTTTGTAATTTCCCATGTTTACAAACCTTTTGAGGTAGGATTGGGAACCGTTGTTTTTACAATTGATCGCATTGAAGTATAGCTTAGTTTGCCTAATACAGGTAGTTGATTTAAATGGGTCAGACTTTTCTTCCTCATTATAATGAGGTGCTCTGGAAAAATAGACCTTACAAATAACATTTACACTGTTTATAAAAATGATAGAAAATCCAGAATTCATGGTACAAGAGCACTTAAGGTACGAAGGAAAAAAAGATGTACATTTCATTTCTCACGTGAGCAGGCCCTCTTCTAGTCCTTGGTAACAATCAATGACTTTCTCATCCCAGGGGCTTTGTATATTACGCGTTTCTCTGCTTAGAATATCTTTTCTGCTTCCTTTGTCTATTTAGCTTCTAATCCATTACTCATGGATAGCTTCATTTTTTGAGGGAACTCTCAGACCTCATCAAACCCTAGTTCAAAGCACTACCAACTTAAAAATTCTAAAACTACTTTAAGTTTCTTAAAGGCCAGACATGATTGTTATTGCTTACTACAAAATCCAAGCAAATGGCAGTGCCTGACACAATGAAGGCATACAATATAAAAATGTTTCCCACTTTTTTTTAAAGCTAATACTAGCATTAGAATCTGTACTCTTATTTACAAAATTAGCACTTAACGAGTTAAAATGAATAAAATGATTACAATTATTACACATTCCTCTTGCAACAGCATGTATTTTCACATGAATAATTAGATTTAGTGTCAGGTGCAATGGCTCACGCCTATAATCCCAAAACTTTGGAGGCACAGGTTGGGGGATTGCTTGAGATCAAGAGTTCAGACCTGCCTGGGCAACACAGTGAGACCCCATCTCCATAAAATTTAAAAAAAGAAACTAGCTGGGTGTGGTGGCATGTGCGCGTAGTCCCAACTACTAGGAGGCCGAGGTGAGAGAGCTGCTTGAGCCTGGGAGGTTGAGGCTGCTGGGAGTTGTGATTGTACCACTACATTACAGCCTGGAAGACAGAGGGAAACTCTGCCTTAAAAAAAAAGAGAAAAGGAAGAAAAGATTTAGTATTTAAAAAGAATTTTAATAAACTGACTTTGAATTTACAGAAAAGTTGCAAGGATAGCACAGAGTCCCTGCATACCCACTGCTCAACTTATATTACTAACACGCATGCATGCATGTCACAACAAATGAACCAATATTGTTGAATTATTAACTAAAATCCCTATTCTATGTGAATTGCCATAGTTTCTACCTAATGTCTTTTCTCTGTTCCAGGGTCTTATCCAGGACACACTACATTAGTCATTGTATATCCTTAGGCTCCTCTTGACTATAAAGATTTCCTTGCTTATGGTTACCTTGACAATTTGGAGGAGTATTGGTCATTTTGTAGCCTTTTCCACAAATGGGATTTGTCTGAAGTTTTTCTCAGCTTTAGTCTGGGCTGTGGGTTTTTAGACCACAGAGGTAAGGTGCTATGATTTGATTACTGATGTTAGCCTTGATTACTTGGTTGAGGTAGTATTTCTGAGGTTTCTCCAACTATAAAGTTACTCCTTTTTGCTCCTTTTCCATTTGAAACTTTTTGAAAGGAAGCTATTATGCACAGCTCACACTTAAATGGGTGGGAAGTAAATTTATAAATCATTTGTTATTCTTCTATACAGTAGATTTGGCCATTATCTCCTATTTATTCGTCCTACCAATCATTTGTATCAGTATAAACTCATAGACTTTTGGTTATAATCCAATACTATTTATAGTATTGCTCAAATTGTTCCAGCTTTTGCTACTGTGGGCTTTCAGTTGATGTTGGTGTCCATTTCACATCATTTTGTGTTTTGAACATCCCTTACTTTCTGGAACTACAAGATGCTCTAAGTGCATCTTATAATTTCCCTGTTCCAGCCCTAGAATCAGTCATTTCTCCAAGGAACTCTGGTTCTCTTATTTTGGAGAAAGGTATTAAATGAAAGTGAAATCTGGATGTTGGTTGTAGATTTAATTTTAAAATGCGAAACTAATGTATTTTTCATTTCCAGAGCAATACTGCAGAATAAACAGAAGAATAGCAACACGTTTTATAAAAAAGGAAGCTGAAGCAACTGTTTGCAAAAGGTTACATCCATTCCTTTTAACTGTTGTCCAATGACCAGGCCAAATTTGGGAACTATGTGAAGTATTCATATAATTGACTTATTATCCAGAAAGAGGGAAAATATTACATGGCTACATAGCCTCATGAATTAAACAGATGAGGGCTAAGAGTTCAGTTTAACCATTTCACTTATCTATCCAACATCCATTCAGTGACAGGGTAGGGGAGAAAAACTAGGGATGATCTTTAGCAAAGCTGACATTCTGAGATCTGAAAACCGTATGGAAATCTGGTGGGAGAGTTCTAGATAGTAGGAAACACAGGAAGCAAGGAAAAATGTGAGTGCTAAAGGAAGAGAAAGCCCTGTAGCGCTGAGCTGGGGGAGGTTATTGAAAATTATAGTCGAAGAGTTTGTAGAATGATCTGTAGATTTGTGGGGTAGGTTGGGTCATACAAGTGGAGGAGAGAAATTTGGTTTACATTTCAAAAAGATAATTGGCAGTTGTGGAGAATGGATTGCAGGAAGGTAAAAGTGGAAGCAGAAAGAATAGTTCCAAGTGTTTATTACAGAATTACAGAGTGTGAGAAACCTGGACTAGAAGGATTGTAGCAGAAATGAAAATAACTGCATAGATTCAAGGTCTGTTACTTAGGAGGGTAAAGTCAACTTACTGCAAATCTACCAGATGTAGACAGGAAGGAGAGTACACACACAAAACAAACAAACAAACAAAAACAACCTGGGTTGAAGACTTAAGTATCTAAAGTATACAGTGCTATTTACTAAGTTAGGGAAAACTGATCAAGTTAACTCTTAAAACCTCCGTTTCCTCATCCATAAAATGGGAGTAAGACAATAATACAGGACTAAATGCAGTCAATACAATCTATTTTTAATCACATAAGCCAAATCCTTTCATATTCCTTACACGGCAAATTATTAACATTTAAGTAGCAAAAGCACATTTCACACAGAAGTATATATTTTAGAATATCACATAGTTTTCCATTAGAATGTATAGATTTAAGAATCAGATCCAAGTTTGAATGAAAATCCTTGCTTAGCCTTTTGACTGGCTTTGTGAACTTGGAATGTCCTATTCCTCCTATTTTTCCCCCAAGTGCAGATACTAATAAGACTCACACATGACATTGTTTAACTTTTCACTTACCAACTCACAGCCCAGTCATACAGAGAAAAGTAAATTTTATGAAGTTTGATCTTACATTTAACTTTTCAATATAGACCTGACACATCATATTAAATATAATTAAGGCTGTAGTGCTTAAAAATCTTTGTAACTCTTCTGTTAACTAAAATCATAGGCTCCAGTCTCTAATACCTACAGATAACCACCATGTGGTCAATGTTGGGCATGGCTATTCCTTTACTTAAGAATTTAAGAGGCCCAATGCTTGTGACCATAAAGTAATCTTTAAAAGAAAACCTTAGAAAAATCTACTTTCAAAACTATTTGGAGGCAACATATATGTATTTTTAATTTCATCTCCTCAAACCTGTAAACTGGGAAAAAACTCCAATGGGCAGTAAATTCTTTCTGAGGAGCAAGGTAGTAAAGACAATTGGAGTTATCAATAAAAACAACAAAAAAACCCCTCATAAAGCCATCAAATTTCAGAATTTCGATTGCAGACTGAAGATCCAGTATCTTCTAGAAATATACTTAATCTATTAAGTTTTTTTCTCTTGAGACTTCTAGAGTTCTTTTTAAATAAAAGAGCCATTACAAAATAGTACAATGCTAACTTGCTAAATTTTTTCTCATTTTGGGTCGTTTCTCAGGTAAAAATAATTGCATATCGATTTTATTTACAGGTAGCAACAAAGAGGATAAAAAGCATGAGTGCCTTCCATTCTCCACAAGATTTGCAATAAAGTACAAGTTCTTCACGAGTTACAGGGAAAAGTCACCAATTCTTCGATTCTCACAAAATCATCTTAATACTATAACCAAATTCAAGGTTTGTAGTAAAAATTGCTTTTTTAAACTCTCCCCATTACACTCCAGGCCTTGAGGCTGGGTTAATGGGCAAAGAGGAAAAAATGGGAAAAAGTAACGTTTTTGTTTGGATGTCCCAATTGAGTTTGGTCCAATGGGGTGGGGGGTCTCTCCATTTGGCGGGAGTGGGCAGGGAGACCCTGGAACTCCTGAGGGGTCGGTGAGGCTGCCCCTCAGGGCGCGGGACACGCGGAGGCGGGAGATAACCGCGAGGGCGATCTCCCGCGCCCGCCAGCAAGGCTGGGACCGCGAAAAATCGGGGAAACTGCCTTTGGCTGTGAGGGTGAAGGGCAGAAATATAGAAAAGGGGCGCAGGGGGCGAGGGTGAGGCACCTGGCCAGGCCCTGGGGGCTGCCAGCTCACAGCCCTGTCACAGCCAGGGGCTATAGAGTGGGGGAGGGGAGGGGCATTTGGCGCCTAATCATGCAGGGTGGGGCAGGTGGGTCTTCCGAGGAGGAAAAAGGGCGCCTTGGGATGCCACGACCCACACCTCCGGAGGCTGGAGTCCAAGGTCAGCATGGGCGGTGAGACCCCCGTGGCCCGCCAACCCGCCCCTGCACATCTGGCTTCCCCTTGACCCCCAGCCCTCCTCCCGGACTCAGGAACCGCCGCCGCCTGAAGCCGGCCTGTGGTGTGGCCGCATGTCCAGGCTCGGGGGGATTTCGGATTGGGGTTGCAGGTTGCGCCCCTCCCCGTGCACCCCTCCTGACGGGCAAGTTCCGCTCGCGCCCACTCCTCTCACTCACTGTCCGAGGGACGAGGGCGTCCGGCGGCTGTCACGGAGCTGGAGCCGGCGTTGCAGGAGCAGCGGGGTGGCCGTGGGGCGCAGCTGCAGGGGCGCCGGCTCATGCCAGCCGACGTGAAGTCCGCCTCAGGTGGAGGAACCACTCCAGGGACAGCTGAGCAACCTGCCTGCTTCACAGAGCTGTCTCTTAAAAGGCGCCAGCTGGTACTTTTAAAATCTTTGAATTTGGTGCCTAAATCGGCGCGGCCCAATGAGGCGCGTCGTTCGCACTCGCCGACCAATAGGAGAGCGGTTGAAGGGGGAGCCCTTATCCGTGCCCAATTGGAGGCTGCCGAGGCGGGGCTGAACCGCGAAGCCCAGCCCCCTTCCAACTTACCGGTTCCCCTGGTCCGGAAAGATGCTGAGGCCGGGGGCGGGACCTCCGAGCGCGGGGAGGCCACGGCCCGGCCACACGTGAGGGGGGCCTACCACGCATGCGTGCGCCCGCCAAGGTTCCCTCTGCCGTCTTCCGGACTGGCCTCCTGCAAGTCCTAATCTCAACCCAAATTCAGCGCTGGCCTCCATTTGGAGATCTTCGATGGGTACAAATGGTAGCTGATTTTCTTCGATCATCTCTCGAGCGGGAGTTCGGTGAGCGGCAATTCGGCTCGTCCGGGAATCCAGACTTTCCGGAAGACGAACCCTCCCCCAAGCCCGGCTTAGCCCGCCTCTCTAGGATTTACGCGCGCACTCGGCTCTCCCTCCTAACTCGCCCCTCCCCCTGACCCACACCTCTGCGCAGGCGCCTTGGCGGGCTGTGGCTGCGGAGTTGGCGGGTCGGCGCCTGCGCGCTGGGGTCCCCCGCGATTTTCCCGGGGGAGGGTGAGGGGCGGGCTCCAGCGAGGAGGTGTGCGGCCCTCTGCGTTGGGCTGACCGCGGCTGTGGCGGGAGATCTGCGGCTGCGCCTCCCAGGGCCCTATGGGAGGCCGAGGGTGGGACCGAGGCGATTCTTCCTTGTAGGCGCATTTATTTGTATTTTAAGCCACACCTCAGACGCCGTGTTTTATAAGAACGTTAAGTTTACTAGCGTGCACATACGCTTTCCTGGGTTTTTGTCTTTAACCGTCAAGGGCCAAGCGCCAGAGACTGTAGTCCTACTCCCAAGAAAAGAATAGATAGACTGGAGCCTCCTGGCCAAGGGAATTTTTTTTAGTGATGGTTGGCATGGATGTCAGTATGAAAGTGTACCGGAGTATTAGTGATGCTCAACTTTTCACAATGTGAACATGCACTTAGGGCAGTGCATTCCCTGAACTCAGCTTTATGGCTACTCAGCCCAGTGAAGCAACGAGATGTGAGCTCCAAAAAGGCGAATCCTCATTTGCAGTTTCCCTCTGTTGCCTTTCTGCAGCCTCGGAGTGAGTTCTTGGCTGTAGTAAGTGCTCAGTACCATTAGTGACAGTCCTATGTGGCGCAGCCAGAATTAAAATTAATCATACAAGTGCTGGGTGGACCCTGGTCTACCTAAAATTTTGATAATTAGTTCATCATGGGTTATTTGCATTTCTTTCTTCCTTTCTTTTTTTTTTTTTTTTTTTTTTTTTTGAGACGGAGTCTCGCTCTGTAGCCAGGCTGGAGTGCAGTGGCGCGATCTCAGCTCACTGTAACCTCCGCCTCCCGAGTTCAAGCGATTCTCCTGCCTCAGCTTCCCGAGTAGCCGGGACTACAGGTGCGCGCCACCACGCCCTGCTAATTTTTGTATTTTTAGTAGAGTGGAGTTTTCACCATGTTGGCCAGGATGGTCTGGATCTCCTGACCTCGTGATCCGCCTGCCTCACCTCCCAAAGTGCTGGGATTACAGGTGTGAGACACCGCGCCTGCCCTGCCTTTTTTGTATTTAGAAATGTTACATTAAAATCGTGTCAGTCTTGATTACTGAAATTTTTTTCCATCTCGTAAATGCACCGAAGGCCTGTGCTTCACTTGCCTTTCCCTAGCCTGGCTCTGGCTGGAGCTAGGTCCTGGAGATTCAGGGTTGAAAAGACAAAGTCCTGTCCTTCAGGGAGTTTACAGCGACAAATGAGTATAGGTTAAGGATTTTGGACGGTCAGGATGCTTTCTGAGACTTTGGACCCAGATGTGAGTGTTGAACTGGCAATGCAGAGCTGCATAATAAGCAGAGGGAAAAATAAGCAGAGGGAATACCTGATTAGAACTTTGTGAGCAAGAAAGAGAGGAGATTAGAGAAGTAGGCAGAAACCAGATCCTGTGGGACTTTGTAGTTTTTCCATGTAGAGTTTAGACTTTCTTCTGATTGCAGTGGTTGGCTTTTGGAAGGATTTTGGCAAGGGAGTTATTCGTTGATAGAATATTAAAACTACAATAGCTTTTTAATGCAAAAAAGAATGTAAATGTTAGCCTTTCATTCTCACAATAATTTAGCATTATTTTCAGTGTATAATGATTGTGCTTCTTAGTGTAAATTAAATCTCACTGTGGCTACCAGAACCACACAGCCAATAAGCAGAGATTCCAGTGCCAGTCTGCAGGATTCGAAAAGTCCTTGTCCTTTCCTTTTATGCTATGCTAAGCTACAACACTATTTGTTGGAAACTTGGTTGCTTTTAGTACATTTTACATTACTTCACAATTTGACCTTAGAGATCTGTATTCACCTCTTTTATTTTCAGATGCTGGCAGAAATACAAAATTCATGGCAGGCAAAGGTTCTCATTAATTATTTTTATTTTTTTTGAGACGGAGTCTCTCTCTATAGCCCAGGCTGGAGGGCAGTGGTCCAATCTCGGCTCACTGTAACCCCTGCCTTCCAGGTTCAAGGGATTCTCCTGCCTCAGCCTCCCAAGTAGCTGGGATTATAGGCATGTGCCACCACACCTGGCTAATTTTTGTATTTTTAGTAGAGATCGGGTTTCACCTCGTTGGCCAGGCTGGTCTCAAACTCCTGACCTCAACTGATGCCCGCCTCTGCCTCCCAAAGTGCTGGGATTATAGGCGTGAGCCACCGTGCCAAGCTCATTAAATTAGCTGAGCATTTGGAATACAATCTTTGGATCTTATTCTCAGCTTAGATGTGTTTTTCAGCAGTTTTTTTATTCTCCAGAAAAAGGCTGACATATTATTGGAGAAATCAAAATTTCTGTAATAGAAAGAACCAAGCATGTTTTGTTGCACACTGGAATAATTTGTCACCTTTTTGTAGTTTATTGGGTTACTAAATCATTGACTTTAAATGATATTTGAGCTTAATGATAAAATATTCATAACTGTTAACATGTTCAGTTCACTGGCACCTGTTTATTCTCATCTAAGTGAGAAACTTAGGGCCACTCAGGTGGGATGTGGTGGCTCATGCATGTAACCCTCACACTTTGGGAGGCAGAGGCAGGAGGATTGTTTGAGCCCAGGAGTCAACATGGAAAACCCCATCTATACTGAAAACAAATAAAGCAAAAATTAGTCAGACATGGTGGTGTATACCTGTAGTCCCAGCTACTTGGGAGGCCAAAGTGGGAGGATGGCTTGAGCCCAGAGGCGGAGGTTGCAGTGAGCTGAGATTGCATCACTGCACTCCAACCTGGTGACCAAAAAATAAAGGGCAGGGGGACATTCTGAATTTTACTAGATGCCAATAGATGTGTATACCTCATTTTTCAAATCAGCATCAATTAGCTTTTGGGTGTTTAGGTGGAATATAAAGTGCAGAGAGAACTGCCCTCATTCTTTCATAAAATTCTTATTGCAGACCTACCATATGCAAGACATCGTGGGATATATGGAAATAATTGGGACATGATACCTGCCCTTGTGCTTATTCTCTGTGAGCTTGCCACCTAATAGGCATAATAGATGTTCAGTAAATAATTTCTGAATACGAATCATGAGGCATGTGTGTGAGGGTAAGGTCTATAAAATAAAACTACATAGAACACTGGATGAGTCAAATACATTTAAATTTGTGGGAATTTTAGCCGGGCGTGGTGGCTCACACCTGTAATCCCAGCACTTTGGGAGGCCAAGGCAGGCGGATCACCCGAGGTCAGGAGTTTGATACCAGCCTAGCCAACATTGTGAAACACCATCTCTATTAAAAGTACAAAAAATTAGCTGTGTGTGGTGGCGGGTGCCTGTAATCCCAGCTTCTTGGGAGGCTGAGGTAGGAGAATTACTTGAAGCCAGGTGGCAGAGGTTGCAGTGAGCTGAGATTGCACCATTGCACTCCAGCCTGGGCAACAAGAAAAAAAATTGTGTAAATTTTCATAGGAAAAAGCAGTTACTTATATGTATCAGGACAAGGGAATAATCTGTAGCACAGAATTTCTTAACCTCAGCACATTTTGGGCCAGATAAGTCTTATACGGTGTTTAGCAGCATCTCTGTTATTCCTTCTTCCAGTTGTAATAACTGTTTCTAAACATTGCCAGATGTCTCCTGGGGGGGCAAAAGGCCTCTGGATGAGAACCATGGCTGTAGGGGATGTCTTTTGAAGAAATGGGGACAAAGAAGGCCCACAGCATAAAGAACAAAATAAGGGAAAGGGTAAATGCAGTTGCATTTTTCAGGATGAATTAATTTGATGTGGCATAAGGGAGCTGGTGTGTAAAATGAGCTAACAGAAAATGATGGTGGACACAGATCATGGATGTAATGTATGCACAGTAAAGAGCTGGTTTTATTTGGGAGGCAATGGGAGCTTTTACATTGTTGTGCAAAGGAGTGATGAGATCAGAGTCTTGCTTTTTAGAAAGATTAGTTTGGCAGTTATTTATTTGTAACCATAATTAGACAGCAAATAGAGAGGATGCGGGGAGAAGTCAGGTGACTATTAGTCTGAGAAGTAATTCTGGATAAGAGCGGTGGTAACGGAATTGAAAAGGATTAAAAGTATTTACTAGGATTTAGCAATAAATCCAATGCAAGGAAGAGGAACTTAAGGTGTCATTTTAAATTTGAGAATGGTAGTACCATTAAAAGCTAATGAATTTTGATTAACTGGCACTTCAATTCTTTGAAATTAAGTTGAATTTTGGTTCTTTATGAATGGTATACCAGATTTCTAGACAGATACTTTAGATACAATTTTAGCCATCTATTTAGTGCCTACTGTAGCATGGTGTTAGCTCCCGAACAGACAAGAATGAAGAAAACACAATCTTATCCATAATGACATTGTGAGAGGTGTAGCAGTAACTTGTTTGTGCATATCCTGATCCACCCTTTCCCATTTCTTTATTCAGCACAGAATACTGAGACCAGAATAAAGCAGTACATATACTACCTTGTGATAAATGTTCAGGTATGGTTATCTTCATTTTGTGTTGCTATAACAGAATATAGGAGATTGGGTAATTTATGAAGAACAGAAATATATTTCCCACAGTTCTGGAGGACGGGAAGTCTAAGATCAAGGAGCTGGCACTTGTTTGACTAGGGCTTTCTTGCTGTCTTCTCACATACAGAAGGCAAGCTAGCAGGATGCTCCCTGAGGTCTCTAAGGGCCTTAATCCTAGTCCTGAGAGAGAATCCCTCATGGCCTAGTGACCTCTTAAAGGCCCCACCTCTTGCCAATGCTATCACATTGGCAACACTTGAATTTGAGGGGACATATTCAAGCCATGGCACACCGAACATTTCTCCTTTGCCAGGTAGCACCACGTTCTTTGTCAGTAGGTGGCGGTGGAAGGGCACTGCAGGATAAAGGGGCTTCTCTTTCTTCTCCTCTTGCTTTTAAGAGGATACTGTGACAGTTTATGTGTCAACTTGGCTGGACCACATGGTGCCTGTTTTTTTTTTTTTTTTTTTTTTTTTTAAGATTTTTAACTTTTGCTCTGATTTTCCAGTTATAAGGTCAGACATTCTGGGTGTTTCTATGAGGGTGTTTTTACATGAGATTGGCATTTAAATCAGTGAACTTTGAGTAAAGCAGACTGCCCTGCTCAATGTTAGTAGGCTTGATCCAATCAGGTAAAGGCCTAACAAAAAAGACTGTCCTCTTCCAAGAAAAAGAATCCTCCAACAGATATCTTGATACCTTTGGACTGGACCAGCACCATCAGCTTTTCTGGGTCTCCAGCCTCCTGGCTCACACTCCAGCTTTTGGACTTGTCAGACTTAATAATAATCACACAAGCCAATCCTTTTAAGGGAGTTTCATTAGAGAACCTTGACAAATACAAACATCTACTGAGAGTTCCTGCCTAAGTTTTGCTCATACCCTGGCAGGAGGCTTCTGGCTTACCAGTCCTGAGGTTCTTTGCTTGCAAGACCTGATCCACCAACTACACACCAGCTCTGGCCAAGGGCAAGGCAGGGAATTTTCCCATCACTGAGTAGGCTGTAGCCACACTCTCTCCATTAGGCCTGACTTCACCATGGGGAATGGGACCCCCTTCCAAGGGTATTCTTTCCTTGGGTACTCTCCGTCCTAGGACATTATAGCTGGCTTTTATCCCTCTTAATAGCTAATATCATTATCAGTTAAAAGTTTTTTATATTAAGTTATTCCTGTTTAAGTTGATGGTATGGTTTCTGTCTCCTGACTGGATATTACAATACAATATTTACTGCCCTATTTCTACTACTTTACATTTAAAGTTTTTCATAATAAAGATTTAAACTGAATTTTTGATCATTCAGTATTTTCATAGAATAAGACAAAGGGACAATGAAAACTTATATTGAGAGAGAGAGATCCAAGATGGCCGATTACTAACAGCTCAGGACTGTAGCTCCCAGTGAAAGCGCAGAGAATGAGAGGACGTCACAATTTCAGACGAATTTTTGTTGCTCACAGACCAGGAGATTCCCAGTGGAGGAGCCCCAGGGGTTGCCAGCATGACTCTTGTGGCCAGCGCGGTGGTTTTGCCCGCGCCCTGGCTCAGCGGTTCTCGGTACAGAGCAAACGGGACTGGGTCCCCTTTTGTTCGACGTTTGGAGCTCTGGGGATTCAAGAGGGAAGCCAGGCAGGAGACTCCCGGGCAGAAAAGCACCAAGAATCTTACCACCGCTGTTTTAGCTGGCGCAGTGGGTTGCTCAGATTTCAGCGCTGGGAATCAACAAGTTGGACGTCCACTCAGAGACCTAATTTGAAAGTTGGTAATTACAAAGACGACAGGTGGATAAATTTACAATGACAGGAAGAAACCAGCGTAAAAAGGCTGAAAATACTCAAAATCAGAATGCCTCTCCCCCTACGGGGGATCACAGTTCCTCATCAACAAGGGAACAAGGCCTGATGGAGAATGAGTGTGTTCCAATAACAGAATTAGGCTTCAGAAGGTGGAAAATAAGAAACTTCTGTGAGTTAAAAGAACATGTTCTAGCCCAATGTAAAGAAACTAAGAACCTTGAAAAAAGGTTTGATGAAATCCTAATGAGAATAGACAATTTAGAGAGGAATATAAGTGAATTAATGGAACTGAAGAACACAATATGAGAACTCCGTGAAGTATGCACAGGTTTTAACACTCGAATTGATCAAGCAGAAGAAATGATATCAGAGGTCGAAGACCAACTTAATGAAATGAAACGAGAAGACAAGATTAGAGAAGAAAATGTAAAAAGGAATGAGCAAAGTCTCCAAAAAATATGGGACTATGTAAAAAGACCTAATTTACGTTTGATAGGTGTACCTGAATGTCATAAGAGAATGAATCCAAGCTGGACAATATTCTTCAGGATATTATTCAGGAAAACTTTCCTAACCTAGTAAGACAGGACAATACTCAACTCCAGGTAATATAGAGACCACCACAAAGATATTCCTCCAGTAGAGCAACCCCAAGACATGTAATTGTTAGATTCACCAGGGTTGAAATAAAGGATAAAATTCTAAGGGCAGCTAGAGAGAAAGGTCAGGTTACCCATAAAGGGAAGCCTATCAGACTCACAGCAGAGCTCTCAGCAGAAACCCTACAAACTAGAAGAGAGTGGGGGTCAATATTCAATATGCTAAAAGAAAAGCATTTTCAACCCAGAATCTCATATCCAGCCAAACAAAGCTTTATAAATGAAGGAAGAATAAAATTTTTCACAAACAAGCAAGCACTCAGAGATTTCATCACCACCAGGCCTGCTTTACAAGACCTTCTGAAAGAAGCACTATACACAGAAAGGAACAACCAGTATCAGTCATCCCAAAAACTTACCAAAAGGTAAAGAGTATCTTCATAATGAAGAATCTATATCAACTAATGGGCAAAATAGCCAGCTAGCATTAAATGACAATATTAAACTCACAAATAGCAGTATTAATCCTAAATTTAAATGGATTAAATGCCCCAATCAAAGACACAGACATGCAAATTGAATAAAAAGTCAAAACCCTTTGACACGCTGTATCCAGATCCATCTCATAAGCAAGGACACACAAAGACTCAAAACAAAAGGTTGGAGGAAGACTCACCAATCAAATGGAGAGCAAAAAAAAAAACAACAACAACAACAAAAAACAGGAGTTGTAACTGTCGTCTTTGACAAAATAGACTTTAATAGTAACAAAGACTAAAAGAGACAAAGAAGGACATTACATAATGGTAAAAGGATCAATGTAACGATAGGAGTCAATGATCATAAATATATGTGCACCCAATATAGGAGCACCCAGATACATAAGACAAATTCTTAATGACTTATAAAGAGATTTGGACTCCCGCACAATAGCGGGAGACTTTGATACCACATTGTTAATATTCGACGGATCAATGAGATAGAAAATTAACAGGGACATTTATGATTTGAACTCAGACCTGGAACAAGTAAACTTAGTGAATATTTATAGAATTCTTCACCCCAGGTCCACAGAACATACATTTTTTTCAGTATCACATTACACCTATTTTGAAAGTGACCACATAAATGGAAGTAGTAAATCACTCTTCAGCACTTGCATGGCATTTCACAGATTTAAATGAAATATTGGTTGGCTATTTGTTTGTTATTTTCTTCCCTTATTCCTTCCTGTCTCTGCTGTTAAGTACAATTATCGGCATAAAAGAGCTTTTTAATACCTATTTTTAGATTACATTCCAGCCTGGGCAATAGAGCAAGACTACTATTCTCTCTCCCCCTTTCTCTTTTTCTTAAAAAAAACACCCTAGCACCAAACTCCTCAGTGAAATGGATTTAAGGTTCCCTCTCATCTCATTTAAAAAAAAAAAAAAAGAACAAGACAAGGGATGATTTTCCTTTGTCTACTTATTGCAAGGAAGCATCCAAATTTACACCATGTCATGATTACAGGTGGTCACCAATTTATGATGGTTTTAGGATTATTTGACTTTCTGATGGGTTTATCGAGATGTAGCCCCATTTCAAGCTTAGGAGCTTCTTAGGACTTAGCTAATCATACCTCTTTCGCACCATGGTAAAGTTGGAAAATTGTTAAGTCAAGCTGTTATTAAGTAGGGGACTGTTGTGTTGCTAATGTTACATGCATTTTTAACTTATGATGGGTTTATTGGGAATGAACCACAATGTAAATCAAGGACCATCTGCATATTGTATGATCTGTACTAAATGCATTGAGAGAGATCTATGTAAATTATCTATGACTTCAGAATATGCATATTACTTCCAAATGTGTTAACTCATGTTTTTTTCAAGAGAATAATGGCATTTTCACACTATGTGGATGTGCTGTAGTAGAATTTTTTTAAGTTACAAAAGTCTATAAATAAATCAACTTAAACTTTTTTGGGAAATAATTTCTACTAAAGATTCATAATCAGCGTATTCCTTCAATGACTGTACAAGTTCATCCAGTAGATAATCCCCTTGCATAAAAGTTTGAAGATCATGCAGTGACTTGCTTATTCTGTGATCTGTGACCCGGTTCTGTGGAAAATTATATGTTCTTATTTTCTCGGATCTTCCTTTACTTCCAATCTGTATATAGGGAAAAAAAAAGGTGAGATGTTGTTAGATTCAGGGCAGTTTAAACCGACAAATTTAACTTATTTGAAAACTAAGTTCTTGATTTATAACATGAATCAAAATGCAAGAACCAGGTTTTAAAGAATCTCCAAATGACATGGCAAAATTATAGAAAAAAGAACATCTGCTCTACAGTCAGATTAATATCTGAATCCTATCTCAGCCATTTCAATGTTCCATGACCCCAGGCAACTTAGTTTCCCCGTCTGCAAAATACAATATCTACTACACAGTGATGATGAGTATAGAGCCTGGCACATGGTTGCTATTCCTATAGTCGCTGAATACATATAATCTCTGTGAATTAATGCAGTCATCTTCATTGGTAACAAGGTGGTGAGTTTTCCATATTGAGGAATTCTTAAAAGGCTCTGTAGTTATAAAAAACACCAGCTGGGCTCGATGGCTCATGCCTGTAATCCCTGCACTTTGTGAGGCTGAGTTTGGTAGATCACCTGAGGTCAGGTGTTTGAGACCAGCCTGCCTAACAGGACAAAACTCTGTCTCTACTAAAAATACAAAAAATTAGCCAGGCATGGTGGCACATGCCTGTAATCCCAGCTACTCGGGAGGCTGAGGCAGGGGAATTGCTTGAACCCTGCAGGCGGAGATTACAGTGAGCTGAGATTGCGCCACTGCACTACAGTCTGGGCAAAAGAGCAAAACTCCGTCTCAAAAAAAATAAATAAACAAACAAATAAATAAATAAATACATACCAAACAGGGAGAAAGCCAAGTTGAGTTTGCTTTCCAACTTTCTTGCTTAATTATAATTTCAAAGGATTAAAACTGAATGAGGACTCAGTACATATCTTTACTTTTAGTAACTAATTAAAAGTCTGAGAAAAATACCTTTGAATACAGAAAAGAGGGCAGAGGTGTAAGATTACTATCAAACAAGTATAGCCCTTAGACTATGTGAATTGTTTAAACACAGGTTAAAACAAATATGATGTGTAAAAACCGTGTTATTTAAAAAAAGCTGTTATATAAAAATATGTCTATCCTTTAAAAGCATTTTTACAATTCATTTTTACCTGAATTTTTCTAGCATTGTCTCTCTTATTTGTTTCTTCTTCTAGATGCATGCTGTACAGTTTTGCACGTAACTTTTTCATAGCCAGCTCTTTATTTTTCAGTTGAGATCTCTCTTGTTGACATTCAGAAACAACACCTGAATAGTGTTACGAGAATTAAAAAGTTTTAATAGAAAAATCTTCTTTACTTATTATCAAGGAATACTCCTTTTCCTTCTCAGCCTTTTTCTTCTTCCTTTATGAGGGGAAAAAACAGGACTCTAATAAAAAAGGGAGAGACTATAGACTTAACTTTTGCAGAGTTTATCAGGAAACTGAAAATTTAAGTTTGAGCGATAGCACAAAGTACTTATAT
The DNA here is from genome assembly GCF_009761245.1 of Sapajus apella. Classification (NCBI taxonomy): domain Eukaryota; kingdom Metazoa; phylum Chordata; class Mammalia; order Primates; family Cebidae; genus Sapajus; species Sapajus apella. Next base: position 4,241,371 of record NW_022437045.1, on the reverse strand, counting down.
ACTGAAGGCATACATACTAAACTATAAGCATAAATCATTTAATATGGATTGTTTCCCCTCAGCTAGCCACCATGTTTTGAAAGTAACAACTACTTATAGAAACTAAGATACTGAAAAATCACTTAATTTTTTTAGGATATCCATTTTTCCTTAATTTCTGTTTCATCTTATGTATTACCTAAGACATACCCAGTTTAACATGAGGATATTCTCATAATTAAAAGAACAAAATCACAGCAATCCAATACTCTCCTCAACCACTATTAGTTAATAGGGATTATGCCCATTTGAAATCAGTCCTAGTAGGAGATTTTTGTTTCCTTTCTAGATAAGTGAGATTTGCTATCCATATGCTCTTTATCACATGTGACTCACTGAAAGGCTTTTAGTTCAACCTAGTAAGTATACTGGAGACTTAAAGATTTGGATAAAGTCCCTTTGCCTAACTATCTAGAATCAGATCCCCTGGAGGTCTGTGAATGAACTTAATGGAAAGAAGCCCCTGTAATTATATGCAAAACTGTATATATGTTTCTGGGTAGGAGGTCCAATGCTTTTCATATCATTTTTAAAGGAGGCCATGTTCCCCTCCCCTGCAAAAAGGCTCAGAACCAATGACTTGGAGCATTTTCTGATAAAGAACTCATAATAATTACTTTACTGTGAAGATTCTCTTTTTAAAAGTATAAACTTTAGAGGTCTACCTGGAAGGACTATCCACACCTTCTATAGTCATTAATACAGACATTCCCTGAGTTTGGATCCCTCCCTCTTCCTGGCCTTTCAATTATCCCACAGAGAATCAGGTAAGGATCCTAAGTAAATCACGTATTTAATAACAGTCCTTAGTCGTACATATTCCTCTTGTAACCAAGGATCTATTTCAGTGGAAAATTAGTCAAATTATTCCAAAATGGATTTCTTTTGTCTCATATGTTGAAGGAATAAGCACACACCTGTTGGAAGATGAACTATCCGGACAGCACTGTCTGTGGTATTTACATGCTGCCCCCCAGCTCCACTGGCTCGCTTAGTGTCAATTCTCAAATCTTTTGGATTAATCACCAGATTAATCTATAAAGAAGAAAAGTTGGGATTATAAAAAAATTACATGTATCAACTTTATAAAGGCAAGAGTGACCCATTTATGAATACACAACAAGTACAGAATTCATGTAAGATTTAGGAGGTTTAATTTTAAGACTAGAAAGTAGCTAGCAGGATACTCTTTAAAACTTTTTTGCTTTTTGGAAGAATAAGGAATCAAAATAGTACAGGACTGTATGGTTTTGAAAAACAAATCCTTCCTAATCCTCAAAAACCTGGCTTCTCTTTACCCGTTTCTTACCACAGAAACAGCAGAACTTGATTCTGTTCTGCCTACTTTTAGAACTGTGAATGTATGAGCTAAGGAAAGATTCTTCAAATTTTTCTGAGTTAAAGAGCCTAGCAGCAGAAAAAAAACAATGGTAGCTTGAGAACTGTGGGAAGGATCTGTTTTATTTCAAACATATTTGGAGGCAAAGGTGAGCAAAATGGAAATGGGAGTGGCCAAGAAGTCATGGGTCATAGACTCAATTCCTGAACACACTAGGATATGAGGTCAAGGTAATGCTCTGTCCCGGGAGCCACCATCAAAAGCACTGTTTCATGAATAACTATGAACCACTCTGTGACATGTATCAACTTTATAAAGGCAAGAGTGTCTGCAACTCTGGCAGCAAGAATCTTACCATTCCCTGGGCCCTCTACCTCTATGTCCCCCTGTATGACTCCGTCTATGGTTGCTAGAAGAATTAGATGATTCCTGGACCTCAGTCTCGCATCTTTTCCTTAAAAGTTCCACCCCAACATGCTTAGACCTAAGTGACTAGGTTCCTAGGTGTGGCTCCTGCCATTTATTCTACTTTACTCTGTCTCTTAACTGCTTAGTTTCTAATGTATGCTTCACACAAAAATTAGATCTAAAGAAACTAATAAGACCTAAAGAAAGGAATTCCATTAACCCTATTACAGAGTCAAATAGCACTCCTTCCCAAAATTAGCGTAGGAAACACTAAAAAGTTCCTTCTCAAAGCATTCACACTTCACTCTGAAAAACAAATCAATTATTATCACTTTTCAGCAGAAGGAAATGAAGCAAAATGGAACTCCTACACTAAGTTATCTTAAAAATATAGACTGACAATTTGCCTTGTGAGAATACAGTATATTCATTATGAATGAGTATGCTTTTGTAGTTTCATTTTAATGTAACTGGGTTATGAAGCAGCAATTCAGTTAAATAATTAGCTTTGTAAAATAGGATTTTTGCAGTTAATACCCCACAAACCAGTCCTACAAGGCAGAAGTTACCATAAAGACAACCAGTCCATATTTAAATAGGTCATTATTTCACCCACAGAGATGATCTCACAATAACTACGTAGTAGGAAAATACTAATACACAGAAAATGCAAGATTGTATCATTTATAAATCCTTAATTTTTAACATTATAAAATTATATTTTTGGACTGAGATAATATGCAACTTAAAATACACAAGGAAGACCAAGTGAAAAGGAGATACTCAATTCAGTAAACTCTGAATGTTACTCTGGGGGCAAGGCACTGTACTAAGCCCGGGAGTCCAAGGAGAGGGGCTTACGCCTTACCTCAGTAGGCTGGGGTAATATTGCTACAGTCATGGTGCTAGTATGGATGCGGCCTTGCTTTTCTGTCTTTGGCACCCTTTGTACTCTGTGCACACCTCCTTCAAATTTCATGTGCCTATAGGCTTCTGAACCCCCAATGCTGGCAGATGCATGTCTAAGGCCACCTTGAAAATATAGGGAAATAGAATTATTTTTATTATTCTTGCCTTTTATAACTGACCATCACATCTACTATCTTGAGGTACATTTTTGTAAGTCATAAAAGGAGATAAACATGGAGACTGTAAAACATATTAAATATTCAATGTTTTAATATTTGTCTTTACTGCTTATAATTATTAAAGCATTTATGGGGCTAATCAATTGATATCAATAACACGTCTAAGGCTACTTTTGAAGACTGTTAGTAATTCAATGGTATTATTGAAAGACTATTACATTTTATAGGTCATTTCGAAATTACTGTATTTACATTCAAATTTATTAGGTAAATGATGAGCATAAAACTACATAAGCATCTTTACGGATCAGTTCTAAAGCCTAGTCATGGTCTTTCCAACTCTTTTCCGCAACACTTTACTCAAAACCAAATGAATAGTTTACTGACCTATTTCACTTGGAAAATATTCCAGGGTTTCAAAATGCCATCTTTTAAATGCAGCATATCGCTGATACATGTCAAACATCTCTGAAGTAAACAACATTGCCTCCTGACCTCCAACTCCTGCAGTTACTTCCAGGATCAAATCATTTTCATCTGTTTCTTCTGAGGGAACCAAAAGTAAGATAATCTGTAAATAGAAAAATATCACCCCTCCTATAATTAAGATTTAAAATTTACCAAAAAATAAAAAGCTAAATGATTAGATTCAGGAATTTTTAAATATTTGACTTAAGTTTCACCAAGCAAATAATATTGCTGAGTACTGTTCAACCATCTTGCCAATTAGAACTGTATAATGTGTAACTTCCATAAATTGTTAATGTTACAACTATATTATAAATGCTGTCAGATTCAGCTGAAACTTCAGGCTTGTATTATTGTCTCTTGGAGTTCTTATATGCTTTATATCAGTTCTCTATTCAGTTAATAATGTGTGCTTTCTGTGATTAGGAAATAATACTGTTGTAGAGAACAAAAGAAGATTCTAGCTCCATCCTCTTGCAATTTAATGCCTAGTATGACAGAAAAACAAAAGCACTCAAAATTGCATTTGTATTATTTTAAGATTTCTTGTTATGGAAGAGAAACTTGTAATTTTGAAACTAAAAAGGCCCTTAGAGATTATCTGGTCCAATTCTTTAATTTTACATGTCAAGGAAACAGAGGTTAACAGAGATTAAATGACTTGTTAAAAGGCAAAGTGTTATGTTATTGGCCAAGCAGGTGCAAAAACACAACTCTTTGTGCCTAGATCAGTCTTTCCTCCATTATAATAGTATGTTTCTAATCAAGGGGATCTAGAATAAAGACTTCTTGGATTAGGTTAACTAGTAAGAAAAGCTGCCAACATTTATTGGTTCTTTAATACATGGCAGGTAATCTAAGCACTGTACATACTTTAATTTTTAAAACAATCTTGGGTAAGTATTAACAGCTCAACTAACTTTAGAGGGGTTGAATTATCTAGTGATTCAACATTACACAACTCAAAAGTGGAAGAGCTAGAATTGAACCTGAATGTACCTGAGTACACTGCTATAACACTTGACATTGGTCAGAAGCTATGCTAGTTACTACTTTTCCATCTCTCTAGCCTATGCCAATACAACATTATCATTCAAATTTTGAACAAATAATGGATTGTACCTCTGCCTGATGATTACTAGACATTCAACAGAAATATTTAATATACATATGCTTCTTATTCATACAAAATTTAGATAGTGGGTAAAACACGAGCTACACTACACTTTTCACCTTATAGTGGAATTCTTCCCTCTAACATAGTTTATAGGAACATTAATTTTTGGTAATTTTCACATTTGGCTAAAGAGGAGGCAGATTTTCAAAAATAAGTACCCCCTTTCCTGGCTCCTTCCTCATGTAAAATATTCTTTCACTTATCCCCAGAGGTAACCGCTGTTAACCTTTAGTCTCTGCTTTACAAAATTAGCAAAGAGTGACTCAAATTTCATATAATAATTAGTCTTCATGAACTCCAATTATGTTCTGCAATTCTCCTGGATATAATCAAATCAATATAACCGAATTCTTAAAAGCGTGAGAGCCTACTCTATGTCTGGCATTCTAAATAGTGTCAGAGATGCAAAATAAATATTCCTGCCCCTGAGGAGCTCACAGTTGACTATCACTCTACCAGGGAACTTCAAGAAGTTGTATTTCTAAGTTATTTTGCAACAAATTAAACTCCTGTTAACTAGTTATAACAAGTTACAGGCTCTAGTTTGAGGTACAAAGAAGGGTATCAGTTTGTAAACAGCCCCTATGAGTAATATGAACTCTGCTAAAATTGAAGCAAGAACAAACAATAACTTGCTGGTGAAGCTTGGGTAGAAGAATGGTGAAATCGCTGATGCTTTATGACATTTATGGGGACAATGCCTTAAGGAAATCAGCAGTTTACAAACGGGTAACTCATTTTAAGAAGGGGCAAGATGATGTTGAAAAAGCCCACAGTGGCAGACCACTCACATCAATTTGTAAGGAAAAAATTTAATCTTATTTGTGCCCTAACTGAAGAGGACTGGTCATTAACAGCAGAAACAAAACCCAGACCACAGACATCTCAACTTGTTCAGCTTACACAATGTGCCAAAAAAATTACAGGTGATCAAGCTTTCCACTGGATGTGTGCCAGAATCTTTGCATGCAGATATTAGCTGCAGGCCAGAGCAGGGCTTTCAATTGAAATTTTAAACAAATTGTATCGAGATCCTGAAGCATTTATTTGCATTGTAAGCGGAAGTGAAACATGGCTTTACCAGTATGATCCTAGAGTCAAAGTATAATCAAAACAATGGCCACGAAGAGGTGGAAGGGGTCCAGTCAAAGTGAAAGCAGACTGGCCAGCGGCAAAGGTCGTGGCAATCGTGTTTTTGGGGATGCTCAGGACATCTTGTTTGTTGACATTCTTGAGGGTCAAAGAACAATAATATCTGATTAGGAGGGTTTTGAGAAAGTCAGCCAAAGTTTTAGGGGGAAAGCTTCACCAGAGTCCTCTACTACACCAGTGCCCCTGCTCATTCCTCTCATCAAAGAGGGGCAATTTTGAGAGTTTCAATGGAAAATCCATAGGCATTCACATTACAGTCCTTATTTGGCTCCTCCTTTTTTTTGTTTCCTAATCTTAAAAAATGTGTAAAGGGTACCTACTGTTCTTTAGTTAATAATATAAAAAAGACTATATTGATATGGTTAAATTCCCAGGACCCTCAGTTCTTTAGGGATGCATTAAATGCTAGTGTATCACCTTTTTGCCTACAAGTATCTTGAACTTGATAGTTGATGGCATTTATGTCAATAAATTAAAGTTTACATATATTTTTATCTTTTAATTCCAGTTTTCCACAAACTTTTGAAGTCCCTTCATATAACCTCTTCTGCCCCGTGTCTACTTCTCAGCTGTCTTAAAAAAAAAAAAAAAAAAAAAAAAGGGAAGATATGCCAGTATTTCGCTGCCTTTCCAGAAAATACTATCACTGCGACATTTATCTTTCTGTGAGAGCTCTATAATACTTTTAGTATGATGAAAAGAGGACCATGTGAAGTTTGTTCTTGCTTTAAAAACCAGTTTATTGATAGTGGTAATCATTTTAAAATGTATGCATATATCAAAACATCACATCATATACCTTAAATTTATACAATTTTGGGGGTTAATTTATACCTCAGTAAATCTAGAAAATAAAAAATTTAAAACCCAGTTTATTCAAAACAGTAACAAGCTAGTCACTTCTTTGTTTTTTAATAAACTTTTAATAACCTTTAGTGCCTAAGAATAGCACAAATGCTTTACTCTTTGCAGAAATACCATACCTGATGTTTCAACTGAGTTATTTCTTTTTGACACAAGGCTATTTCATTCTCTGCAAGTTTCCTTAAATCTTCATTTTCATCTGGGAACAGAAAGGCAGAAATTAAGTTTTTCTTAATTAATGTTAAATTGCCAACAGACTTCCAGGTAATAGTTTTATGGTTATCATACCTGAAGGGAAAAATAAAATGTCTATCTTGTACTTTCAATAAATGCCATTAATTAAAAGTGGCATTTTATACATTCGTTTTCATAAGCATTTATGTATAAATTCTTTTTCTGATAAAAGTACAAGTAAAAATGCCTATATAAAGAAGCTAAACTCTTCCATAATTTCATCTCTGCAAAATATTTACCTTAATAAATATGCTTTTAGACTTCCAACTCAGACTGTACAATAACAAATGAATGCATTTATCTAATAAGACAGACAGAAGGGAAATAGGTTACACCAGTAAAACGAAAATTGAATTAAAAAGTAGAAAGTTATTTATTTTCTTATAAGCAAATGTTTCATTAGTATTTTAGTATATACCCAAAAACATTTATTAGACTAGCTAATGTATACAGAATGTTTATGTGAAATTCTCCTTTCTCTGGCTTTACCTTATTGTTGTTTCATCTTTGAATTTTTGTTTTTACCTTATAAAACATACTTTCTCATTCCTCTATCCCACAGACGATATGCAGCCTATATAAAGGAGGAGGAAAGGAAAAATTTCTGGCTATTAACGAACTGTTCTCTCTACTGAAAGTTCAAATCCTTACAAAATATCAGTTTGTATGCTTATCTATTAGGAACCAACCATGCTGGGAACTGGGATAATAGATATATAAAGCCTGCACTCAAGAGAGCATTATAGATAATTTTAGTTTCTTTATATTTTTTCTAGAGGAGAAAAACAAAAAATAACCTAAACCACTATTAAATCTTATTTTGATGTATAGCTCCCACAATTCCCACCTGTCATGGGAGGGAACCAGTGGGAAGTAACTGAATCTTGGGGGCAGGTCTTTCCTGTGCTGTTCTCTTGATAATGAGTAAGTCTTATAAGATCTGATGGTTTTATAAAAAAGAGTTCTCCTGCACAAGTTCTCTCTCTTGTCTGCTGCCATATAAGACATGCCTTTGCCTTCCACTATGATTGTGATGCCTCCTCAGCTACATGAAACTGTGAGTCCATTAAACCTCTTTTTCTTAAAAATTACCCGGTCTTGGGTATATCTTTATCAGCAGTGTGAGAACAGACTAATACATTATGTGACTAAATATTAAAACAGTAGCACCCTAAAGGAATCTCTTGATTTTGGGATGGGCAGAAAAAGTAAAGAAAGATTAACTCAAGGAGAGAGAATAACAAAAGCAAAACTGAGATAAGCAAGTACAGGAAGGACAGCTGGAAATTATTTTGCCAAACATATGGTATGGAAGAAATTTGGCAGAATGGAAAATATGTTGAGTTAGGAAAAGCAAAAATGAAATCTAGCCCTAGCTTAATGCTGAGGTACTGTTAGGGGAATAGGCTCAACTTCTCTCAGTTATGGCAAGAATGAAATCGAAGTTGTGAGCTGGATGATCTCTAAGGTGCCTTTCAGTTCTACAAAGCTAAGGAGATTGGAACTAGAATCTAGAAGTAATTTAATTTTAATACTATATTTTATTTAACCCAATATGCTCCAAATATTATTTCAACATGTAATTAACATAAAAATATTTTTATACCAAGTCTTTGAAATCTATATGTATTTTATACTTACACATCTCAATTCAGACTAGCCACATATAGATGGTCAATAGCTGTGTGGCTACTGGCTACTATACTGGACAGCACAGCTCCAAAGGGTTTAGACAGAGGAGTTATTCATAGGCAATGGTAATATACTACTTCTTTAATTTCTTTTGAATTTTATAAATCAACATATGTTTACTGGGCACCTATCATGTGCCTGCCTTCCCCTTTGCCTACAAAGATGTTTATGGTTTCCCATTCTAAATGGGTCCTTTTCTTTTCAACCCTTTAAGTAGCTGCTTATTGTCACCCCTCTCTTCCCACCCAGATTTCTGGAGATAAATGCCATTTTTATTACTTTACTCCTATTAACTTTTACCTACTTAACTCCAATTTACTTCTCGAGCTTTTACACTGGATTCTATAATCATATTAAGACTATTTTTATTCAGATCACTAATGACAAAATTGCCAAATCTAAAGACTTATTTCAGTGTGAGTTGAAAAGCTGAGTTTTACCTTTCTTTTTCAGGTACTGAGGGTCTCTTTTTTTTTTTTTTTTGAGGCAGGGTCTTGCGCTGTCACCCAGGCTGGAGTGCAGTGGCACCATCTCGGCTCACTACAACTTCCACCTCCTGGGTTCAAGCAATTCTCCCACCTCAGCTTCCCAAGTAGCTGAGACCACAGGCGTGCACCACCACGCCCAGCTAATTTTGCATGTTTTATAGAGAGAGGGTTTTGCCATGTTGCCCAGGCTGGTCTCGACCTCCTGGGTTCAAGTGATCCACCCACCTCTCAAAGTGCTGGGCCTCTTAAAGTCCTGGGATTACAGGTGTGAGCCACTGTGCCTGGCGGAAGATCTCTTTGAAATTTTCTTCAATTGGCTTCTACAACTTCATTTATCGACTTCAAGGTCACAAAGCTCTGCCTGTTTTTTCTTGACCTTTCATAGCTTTCTTCTCTGCCTGCTCCTCAAATACTATGAATTTCTGGCATTGTTAGACTTGTTTCTGTCCTAACAAATTTTCCCTGAGTGTTCTCATCTATATCTAAGGTTTAATTTACCATGTACTGTATATCTCGAGAGCTCTCATATGATTATTTGAGCTCAATTTTTCTCCTATGTCAGTAATTTTTTCTCCTAGACTAGTATAGACACCTTTATCGGACTGTCCTTTTCACAGGTATTTTTAACTTAATATAGCATTCAACACAAAACCCCTTTTTTAAAAATTCGTTACAACTTTTATATTTTCATCTTAATTAACAGTATTACTCATGTTTTGAAGCCAGAAACCTAAGACTTGTCTTGGAACTCTCTTTCTCCTTCATCCTTCTCAGGGCATAAGCCACTAAATCCTAACTTGTTCCTCAGAATGTCTTGGAGTCAGACCTATGCCGAACACCATCTCTTCCTTGGATTGTTTCAACTGCCTCCTCCCTGGCCTGTCAGTCACCAGGGTTTCTGGAGAATAGCCAATTTATCCTCAATGCATGCCACCACTAACTTTTCTTTACAAAGACATTTCTTCTGTGCTTAAAAATATATGCTAACTTTCCATGGGCTATAAAAATAAATCCAAATTGTCTTGCAAGGTTCTTAACTATCTTTCTGGCTTTATGTTTACATGACATTATCATCTGGCACCTATTCTATACTTAGGCCATATTGAATTTCCCAAATTAGTACCTTTACCCAGGCTGGTCACCTCTCTGCCTTCAAACTCTTGTACCATCTGACAGACAACCTCCTGCTTACCCTTCGAGATACACTTAAATGCCAGCCTTTGTTTTTATAACCACTCTCGGCTTTACTGCAGACATTAAACACTCATATATAAAAGTCACTTCTTATTTTACTTCTTACATATCTCCCTTACTAGACTGTAAGCTCCTAGAAGCTATTTCTGTATTTTTGTTTTTAGTAATTAGTGGTGTCTAAGCAAAGCCTGGAGCATAGCAAGGAATCAATACAAGTTAAACTACTATTATACTATATATGGGTGGGACTTTATACCTCTCCAGTGTCTAACAAGTGCTTGCTCTCCTAGGTCTTTATTCATACATTTATATCTGTTCTTATCAGCTATATTATAGGTAATTAATTATATCCCTCACTAGACTGCGAATCTCTCTGGAAGCTTGCTACCCAAAGTGATGCCTGACCAGCAGCAGCTTGGCAGGCGTGGGACCTTATAGTAATGCAGACACTTAAGCCCCATTCCAGATTCACCTGGGAAACTTGTTAAAAATGCACATGTCTAGGTCTGAGATTCTGAGTCCTAAGTCGGCTTTTAACAAGCACTGCCCCTGATATTACTGCAGACAGGTCTCCACACCACACTTTGAGAAACACCGCTGTGGAGTCCATCACAGGGACAGTACCTTGTTTATCCTTGGTGAGCTAATGAGCTCTTGCCCGAGAAAACAATAAGCATGTAAAAGGGGGCAGGGCACCGTGGCAAGGGAGCACAAGAGAGCTCACAGGAAAGGATGGGATCAGAGCGCACATCATGATGTCTTGACTTCTGATCCAAACCAAAAACAGCTGCAAGCGAGTAAAGAATTTCCAACTCGGGTAGCGTGGGCAGTGGCTTAGCAGAAAAGGCCAAGGAAGAGTCAAGAGTGTGCTCTGATGCCGCACCCCGAGCCCAGCCCTTACCGTGCAGCAAGTGCTCGGTCTCCCGCAGCTCCTGCTCCTTCTCGTTCAGCAGTTTGACTACCGCCACCAACTCCGGCCTCCTGACCTTCAAATGAGCTTCAGATCCCGCCTGGCGCCCGAGGAAGGTCCGCAAGGGCCCGCCTTGGGCGAACAGCTCCTCCAGCGGCCGGCTACCGCAGCTCAGGGGCCGACGGGCTGCGCCAACGGCCCCGCGGGGCCACAGCAACCGGGCAGCACACCACAGAAGACTGGACCGCATCGGTAAAACGAGACCACGGCTACTAACCGGAACCGGAAGTTCCGGACAGAGGAGGTCTCGCGACAGCACCCGAAACTCGGAGATAGGGGCGAGAGTTCACCAAGCCCCGCCCAGCGCACGCGCTGTTTAATTTTAAAGGATTTTCCGGAAGCCTTTGAGGGAACTTCCGGCCAAGCGTGGGAACGCTGCGAACTTCCTGGAGGCAAAATTTGAGGGGGCTGAGCAGAGAGTGGTTAGTGCGGAGCGGGCCTGGGAGACCTTGGGCGCCTCCTCTGAAAGCTGCTTTGCACGTGCCTGGGTGGTGGGTGATGCGTTGGGCCGGAAGGTGAGAGCTGCAAATCGCCCCTCTGTGTTCTGATAGCGAGAATTTCTTTCCCGCGCACTGAGTCGGGTTTCCAGAGCCGCAGGGGAGGGCAGTCGAAGGTCCACTGCCGGGCGGAGGTCATACCCACTCAAGTCGTCAGTCTCCAGTGCACGCCTGGCCCTGAGTCTCCAAGAGCCAGTTTTTGTATGGGTATGCGTATGTCTATTCCTCCACCTTTTTTCCTGCTTAGGTTTCTCTTGTCCACTGTGGGTCAGGTTCGTGTTAATAAGAACGTGATAGTGTATTATGAGATAACCACTGAATGAATTTGCACAATATCTGCCACGACATTTACTTGCTTTCAGAGGACTTTGTTATTCGCCTCCTCATTCATTTTCACTTATTCCTATTTATCTTCAGCTACTTTTTAAAGAGGTTGATTGATTCCGTGTTACAACAACCTACAGCCCAACAAAGCCTTCAGATATCTGCCTCCAGCAGTCTAACCCTTGTCCTTTTCCAAAAAAACTGCTGATAGCAGATAGGTGCCAGCAATACAGACATTTATTGGCACAGTGCTTTGCAGTTTTCAAAATACCTGTTCACAGCTCAACAGAGAAATAGATATGGGGGGATAAACACAACCAGGACAGTCCCGGGAATGCAAGGGCTAAACGCTGAATCTGGGAACTGCCATTACCTGTTTTGGGCAGCGTCTACTAAGTGGCATTTCACTGTTGAGAGAGATGATATAGTGGAAGAACTTAAATTCTAATTTATTCATAAAAAATAAAATGGTAAAAAAATGGTAACTCTTCATCTAATCGAAACTCTTGAGGTTAAGGACAAAATTCTTACAAAATACGTTTGCCTTGTGCCTCTTTTTAAATCTCTCAGCACGACATACAAATGCAGAGTGAGTGGAAGAATGAAATGACTCTTACAGGAAGCAAAAATAGTTTTTTGCCACTTAAAAGCTCCAACTAATTACCTGAGTTCATTTTGTTTTTTGTATTCAAGCTACACAACTATAAAATTGTTCTGCTGCTGAAACCCATTTTATTTTAATCCTGATCTGAGGATAGAACAGGGCTGATGAGGATGTTTTTCTCTCTATTAGAACAGTTGTTTCCTGAGGCGGAACTCAACTTTGAATTTATTTAATTACTTGAACTCAACATGATAAATCTCAGTTGAATTCTCAGAACATAAGTGACTTCAAGATATATTTTATGAAAGTTGCAAAATTTTAATAATTAAAACCTTATAGAACAATGTAAAGAATCTAGCCAGAATTTATCTTCCCCCAAGTGCATAAGCAATTTAAGTAACAGACAGAAGTGTACCTTTTATTCTTATAGTGTTATACCAATGAGGAAACAGTAACTTTCTAAGGATACATTGTTGACTTTATTAATTCAAAACATTTTAAGAAAGTCAGTGTAATGCATATGCCTTTTACAATAACATCCAGAGGTTTCCACAATATAGTAAAATGAAAACAGCTGTATTTTGATTTACTTTGAAAACTCAAAGAAAGATACCTAGTTTGAGACTTCTCAATGTTTTTACATTATTGTCATGCTCAAATTCTGTTACATGGTGAAAATTCTAGCATTTTCCAGAAGTATATTATTGTACATAGGTAAAAAGATAAATTGATTCTAGGAAGGGGGCATAAAAAAACCAGAAAAACTTAAATTGGAGGAAGCATAATCTGGATTATCTATTCAATTTATGAGTACCCACTGTTATTCTGGCATTGCAAAATAACACCAGTGTGGTGCCTCTTAAGTTGTATTCATGCATTCAAAATTTCTTTATTGTCCACTAATAAATATTGGTGGAGTACAATATTTGGATATAGATTATTAAGTATAATGAACATGGTAGTAAAAAATTATACACATTCGATATGTAATTTTACAAAACCAAACATTGAAATTCTTTTTAATATTTAGCAAACATTTAAAAATCACATACAAGAAACATATTTATGACAAATTGGTTAAAGCCGGCCGGAAATACATCAGATCTTTTACATTATTTCAATATTCAGTGTTCATTGATTAGTGGAGGGTAATATAGAAATGCACTAAGCAAAATGGTTAGTTTAAATTTAAATTACTTCTTATCACAGTTAGTAAAACATCTTTAATATCCAAAGTATGTAGAGGATTATTGTAAATAATTATGCAGATAGTTCAAGGGAAAAATTCACTTTCACCTCTATTAGGTGAATATTCAGGCTAAGACTTTTGGACTTCTATTTTTCCACTTCACTGTATTTTCTTTATAGCATTTATTAGTAGTCACCTAATGGAACCTAGTATTAGTGTTGAGGAATCTGCTTAGAATTTGTTTAGCTCAGTGTACATGTCCAGAAAATTTACCTTCAATGTAATCTCTTTAAAAATATATTACTTTTCAGTGGAGAAACACAATAGATCCTATCTCAGCTAAGTGACCAAGGGTAACATCAATAGCTAAGAGTAGCCTGAAGTTTGAGAAACTCACAGGTAAGAGGAGTCCTCATGATGGGGCATGTACTTTTTGATATCATAGGATAAGCACGGCACTTTACCTTTGTGTTCTTCCAAAAAACCAAAAACCTGTGTCTACTCATGAGAAAAACATCAGACAAATCCCCACAAAGGAACAGTCTACAAATAACAGTTTATTTCTCAAAACTGTCATCAGAAACAAGGAAAATTTCAGAAACTGTCACAGCCAAGAGAAGCCTAAGGAAACATGACAACTAAATGTAATGTGGTATCATGAATAGGATCCTGGGACAGAAAATGGACATTAGGTTAAAAACTAAGGAAATCTGAATAAAGTATGAACTTAATGATCAATATTGGTTCATTAATTTTGACAGATGTCCCATAGGTATATATGGGACCTCTCTATTTGCAGTTTTTCTGTAAATCGTAAACTCTAAAATACAAGGTTTAATGGACATATTACTATATTAAATTTTATTTTTATTTTAAACATTTTATTTTTTCTTAGGAGTCAGGGTCTCACTTTGTTGCGTAGACAGGCCTGGAACTACTGAGCTCAAGTGATCCTCCTGCCCTAGCCTCCCAAAGTGCTGGGATTATAGGCATGAGCTACAGTGCCCAGCTGATTACCAGCTTTTATTAATTTTTATTTTCATTGTAAAATTGTTAAAGAAAAATCATACTGCCTTAATAGTAAAAAGAGTGTTTTCTAATTGTCAATCTCTTATAAATTAGTCTTAACCCTATACCTCATTTATATATTTAGCAAAAACTTGATATTATTTCTATCCTTGGGAATGTTGTTTTATTTCCATTGGAAACAAAATTTTCAAATTATTTATTTAAACTTTAACCTACTATCTATCTATATCTATCTATCTATCTATCTATCTATCTATCTATCTATCTCTATGTCATTGAAAGAAACATTTCAATAGATTTGAGGTGATGGTGAATTGAAAGTAGTGATTTGGGATCACATTATTGAGCAAAGCAATGACATTGCTATAGTGTTCCAGCTTAAAAATGATTGCTTTGATGAACAGCTAAATCAGATGTTTAAGGTATGTTTTGGGAAAAAATGGGGCAAGGTGCATTTAATCATGGCAATGACATAGAGATAGATAGATAGATTCCTGAGTAGCCAAGATTACAGACACAAAGCCCAGCTAATGTTTGTATTTTTTTTTTTTTTTAGTAAAGACAGAGTTTCAGAGGTCTCAAACTCCTGATCTCAGGTGATCTGCCTGCCTCTGCCTCCGAAAGTGCTGGGATTACAGGCATGAGCCACTGTGCCTGGCCTAAAATGACATTTAATACAAGCATAAGATAATTATTGAGTTGAAGAACTTTGATAAAATAATCAGGTATGTCACACTTTATTCTTTTTATGTTTGTTTTATTTAATGCTCATAGCCATCCTGAGAATTGTTTTATTTGTCATTTGCAGATAAGGAGATGAACTCCGAGAAGATAAATGATTTGCCAAAAGTCACATGAGACAGAAATGTAACCTGAAATCAAATTTGCAATTTTCAGTTCCTGATGTTTTTACACTATGCTCCCAAAGTGAATCTGTGGACATACATTTCCAGTAGTAAGTATTCTATGTGGCATTCCTTTAATACAGCAATCAGAGCTAGATCTTTAGAAAGGAAATGCATCCAAGCTTAGGACAGAAACACAATCTGTTTATTATTCTAAAATCTTTATTTCTAACTGTTTAAAAGCTCTAAGGTAGTAATAGCAATTAGGTATAAGTCAGCAGTTTTGAAATTCTGAAATTTCTGAAATGAGATTTAATATGAGAAATAATGAGGTAAGAATGAATTTCACATTGCACATATGACATATTTAAAAACATTATATTTGGTTATTGTCATCAATGTTTGATAGTGTTCCTTTTCCCTAGTCATCTTAGAACTTTGTCATAGGAATAAAATCAGTTCCCAAACTGGGACCTTCTATCAGTTAGGGCAGCATTTTGCCTTCTGTAGTGTTTTCACTAGAGTCAATGTATTGAACATCCCCTTGAATTCATCTGAAAAGATGTCACTTGGGGCTGAAGAGGACTATACCTCTAAGAGTAATAATTTTAAAAATACTTATAAAGAAATCAAATCCAGGTATTTAGAACTAATACTTGTCATTGTGCACTGTCTTGTGTTACAAGGATATTTTAAGCATTGCAGAGAAAATCTGAAGCAAGTTTTGGGTTATCAGTTTTATTGATAAATATTTGCAGTCATAGCAAGTGAAGAATTACTAAAATTTTTGCAGATTGGATATTGTTTTCACAGGAGAGCAAACCATTTTATATTAGAAATTTGAAGATGGAAAACACAAAAATACGTGCTTAAAAAATATACTTAGAAAATTATGCTCCTAAACTGTCAATGTAAATAGATAGCAAAAATATTTTTTGGAAATATCTTTACCATCTTTCAAAATAATTTTTCAATGTATCAAGCCCAAAGTATTCAAATTACATGTTTGATAGACTTCTATCTATAGGCATTTCCTATCTCTTTAAGACTTAAAAACTTATTATTATTATTGAGATGGAGTCTCGCTCTGTTGCCAAGGCTGGAGTGCAGTGGCATGATCTCATCTCACTGCAACCTCTGCCTCCTGGGTTCAAGCAATTCTCCTGCCTTAGCTGTGATTAAAGGCATCCACCACCACACCTGGCTAATTTTTGTATTTTTAGTAGAGTCGGGGTTTCACCATGTTGGCCAGGTTAGTCTTGAACTCCTGAGCTCAAGTGATCCACCTTCCTCAGCCTCCCAAAGTGCTGAGATTACAGGCTTGAGTCACTGTGCCTGGCCAAGAAATGTAGGTGGTTTTCAAATATGTTTTATGTTTTGGCTTTTTGATTGTATTTTGAATTTTTTCTCTTTACATTTTGACACCAAAGCATCCAATAATTGGTAGTTTTTGGAAAAATTATTTGTCACAATTACAATATGATTTTTAAAAGTATAAGTTAAAAGCATAGAAAAATGCATAAACTCAAAAGTAACAGGCATTATTTTAAATCAGCTTAATGGGATGAAAGTGTATTTTTGCTCCTAATAAACATTTTTCACTTGGTCCTTTGGCAAAACTGAACTATCAGGTAAATAAACCATACATATTTCATCTGTAAGTCAGAACCTAGGCAGCATTGAAGGATACTAATAAACACCCCATGCACTATGACCGTTTATCAGAGCTGGTCATTCTATGTACATATTTTAAAATTTCAAAAAAAAAAAAAGATCACATTATGGTCTTGACTTTTGCATTTCATCACTTCATTATCAAAGTTGTGTTTCGCTCTTGTTGTTCATGTGCACACTCTAACACTGTCAGAGCATCTATACTACCTTTGGATAACATAGCAGCCCGAGTAAAGTCGTGCCATCCATCCATTACTGGTGTGATATGTACAAGCTCAATCTCTGAAGAAATCTGGATCTCCAATTTATTTATGTATACATAATCTATATCCTCTACTTTCTTTCTTTTATACATCTAAAGTTAGGCACTGTAGAAAGCGCATTAATCTCTTTCTGTGTGCATCAGCAAATTCTAACAGTATACAAAGACACCTTGGCAATTAAAAACACAAAGTGTCCCTTTTAAAGTGCTGATTTTCCCCAGGGAGGAATTTACTCGCTAGGAAAACTCAAATTCTAATAAAACAAATATTGTGCTCTTGGAATGGTAGCATAGACACCAGTTGAAGGCTTTTTTGCTTATTTATAATAGCTCTGTAACTTAATCAGAAGAAATTATATCATACTTAGAAAATTAGTAGAGTTGCAAATATACAGACATACTCTGAAATGAGAAACCCTCCCTTCACCCAAAAATATGAGTTTAGCACAGAAATGCTCACATAGCATGGTTATCAACATCTGATGTGTAAATCAGCTTTAGAACCTTTCTGAACACAACTTCCTACTCAGGCTTCAAAAGGATATACCAACTTTAAAATCTGTGTTCTACAAATGCCCAGGTTAGAGATGAGGACTCTTTATAAGGGCCCTTATCTTTTACATTTGGTAAAATATTAAAGATATTGTCAAACAGACAATTCATCTAATAGTCCAAAGTATCTTATAAAGATAACTTATGACTAGCAGGTCACCATCATATATAGTAACAACAAGAATATAAAGTCTACATTTAAAAAGATTGATGCATGCACTGTGTCACAGTATATTACATATTTTCTAGTCATGTGCACCAATTTATTGTGCCTCAAACACAGAAACAAACATGATACTACACCAGACATGTGTATATATCATAGTAGCATAATAAACTCAATTCTAAGCAAGAAAAAATTAAATAATTTAGGAACAATAGAACTTCACAATAGAAGTGATGATTATTTTAGGTTTTCTTTACTCTTTAGGAAAAAATACGACTTTTTGTAAACATCTTCATAGCTATCTTTTCAACATATTACTGAAAACTATTATTCAAATAGTATCTAAATGACATGAATAAAATGTGTCTTAACACACTAACACTTTCAGAAAACACAGGCATTTGTTAAAAGAAATGATTATTATAAATATTTTCTATTTTGCATTTTTAACTACATTTTCATAAATAACGTATTTAAAAGTGCTGAATATGGTAGGATAGTCAGCAACGCCAGTGTAAACAGAATATTTTGTTTTCTACTCTGCAATTTTTTAAAAATCCCATTTTGTCAAACACTGCAACAGTTAAAATATTTGCATAGGGAATAGATAATAGCCCTTTTATTCATGTCTCCTGAATTCTATATAAATTAGAAAATCATACTTTCTTAGAAAAACAATTTTTGAAATGTTTTAAGTTTATGGAAAAAGAAACTTATGATGCCAACTTTTCAAGTAAATTAAATTTAAAAAGAAACCCCCAAACTTGTTTTTTAAAAAATATGTTTAATAAATTAAAAAATGAGAGGTAGTTAAAAAAATGACAAAGAAAACCTGTAACTGTAATATCATCCTTAATATAAGGCCAGTGTTCTCAGTGGATATAAATCTTTTTAAAACTTTCATTTTAGGTTACTCAGTATTATATTCATTCGGTTTAATATTAAAAAAATAGTCTTCAGGGGATATTAATATTCAAATGTAACACTTTGATATAAATATGACACTGATTATTTTAATTATCACTTTTGTGCATGACAGAATATTGTTTCCTTTAAGGTCAGAAGTACATGACAATGTCAGGCAGGTGTTTTGTCGTAAAGATTTAGTGTACTTATAAAAAATAATATGGCAGCTGGAAGATCTGAGCACTGTACTGCCTTTTAATGATGGATGAAAATTAATAGTTTGGTTTAAACATCTTTAAAATGCCATCCTTAAGATATTATGTGAAAACAGTTAAGGTCTGAAGTAGAGAATCTTCTTCATAACCCTTATAAAACTTTTTCTGGTAAAAAACTTAGCTTTTCATTGGATTTCACTTTCAAGGAAAATATGCCACAGGACAGATGGTATTCATCAAAATGTTTTACAGTGCTACATGTAGGCATTCCTTTATTAAATCCTTTCCTTTATATTCCAAAACTAAGTATCAAGCTTATTATTTTTTTCTTGAAGTACATAACTTTACACAACCATTTTAAAACTGGAGAGCCAGTCTTTAATAAATTAATTACAGTATTGGACATCTGATATATACATAAATTCATTTTCTTCTGTTACAATTAAAAGCAATATCACTCTTTGATTTCTCATTGAGATAGAATATCTTCAAATTGTTTTGTGCTTTTTTTCTTTTCTTCTTCCTTTTTTTTGTTTTTGTTTTTAGCATAACAAACTCTCCTGTAATGAAAATGCCACAGTTTTGGCAGTGTACAACCAGAGAAATCCCTATTAGGATTTTCCAACAAACAGAGATAAATAGCTCTTTTTCATGTACAGAAATATTGGCTTCAAAATTAGCGTACTAAACACAGTATATAGAATGTTGAATACCATTGTTACATCATAAAAATTACTTATTTTTTTGTCTTAGATTATGTTAAAAAATGCAAACCATGGCCGATTTTTTGGCAATTATTTCTTAAGACCATATTGCACAAAAGTCCTTAAACACATATATAAGTTATGCTATTGGATTAAATATTACAACAACTACGTGGCAAATGAAGCAGTTTTACTTTGCACATGCAGTCTCTGGAGATACACTAGGAGACTGTTCGTAGGACTACAAATACACTTTGCTTGCAAGTAGAATGAGTGTTGAATAAAACAAACAATTTGGCAATTCATTGTTTTGTGTGGTATTTTCTCCAAACTTAGCCATGGATAACCTTGATAAAAATGGAGACAAAGACTATAATGGTTGTGTTTTCACAGTAGCCTGAGGAATGCTAAACTGTAGTTCTCCAGGAACTCAGTGTCTGATGTTATTTAATTACTTTTATTTCCCATCTCAGCCCTCCAAAATGATTGTTTTAAAATGAAAATTAAGATTCAGAAGAAGAGCCAGCAGTACTTTCAACAAATGACTTATAAATTTGAGAGTTCAAAAACCTTGGAAAAGAATCTCTGTGCATTAAAGTATATATCTGAAGTTGGGCATCTTCATACATGTGAGGATTAGGATCCAACAGATTTCTATTGATCACCTCTCTAACTCGAGAATCAAGACTGACCTAAAAAGAAACAAGAGCAAATACATTAAATAATATTTTTTTCAAAAGACCTCTATTAAGTAACTATAGGTTTGTGATATTTTACAGAAACTTTAAAGAGTAAATCTAACTACCAAAAGTCTTGAGTTCATTTTTTCAGACTACATAACCTTATGTACTTTTCTCTATCAAAATTTGCATTAAATAAACAAACAAAAAAACAGTTCTTTTAAACCAGAAACTTAGTTTACAGATAGCTTAGCTTACTTGGATTTATGGTTTTATGCATTCATTCAGGAGTTTTTAACAATTTCTAATCATGGTTGAAATACCAGAAATTTCCTAACCAGAATATGAATTCACCTTCTCCTATTCTGTGGTTGGCAGAGGTTGGCAATATTGATAAAAAGATAAAAATCTACTGACAGAAAGGAGTTCCATGGCAAAAATTGACAGGCATATAAAATGCCAATTCCCAATAGTTTAATATCCCAACAAGTCCTACTGTGTCAAAAGTAGGAAACCAAGAATGTGGCAGGGCATGCAGTGAGCAGGTATGCTTCATGTCTTACGTCTACCTGGCAGGGACTAGCAAACATCCTTATACATCCAAACACCTCTACTAATGATGAGGCAGATCAATTGCTTGGAGTGAAATCTTTGAGAGGAGAAACAGAAATAGGAATGCCGAATAACCATTAAAATCAATACAGTGTTATTTGAAAAGTGTACAGAAATTAAGTTCTGCAGCGATTTAGGATGTTTCCCCTTCCTCACTAAATGCAAATCCTCTTGGAACTGGTAAAACATGTTGGAAAGGGAAATGGGGAAAAATACTTGGCAGTAAGGGCATGGTTGTAGGAACAGAACTAAAGCCCTGCCCTGAAATACCATATTAGAACAAACCCCAAAGTGGCAAACGACCACTCAGAGTCCAGATTGTTTTCCTCAATCCTCACTATTTAGCAAGGAATAGGACCTGTGATCCATAGTGTTATTTCATGATATATTCAGATACAAACCTTCCATATTTATATTTAAACATGTTGTCATAAGCATTCTGCAAATGCCTTTTAGTTCTGGCTTCTTTTCCCATCACTGTTTGGACTAAGTCTGAGAACGAATTCAATCTCTTATTGAAGCTCCTCATATTCCATCCAGTGTCCCCAAATTCCTGAGCTCTACAGACCAAATTGGGTTGATTGCTACACCCAGTGATGGCTACTAGATTTGTTAGATGGTAATCCAGACTACATTTCTGTGGCTTAGCCAAACCAACTGATACAGGGACACCTCATTTTACTGCACTTCCCTTTACTGTTTTTCACAGATCCTGTGTTTGTTACAAATTGAAGGCTTGTGATGATCCTTGTCAAGCAAGTTGACTGGCACCATTTTTCCAATAGCATGTGCTTACTTTGTGTCTCTGTGTCACATTTATTAGTACTCACAATATTTCAAAATTTTCATCATTATTATATATTTAAAGGTGATCTGTGATCAGTGATCTTTGATGTTACTCTTGTAATTGTTTTAGGAGGCCATGAACCATGCCCGTATAAGACTTAATCAATTCTTAATGATGACTATGGTGTGTATACTGACTGTTCCACTGACCTGCCATCCCCACATCTTTCTCCCTCTCCTCAGACCTCCCTATTTCCCAAGAGACAACAGTATTGAAATTAGGCCAATTAATAACCTGCCAGTGGCCTCTAAGTGTTTAAGTGAAAGGAAGATTCACACATCTCTCTCATTAAAGAAGCCAGAAATGGTTAAACTTAGTGAGAAAGGCATGTTAAAAGCTGAGACTGGCCAAAAACTACGCCTCTTTTGAAAGTTAGCCAAGTTGTGAATGCAAAGGAAATGTTCTCAAAATTAAAAGTGCTACTCCAGCGAACACGTGAATAAGAAAACAAAACAGCCTGTTGCTGAAACGCAAAAAGTCTGAGTGGTCTGGACAGAAGATCAAACATTCCCTTAAACCAAAGCCTAATCCAGAGCAAAGTCCTAACTCTCTTCAATTCTGTGAAGACTGAGAGAGGTAAGGAAGCTGTGTAAGAAAAGTTTGAAGCTCGCAGAGGTTGGTTCATGAGGTTTAGGGAAAGAAGTCATCTCCATAACACAAAAAGCTCAAGGTGAAGCAGGAAATGGCTGATGTAGAAGCTGAAGTAATTTATTCAGAAGATCTAGCTAAGATAATTGATGGAGGTGGCTACACTAAACAACAGGTTTTCAATATAGACAGCCTTATATTGGAAGAAGATGCTATCTAGGACTTTCAAAGCTAGTGAGAGGTCAATGCCTGATATCAAAGATTCAAGGACAGGCTCACTCTGTTGTGAAGGACTAATATAGCTGGTAACTTTCAATGGAAATGAATGCTTATTTACCATTCTGAAAATCCTGGGGCCCTTAAGAATTATGCTAAATCTACTCTGCCTGGGAACTATAAGTGGAACTGAGGAAGGAGACCCAGGCGTCTGGGATCAACTTCCCTTTTGACTGCCACACTGCATTGCAATAGAAGAAAAGGCTGATCGACTGGCGCCTCCTGATTCACCTTCCTGTAGGTGGCAGGCTTGGTCTTGGGGAAACTCTGGAAGACACTGTTTTTACTTAAAACAAGATCAAACCCGAAACCTTTTCACATGTGAGCCCTAAAACAATAAACCGAAACCCTTTCATATGTGATTCCTGAAGCTGTAAACCGAAACCCTTTCATATATGATTCCTGAAGCTGTAAACCGAATCCCTTTTCATATGTGATTTCTAAGGCTGTAAACCTAAGATTCTTCCACATGTAATATATAAAGTATAAGCCTATATAAAGGCAGAACCTTCCTTTGTTAGATGAGCTGAATTTGGACAAATTATCCCTCAGCTCCTGGCTGTAATAAAGACCTCTTCCTTCTCCATTCGGTGTTCAGGAGCTCTGTTTCTCGTGGCCGCTCCTGCTACAGAACAACAAAGCCTAGATGACAGCACATCTGTTTAAAGCATGGCTTACTGGATATTTTAAGCCCACTGTTGAGCCCTACTGCTCCAATAAAAAAAAGATTCCTTTTCAAGTTTTACTGCTCATTGACAATGCTCCTGACAATGCTCATTGACAATCATCCAAGAGCTTTGATGAAGAGGTACGAGGAAATTAGTATTGTTTTCACGCCTGCTAACACAACATCCATTCTGCAGCCCATGGATCAAGAAGTAATTTCAATTTACAATATTATTTAAGAAATCCATTTCATAAGACTACTGCTGCCATGGATAGTGATTCCTTTGATGGATCTAGGCAAAGCAAATAAAAAACCTTCTGGAAATAATTCACCATTGTTTTCATTAAGTACATTTGTGATTCATCGAAGTAGGTCAAAATATCAACAGGAATTTAGGAAAAGTTGATTCCAACTCTCCTGGATGATTTTTGAGGAGTTCAAGAGTTCACTGGAGGAACTGACTGCAGATGTGGCGGAAATAGTAATAGAACTAGAAGTGGAGCCTGGCGACTTCTTTAAAGAATCAGGACTTGCTTCCTATGGATGAGCAAAGAAGACGATTTCTTGAGATGAAATCTATTCCTGGTGGAGATGCTGCAAACATTGTTGAAATGACAATAAAGGATTTAGATTACATAAACTTAGTTGATAAAGCAGCAGCAGGGTTTGAGAGGATTGACTCTTATTTTGAAAGTAGTTCTATTTTGGATAAAATGTTACCAAACAGCATTACATGCTACAGAGAACTCTTTTATGAAAAGTCAATCAGTGTGGCAAAATTCATTATTGTCTTATGTGAATAAATTGCCACAGCCACCCCAACCTTCAGCAACTACCACCCTGATGAGTCAGCAGCCATCAATGTCAAAGCGAAACCCTCCCTCCACCAGCAAAAAGATTATGACTCTCTAAAGGCTCAGATGATTGTTAGCAGTTTCTACCAATAAGGTATTTTAAAATTAAGGTATGCACATTTTTAAGACATCTGCTGTTGCTATGCTATTGCTAAGTATTGTTTATACTATGACTACAGTATAGTATAAGCATATCTTTTATATGCATTGGGAATCCAAAATATTTGTGCAATTTGCTTTATTGTGATTGCTTTATTGCAATTATCTGAACCTGCAGTATTGCTGAAACAAGCCTGAAAACATGACTTTGCTGAACTACACATTTGTCTCTGTTGGGAATTCTATAAAAATTAAAATGTTCTGGAATTGAATTGTTCAGTTTTCATTTTTTGTTATTACCACATGAGGTCACTATCAAGTACAGAGTAATTTTTAAAAGTACAGAATATTTTTCCCCAAGGTTTTTATTTTATCTAAAAATATATTTTTGTGTTTTTATGCCAGAGGGAAATGTTGACACTGAAGTTTAAACTGATTTATCTTATTCTGAAACATCATGTTATGGCAAGGTAAATTCTTAAACACACTCCTCTGTTTTTAGAAATGGTGCTTCCTTTCAAACTTGAGAGAACTTTTGGTTTCAATGGAGCAGGAAACCTTACATTAGTGATTAAGAAAAGAGGGTCATTTACTTCTTAAATAATAGTATCATTAAATGTAGTGTAAAAGTTTCTTCTCAGTGGATAGAATCATATTATCTGAAGACAGATAAAATAACAAACTATTAAATGTCTTATGTCCTCTGTTTAATTTTTTGCAAGCTAAAAACAGTAGTGAAATATTGTAAAGTCATACAGTTCAAGATTTAGTAATCTTTAACAAAGATGCATGTTATTTCTATTTAAAGAATAAAATATTTACCTTAATATCAGGTTGTTTGTCTGAAAAAGCTGTCGATCAGTCAAAAGAAGTGTAGCGAGGTCAAATAATAAGGATAAACCCCATTGGTATAACAATCTATTGTTTCATCTTGTGGTATCTTTGTGCTTCAGAATGTGGATCATCTATAATACAAGGTATTGGTGGTGGATCCCAGTTGGGCCTGGGCGACAGTCACCCTAGGATTCAGATGTGTCTGGATGGCTTATAAAGCCATCTTATCTGGGCTCCATTGCATGAGGGACTGAGGCATTTCCTGTATAGAACTCATCCTAAGGGAAAAGAAAGTTGAGTAGGACAAGACAAGAGCTATCCTCGGGCAATGCAAGTCTCCTCGAACTCAGGCTACATAGACTCATACCTAGGTGGTATAAAGAGAAGAGCACATTACAGTAATAACAGAATTCATAGCACTATAGCACAGTAGCACCACTATTGTGAGACAGGACACAAGACAGCATGATGGGTTTGGCAGTGTTTAACCGGCATAGCAGTGCTGAAAAGTCCGGCAATGTTGAGACATAGCAACTGAAGTTATAAAAAGACACGTGACTTAGCAATAGGTCTGGGTGAAGTTGGAAGCATTCATTCCCACAGGGAGTAGGAGACAGGGAAGAAGAAAAGCAAGGGACTTGCAAGCAAAAAGTAATGAGAACGAAGTGTTCAACAAGGGTATGGAGGAAAAGCGAGGAGAATGAAGATAGAGAAATTCTGTTAGCGTGGCTTGGGAAAATCTGGGCTAAACCGAGTCATATACCTTAGTTAATCTTACTCGATTTCCTATTCATTGAAGAGGATACGAAGGCTGTTTAGCATTGCTGAAAGGGAGTAGACCAACTTTGCCCCGCCTTTTTATTTTAGTCATCGAGGTGGAAGGGAAAATTTGATCCTACGGACATTTTTGGCATAATGATACAAAAAATAATGAATTTTCACTGAAAGTCTTTTTCACCGTACAGAATCCTCCTTTATGTTGTTTAATTCCCTGAACAATGTTTTTCATGTATCACATCCAAGTGTTTTCTCCATTTCCCCCTATCTTATTTTTAGTGTTAGTGAAGTTTCTTTATTTAGAATTTCTTTCCAAGTAAAATTCGGAATAATTTTTTCCCTTTATAAGTCCATATCAAATTTTACCAATTATAACATCTGCCACTGGAAATTTTCTTTTCTGCTTTTAATTTGAACTAAATTTGGTATTCCTATGTTAAATTTTATAAATCTAAAGAATGTATGATTCTCTTATCAATAAATTTTTACTTTGTATACATTTAGTCACATATTATTTTTTGCTGTTATTTCTACTGAAAATAATTAACACATTGCAAATAGACCAATTGTTTGAATTTATCTCTTAGGACAAAGATTATTGGTAGGGCAAACTGTAATGTCACATTCTTGGTGGTGTCCAGATGATAGGAAAGTAGATCCTGCTGGTCTAGGGCAGGGTTCAGGCCTGTGGTTAAGGTTGCTATTTCTCATCATGTGTGAAGTTCTATGGTTGGGTTTATAGAGATCTATGGTAACTTCACGAAGAAAATATTAGGCAATGGAAGAACTAATCATCATGTTGTAGTTGGAAGAGCACCATATTTGGAATCAGAAGATCTTGGGCTTGCATTCTATCTCTACCAGATATATTTCTAATGCCCTCAAACATTAATTTTACCTCTTTAAGAGTCAGTTTCTGGGCAGATCACAAGGTCAGGAGATCGAGGCCATTTTGACCAACATGGTGAAACCCTGTCTCTAATAAAAATACAAAAGTTAGCTGGTGTGGTGGCACATGCCTGTAATCCCAGCTACTCAGGAGGCTGAGGCAGGAAAATTGCTTGAACCAGGGAGTTGGAGGTTGCAGTGAGTCGAGATTGCGCCACTGCACTCCAGCCTGGGCAACAAGAGCAAGACTGTCTCAAAAAAAGAAAACAAATTTAGTTTCTTTTGCTGTAAAGTGGTAGCAACTGTTGTGGCTGAAAGATTGTTGTGAGAGTAAGATTGTAATAATATATGCAAGACCACTGTGCCAATAATGAGGCCAATGTAAAGTAATTAATAATAATTGATCATAATTATGACATCAACTTGAACAAACCCAATGTGTTTGGCTTTTACACCAACTTGAATTTTACCATCTGGGAGTGACCTTACCTGACTACCTGTATTCCATCTAATTCAATATCCATCCTAACACAATTTTCAGTTATTGTTTCAACAAGGTTTGTCTTCCTAAAATGTAAACTCCATTAAGGGATTAATTTGTGTCTCTTGTTTATCATCATATCCCCAACATCTAGCCCAGTGCTTGGCTCATAGGAAATAGTCAATTAATATTTTTTCAATGATAATATGCATGTGTAAAGAAATACATTTAGGAAAATACAGTGAAGTGACTTCTGTTTAGAAAAACTGTCTTAAATCTTCGAATGTGCTAAATTCACATACTTTCACTTGAAGATACATCTACATGCACACACAGAATCTGCATGTCTGTCACATAAGCATTATTTTTTAGATAATTCTGGTGTTTAAATAGGTCTATTACTTTTTTCTCTCAGATAGTAACTGGGAATTTAAAAAAATCAGAAAAAGCAAACTTCTACTACTATTAAAATTACCATTCTCCAGAGCTTGAACATCATAGATTTGGTGGGTTTTTAAGCTTTCTCCACGCCTTCATTCATAACCCTAGGACGTGGAGATTCCAGAGCACTGAAGTGCGTTTCTAAGTGGCCCACAGATGTAAGTGACAGATCCAGTTTATAGTCCTGGTAGTGACAATGTCATCACTAGGCAGATTTCTACATCACTGGACCATAGTTTTCTTCAATTCAGATAAATGTCTTATATGTGTTGAAGGATTTATAATTATTTCTTCAGTAGCTCAGTGCAGTTTACAGTTGATAACCTTTAAATATATTTTTCATTCAGGTTCTTTATTTTGCTAGGTTTGTCTTTTGATATAGTTTGGATGTTTGTTCCCAACCTAACTGCATGTTGTAATGTAATCCCCAGTGTTGGAGATGGGGTCTGTTGGGAATGACTGGTTCACAAAGGCAGATTTCTCATGAATGGTTTAGCACCATCTTCTCGGTGTTGTCCTTGTGATAGTGAGTGAACTCTTGTGAGATCTGGTTATTTAAAGGTGAGTGGGACCTCCCCGCCCCTTGCTCCTGCTTTGGATATGTGACGTGCTTGCTCCCGCTTCATCTTCTGCCATGATTATAAGCTTCCTTAGTCCTCCCAAGAAGCTGAGCTAATGCCAGCACCATGCTTCCTGTGAAGCCTGCAGAACTGTGAGCCAATTCAACCTCTTTTCTTTATAAATCACCCAGTTTCAGGTATTTCTTTATAGCAATGCAAGATTGGCCTAACGCATCTTTTCAATAATAAATATAAGCTGCCACCAAAATCTGCTACGTGTAGCAAGTCTATATTAGGCTTCAAGGCCTCTTTATTGTCTTCGTTTTCCCCTTGAAGAGATCATTTCTTAAAAGTTTACTTTTTAAACAAAGGGTATTTCTTGTTTAAATGTCTAGATTTTCTTTTTAAATTTGGCCTTTTCCTTCATAAAATGTACACTATTCCAAGAACAGAAGTTATATCAACTCCTAATTGCAAATATTTTATAACGTAATGCTCAAATTATTACAAATGCATAAAACATGCTCTTAAAATAATGAAATGTAATTTTTTGCACATTGACTTTAATAGTTTCATTAAGGAAAAAAGTTATCTATACGTAATTTTTTAAATGGTTTTTTCCTACATTTAACAAAAAAGAACACCACATTCAATCAAATTAAGGTAAAATAAAAGTCTAGCGAAGAAAAATGCCCTTCTGTTCAATAATAAAATCATGACAACTTTTAGTCATTACCATTTTATAATGATTCAAATGTTTGTGTTCTTTAAAAATATTCTGAATAAGTAGAAACTTATATAGAATTTTAGAGGTAGAAAGCCCAGATTGTTCAGCCCCAAAATGAGAAATAGGAACTCATATATTAACTGCTTTGAGTACTATGTTTAAATAGATTCTGAGGTTCACTGTGGGGACAGCACTAAGGAGGACCATGATGGATAAGCTATGCCATTAGGTGGAGAGGATGAAGAAGTATCACAAATACTCTGAATAAGAAGAAACATATATAGAATTTCAGAGGGAGAAAGGCCAGAATGGCCTGACACATCTTTTCAGTAGCTTTATAGCCTTACAGTTGCCATTATGCATTTGGTTTGTTAGTTTCTGTGCTTATTTGTATTGTTATTTTTGTAAACAAATGAACTCAATGTTAAGACTCAGAGAAGTGAAGTGATTTATTCCAGGCCACACAACTGGGTTGTGGCAAAGGCAGGCTTAAAATCCCGTGCACCTGAATAGTAGTCCAGTGCTCTAACTCCTCTATAATCAGGGCTCTCTTGATCTGACATGTGCTGTCTCCAATGTTAGAAAACAAAATTTGAAGAGTCATAACACAATGTCATAAGTTAGTAATGTATTGTGGCTGATTAGAAATGGATGACTTTTGTATAGGAAGTTCAGTGAGGTATAACAGATAAAAGGGGCTCCGGAATAGCTGGAAAGTGCATGCCACACGCTGAGTGTATCAGTGAGTTCAGTCAATGAACAAGATACGGTTTAAAACAAAGCTTTTTAACAATTATCTTTTGTAACTGAAAATATCTACTTTTGGTTATTTGTTTTTTCCGTTAAATAATAATCCAATTTAATTACTATGTTGATGCATAGAAATAAGCTGGCTAAACAATGGCACTTCAGTGGTCTATTAATTTAGATTCTCTATCAAGAGTTAATTACAATTCAGCAAAAGGGTAACAATTTGAATTTCACCTCTCTGTCTCTTCCTCTCTATGATATTTTGAGGATATTAAAGAATGAGCGATGGCCAAAATATGGGTATTAGGAAACATAAAGGAGAGAATAAATATGGTTACAACACTAAATATTAGCATATGTAATTTTGAAAAGTTCATATTCTTGATCAGGAAATGAGATTTTAGTGACTATGGTGAAAGTTGTGTTCAAAATAAAGAAAGTAGATGAAAATGGCGGAGTGCAGTGGCTCACACCTGTAATCCGAGCACTTTGGGAGGCCAAGGCAGGCAGGTCACTTGAGGTCAGGAGTTCGAGACCAGTCTGGCCAACATGTTGAAACCCTGTCACCACTAAAAATTTAAGAATTAACCAGGTGTGTTGGAAGGTGCCTGTAATGCCAGCTTCTTGGAAGGCTGAGGCAGGAGAATTGCTTGAACCCAGGAGGTGGAGGTTGCAATGAACTGAGATGGCACCACTGCATTCCAGCCTGGGTGACACAGTGAGACTCCACCTCAAAAAAAAAAAAAAATCAGATGGAAACAAATCTCCATTACTTTAGCAAAAAGAATGAAAACCCACTAGTTGATATTTAAATAATCACTATTGTAACTCTAAACATGGCTTAAAGAGAAAAAATTAAGTATTTTACAAAATGCCATCAATCACTGACATCAGAAAATCAGGGGCTGTGTGGATAATAAGAAAATGTTTCACATAAAAAGCTAAACATTAAATAACAGAAACTGTAAACATAAGGGAATTACATGTACATAGTATTGAGACTATTTTTTCTCCTAACACTGAAAAAGAACAGAAGAGTCATCATTTTAAGATGATACAAATATAGCACAAAGGAATGGACTAAGTAATCTAGACAACTATCACTTTAAGATGTCACATCTTACATACTTTGGGGGCAGAAATAGGCTAATCTTCCCAAAGACTCTCATTTTGTATAATTATAGGCAAAAGAAGCACATAGTTGGGGACATTTGGATCATCTGGTTTATTTGCCATATGGAATAACTTTAAAATAATAAAAATTAGCATAAAATTATTATATTGATAAAATCTGAGTTGTTTAGATGCTAAAATTCAACTACATACTGAATAATGTAGTTTTAGGATGCAGAATTATGCTGGTGTTAGAAATACAGTGTGACATCAGTAACAAATGTGTTGAGGCTACACATTTGTTACTGATGTCACATTGTATTACATTTATTAAATTTTCTCCACCTGGTTTTGATGAATACATTTTTCACGTTCATGCAGGAAATAAAAAAGTAAATCAATCTTTTGTGCATCTAATTCTAGAAGCTTTCTCATTTTGTACAGACAGTAGTCCTCAGGCACTCTGGAATACCAGTGGTACTTTAACCTAACTAATAAAAAAATCTAAATAATTTAGGTACTACATATATTATTAGAAGTGAAATACTTTATGTAGCATTCCAAACTTAGAGATTAATAAAATAGACACTAATTCCTTTGACAGATCTCAAAGCAAGGAGTGTAAGGCCGCCTGGGACCACGCCAAGTATTAGAGGAGGCACATATGACTACAGCCCATAAATGTTCAGGTGTACTAGGGATGGGCAAGCCATTTAAATGCAAAGGTAAAAATCAGTCATTTGGGAGAAACAAAAAAGACAAAAAGAGGGTGGGATGGAAAAGAGAAGACATTCTAGGAACCTCTGTGTTCTCTAAGTGCTTTGAAGGCCTCTGGAGCTCCATCACTCAGGGCTCCAAGGGCCTGGTCACACTATTAACCACTCCTTCACCAAATGCGTTTAACTCTATTAACTGAAACATTTCTCAAGAACAAATTAAGTTTTAAAAAGTCAATGGAAAAGTGCTATTTGGTTGCTAGAAGTATTGCTTATTGATTAGGTACATTCTGGCAATGGGAAAGAAGCTTGCACTTTCAATAAGAGAAAATCTAGAATAAAGTAAAATAATTTCCATTTCCCACCTAAGAATATTAGTGGTCATCAAGGCTCAGTTTTCATTTCTGTAAAAATTCAATCATAAACATCAACAAACGTCAGATTTTTTTGGAGTCCCTATACTAGAGGTTTTACAACTAGTACATATGTGGAAAACTTGTTAAAAGTGCAGATTTCTGGGCCCTATTTCCATAAATTCAGACTTAGAAGTCCTGGTTAGGCCTTAAGAATTTGTTTTTTAAACAAATGCTCCAGGTGATTCTCATTCACATGATCAAGGGGTTATGCTTTGGAAAAAACCACCCTAAAATAAATTCTCTCTTTCCATTTTCATTTGTCACAGCAAATTGTGTTTAAGCAGGCTCTTTAGTGTTAGTTCTGAAAAGCAAGTGGACTACCACACAAGTGAGCTAAACAGTCAAAGCGTAGGGGGGAACCCTAGCCTTCAAACATGTGTCCAGGGAGATTCTTCCAATGGCAGCTGAATTCTCTACCCAGTGAGTTCTTCTACCCGCTCACTCCACATCCCATTCCCTACCCAATCTGGACAGTCATCCCTTGAGGGTTAGCCTTGGTCCTAGAAAGCCCACCTCAATGTTTTCCAGATTTTTACCTCTTTTGGTGATAGTATAGAAATGTAATCTTCATATATCATTCTAGCCTTTTCTTCGATTACTTTTTTGTTCTGCTCTTTCTTTAAGTCTTCACAGGCAAGCCAGAAAAGTAGGTTCTCTTCACTGTATTCTGTTCGGAGGAACTCTCTGAAAAGGTTTCTTCCTGCTGGGGCCTTCATCATCTTGTCAAAATTTTGAGACCAGGACAAGACTTCCTCCGCAGTGGGGTTTTGGCTGCAAAGACAGAATGGGGCCTTGATCAAAGGGAACTTTGGTGAATGCTAGACCAGATAAGGAGAGGAGTAGACAGACATTCTTTATCAGGCCCCGCGTGGTGGCTTATGTCTGTAATCCCAGCACTATGGGAGGCAGAGGCAGGCGGATCCCAAGGTCAGGAAATCAAGATCATCCTGGCCAACGTAGTGAGACCCCATCTCTACTCAAAATACAAAAATTAGCTGGGCGTGGTGGCGTATGCCTGTACTCCCAGCTACTTGGGAGGCTGAGGCAGGAGAATCGTTTTAACCTGGGAGGCAGAGGTTGCAGTGAGTCAAGATTGCACCACTGCATTCCAGCCTGGCAACAGAGGGAGACTCCGGCTCAAAAAAAAAAAAAAAAAAAAGATATTCTGTCAATTTTCTGCCATCTAGTGGTCAGTATTTTGTCACTTAGTCCAGCCTGATCTGGCAAGACCTGCTAGGACTAGGTCAGTTATTTCTGGGTTTTGACAAAAATTCATGCAGGCATAAGAGGCATGTAGGGAGCCAAGCATTCAAATAGCAACATAATATGCATGTAGTCATCATACATTCCTAATGAAGCTGGGAAATGTTCAACCTTTAACAATATGTTGCAAGTTGACAATAACAGTCTGTAAGTGACTTAGGACAAACTGAATGTTTTTCTTTGCCTCTAATCAGGATTTCAGTTTTCCAGCCATAAGATAGTGTTTTTTTTTTTTTTTTTCTCATCTCTGGTGGCCTTTTCATTTGTCACTTGGTTTAAAGTAACAATATGCTGTGTGCACTTGTCATATATTTTCCTAAACTTTAATAATTTTTCTGCTGGGCATGGTGGTTCATGCTTATAATCCCAATGCTTTGGAAGGCTGAGGTGGGAGGATCTCTTGAGGCCAGGAATTTGCGGCTAGCCAGGAAACATAGCAAGACTCTGTCTCTGGAAAAAAGTTTAAAAATTAGTTGGGTGTGGTGGTATGTGCCTGTAGTCCCAGCTACTTGGGAGTTGAGGCAGGAGAATCACTTGAGCCAGGACCTTGAGGTTACAGTGAGCTATGATCATGCCACTGCACTCCTGGCTAGGCAACAAAGTGAGATCCTGTGTCTGAAAAAAAAAAAAAAGATTTTTTTTTAAATGAAAAATTATGTACAAATTGTTAGTCGTGAATGGAGTTATCACAGTTGGAAGCAGAAGTCTTCTATAATGACATTGACATTGTGAATTTAAAACTATATACAGATTTTTTTAATGACTATGTGACTGCTAAAACCTCCAGTAATTAATCCACTTGCTTATACATTAAAGAAGTAGAAGAGAGAAGCTTGGAGAGTCTTATGGTTAAAATGATTCTGATCTTCCTTTCCTATTCAATGATCTATTTAATAATTTTCCAACCTAAAAGCCATTTGGCCAAAGAAGTACAAATATATATATATATATATATATATATATATATATATATATATTTATTTATTTTACCTTTTTGACCAGGTGTTTCAAATAGATTGTTACTATTGCATAATGTATGCACTTCCTCATTCAATTAATTTTTTTTAATTTTAAAAAGCTTAACAATTACCATGAAACATCATTATTAAAACCTTCTCATAAAAAGCTGAAAAAGAAAGAACTTATAATTATATGACTGGTCTATTCGTATTTTGATTTTAGTCCATAGGTACCTCTCATTTGGGAGGAAACACCTGGGAGAATCCACTCTGGTGGAAATGGAACCAGGAGTCGGCTGGGTGCCCTTCCTTACTGACTTGGATGTTCCATGTTTTAAATTTTCAGAAATGAGAAGTAATGAATTAGGGCAATTTTTTTTTTGTACAGGATATGATAATCTTTATTTTTTTAAAGAGAAAAGTAAATTTAGACCATGTTTTAGCCAATAACTTCACATTGCTAATAGAAAAATTGCTGAAAAGCAACTGCAATGACAAAATAAGATCTTCTAGATGGAATTTGCATTCACTTCCCAAAATCATTTTAAAGAGTACCATGAAGCAAGAGGTAATACTTAGGCATGCAGTAGATGTAAATGGCATATAAATATAAGAAACAATAGCTATGTGGTTCTCACACTCACCATTCCTCTAGGACCTGGATACTCTCCATTTTTGCAGTGTGTATGGGTCTTCCCGCATTTTCCCCTCTTTCTTCATTCCTAACAGTGAGGCTGTAATGTAGCAGAACATTTAATTTTGTCAAGGAAAATTCATCAGTTGAAGAAAAGAATAAATGTTTCTGGAGAAACATTTCACAGGAGATCTTATATTCAACAATGTGAGAATATTTAAAGTATAAAAAGAGCAATGCCATTTTTAAATGATGGGTAAGTCCCTGTCAACTAACGGGAGGAGAATAATTTTTAAATAAAATTATGAAGTAAATCAGACTCTCAAAAGCGGATATTGTTAAATATTCTGACTTCATCCTTACATAATCTGAATTATTTAGTATTTCTGAGATACATGATTAATGCTTTAATATTTGAAATACATATAAATAATTACCTTACTCTTTAAACAAAAAGTCATTTTGATTTTTGGTTAATTCTATTCATAGTCTGTTTTCCATTATTTTTCCCCCATTGAGAGCTAAGATAAAATGTGTCAGAATCTAATACAGATTTTGTTAAATTTACATCATCTTTCCCTGCAGACCAAGCTATTGTTACCAATAATATCATTCCTTCAATTGCTAAAATCAAGCTGGATTTATACTTGACTTTGTTTTTGCCCATTCACCCTAGTAAATCAATCTCTGATGTCTTGAAAGGGACAGACCAGTAACTGAGCGTTTAGAGCATGTGAACATTGGTTGGGAGGGGTCTGTGTCTATGCGGCATAGGTTTGGGAATTCTACAGCATCATAGAGGACAGAGGATAATGCTGAAGGTTTTAGTAGCTCAGAACAAGAATAATTATAAAAATTGTCCAATTCAGATAAACGGTAGCTGAGCAGTGCTTTACAGTGGAACACCCAAAATTCTAGGCATAGACTAGACATAACAGGGAAGGTTATGGGAGATACTAACAAGCAGGGTAGGGAGGGTAATTCCGTGGGTTGAGAAAATTTGAGCTCCCGAATTAGCTAACTGATCCCTCTGTCGAGAAGCCAAGGAGCTTCATAAGAGCTTGGCTGAGAGCACAAGAAGTTCAGATAACATCTCTTATTTGTTCCTGCTTTCACTGATTTACTCAAAATAAGAGGCAATGGAAACGATGACTTTCTAATGCCATTATGTGATAGGCACCATTCTTTTACCATTAAGATTATTAACTCCATTTTACAGATAAGCAAAGTGAGGTGCAGACCTATCTGGGAGGTTGGCCCAAAACTGAGCACTACATAGGTGGTATAGTTGGAATTGGAAGCCTACTCTGCTCAGCAATCCTGTATTTCTGAGTGCCTATTATGAACCAGGGCTGCTGACAATCACTGAGGTCACAGACCACTTACTATGTGTCACTAAACATGGTTGGCGTGGAAAAAATGTGTTCAGGAAGAGGTGCCCAACAAACAGTTATTCTCAATCTGGAAAGTCTGATAAGAGAAACCAAGACAATCTCCCTAATTCATTTTTTCATTCTTAAGTCCAAGCATGAGGATGGAGCAAAGGGAATAATTTCAGGAGGAGGAGCCTGACAAGTGGGTCAGTCTACAACAGAAAGTGAGGCTAGACAGGAAAACTGACCTGAGAGAGCAGAGTCACTGGAAAAAAGAAAACCCAATAGGAATTGAAAAGGATTCTCTAGTCAGGAAAAGGACACTCCATAGAAAACATAGGCTTTTATAGTGAAATCCATTGAATTTGCCTCTACCCATTTCTAGGGACAGGGGCAGGTTTATTGGTGTAGAACCGTGGAGGGAAAAGTAGTGTAGCCCAAAGGATTCTGGGGAACAGAAATTAGAGTGGATGGTCCCTCTGACCCGCTGCTCATTGACTAGACCCCTGCAGGAGGCAGCAGTCCCATAGTTAGAGATAACAAAACCTTCAGTGTAGTGTACTTGTGGGGAGGAATTCAGAAAGAGCGCATCGTTTTTTAGGTATTTGCGTGTGAGTGCTGTGAATGTGTCTGTGGCTTGAGATAGCCTAGGAAACCTCAGTCCTCCGTGTCACTAAACAAATAGGTCAGATAAGTGTTTTAGAGGAGATTCACTAAGAGGTAAGAGTTCTTCTCTAGAATTCAATGTATTTCCAGTAATAATGGGAAAAGTGGATGGGGGGGTACACTACTGACAATATTATGTAAAACTTCCTGTACATATAAAATGTACAATTTTTAAGTAAATTCTATTCAACTCTTTTTAAAATAGGAAATTGCAACTCATTCTGCCAAACTTCATTAAGCTTATACTTGTGTGTGCAAACACATATTAAGGCACTATAGCACAACTAGCAAAAGAGCTCTCATTGCCTGCTAAAATAATAAACTCATTGAGTTTGTTTTTATTACATTTCCACACAGTGTCCCACAGAAGGCAGTAAATAAGATGCAGGTATACTTCATTTCATTAAACATCTTTGAGAAATTTGTTCTCCTTTGTGCCTTTGCTGTAGAGTGACAAATCTGGAGCCCACAGGCATGATTGATGATTTTCTGAACATGAATTCTGGCTCTTCTATCCGTTTCTGCGATATTTACAAACATCCCAAATGCTACCATATTAGAGCAATCATTATGAAATGTTGGTTGAGTTTACATTTTTCTTTTCTACAGATGGTAAAATATGAACACACATTTGGAATAAAACTACTTATAACATTCCGTAAATGCTTAACTATTCAGTTTGTGCAACTCTTGATCTAATATTGGACACAATCTTGCCCTGTAGAAAGAGAAATTGAACTTTGGCAACAGACAAGCTGTCCTTTTTATTAACTGCCCTTTACTACTGGTCTTAAAAAATGAATTTCAAGATTTCAGTTATTAGGAACTGCTAAAAATATCATTTTAAGTTAAAGAGAAATGGAAAAAATAGATAAGAGATTGATATTTAGCTGTTTGCCTGTCTTGATATTGACGAATGGCTGTCCTACTTGGTCCTGGTCCAAGTAGTACAGTTTTTTTAAGGTAATAATTTACCGGAAATATTTGCTCTAGATCAGCTTACATATGTTAATATGTGTTTGAGGAAAGCCCTAAAAGGAAAATACCAGATAAACAGTTTTGAGGGGTCCCACAGATATACCTTTTTTTTTTTTAGCCCATATCTCTCCAAGAATAGACACTGACTTTCATGTATGCAACATTTAAAACTAACATTTCTACATTTTAAGCAATAAAAGCCACAAAGAGAACCACATGCATACACAATGTTCACTGTGGGAGTCTTGATCAAAGCTTAAATACTTTATGGAAGAAAAGTGCTGATATCCTAGGCTAAATATAGTAAAATAAGCATTTAAAATCCCATTAGAGATTTTTCTAGAATAGTGACTTTGAAAAGGGTGGAAAAACACTTGGTACATTTCAGAAATTAAGAAAATGTGCCCCCTCGCTCTGTAGGTGGATTGTTTGTTTATAGGGGAGTGTGGATGTTGGGGTGAGAAAAAACACTAC
The DNA here is from genome assembly GCF_009761245.1 of Sapajus apella. Classification (NCBI taxonomy): domain Eukaryota; kingdom Metazoa; phylum Chordata; class Mammalia; order Primates; family Cebidae; genus Sapajus; species Sapajus apella. Next base: position 4,202,618 of record NW_022437045.1, on the reverse strand, counting down.
TTGCTGCCAGAGTTTACCTACTGATCTGTCATCATAGATATGTGCAGGGTCTATTTTGGAAGATAGTCTTCTGTTGTAAGGAAAACAATTGGTTCTTAAGAAAAACTGTTAAAACGGTTGCAAAGAAGATGAAAACTTATCAGTAGCCATGGTAACTCTGGGATAGAGACTAGTCACGAAACCACATATATTTACAGAAAAATTAAACTGAAGAATCAATAAGATGCCTCAATTTAATACAGTGTGACATCAAGGCTCTAAGAGAGAACTACTGTCACTGGTGAAAGCAGTCTATTCAATATTGAAATATTCTCACATTGTGATATCAATCTTTTCTTTTCATTTAACAGCTTCTGCCTCAAAGTTCCTGATGCTAAAATGAAATCAACATCCCTCAGGCTCTGAAAATGAATTGGTAGATTATTCTTTAAATATTTCATTTTCAGCGTTTTCAAGATATCACAGTAAATCCTACAGCTTTTTTTTTTTTCAGGAGTTAGCAATAATTTACAAATGTGTATGAAACACTGGTTCACTCAACGTTGCCTGGGTTGGACATACAAGATGAATAGGACAAAGGCTCTGCTACTGAGGAGCTCAGACGGGTAAATAAACATCACATGGCATTGTGATAAGAACTCAAATACAGTTGTGCTTATGGGGTGTCTTAGACACCCTCAATGGTACCTGTGCTTTTGATTAAGGGAATTGGGAAAAGCTTCACAGAAGAAGTAATGATTAAATTGGGTTGAAAATGAGCAGTTGTTTGCCAGATGGAGACCTGGACAAAGGGGATCTCAATTACAATGGGGATAAAATCGTGTAGGGACACGATATAAATGTAGAACACAATGAACACATCAGGTGTTGCAGAGCAGTACCAGGAGATTAAAATAGGCAGCAAAGTATGTGTTATCCAAGAAAACGATGAGGTGGACTCCAAATGTAAAGGCAGCAGGTCATGTTTTTTTTTTTTCTTACCCCACTATCCACACTTCCCTGTAAACAAACAGACAATCTACCCATATAACGAGGGGGTGGCACATTTGCCACCCCTTAATTTCTTTAAGGTTTGGAAAAATAAACCTCCTAGTACAAACCAGTGCATTGAGTCTGAATGCCCTCTATAAGGCATCATCCCACAAACCATCCTTTAGGATTGTTTAAGCTTTCCATGCTTTGTTTTCAGCATTCATAATGGGGATAATGGCAATGACCTACTTCACAAGGATGTAAAACAAAAAATAAAAAGCTGGTGACAAAAAGGCACATTATTACAAATGCCTAGTTGAATGGAAGGGCAAGTTGCATATTAAAATTTAATTCTAAGTTTACCAAAGAGCTTTTTATTTCCACCTGAATAAACAGAGACTTTCCCTTTGCCATTATTACAAAACACTTCCTTATACATTACCTTGTCACTTCCTTCTCACAACAGTGCTTGAAGGTTAGCAGGGGAGTTGTGATTAGTCATTCTTGTTTGATTTATCAGGAAACAGTCATTGGGGCTGACTTACACAATACCCACAACTCGAATTTATCAGAACTAGGATTGGAATTCACATCTTCTGACTTCCAGTCTCAGGCTCATTTTCACTCTGCAATGCCATTTCTCTTTACATAAAAGAGTTAATTGTGGTATTGCAATTGTTTACACAAATGATTTTTCTTTAAGGTTTGGAAAAATAAACTTCCTAGTACAAACCATTGCATTGAGCCTGAATGCCCTCTCTAAGGCATCATCCCATAGCTATCACTCAAAGGGGCTGCTGCCCAGAGGCCTGAGTTTGCAGTGGAATCTGTGGAAGAGTAACTTCTCAATTCCCTGGAATTTGAGATGAACAAAAATGAGCTGTTATAGAGGTTTTGACAGCAAACAGGAAGGACAAAAGTAACACCACTAATGACTGCAGACAGGCGTGTTGCTATGGCTGAGGAGGGCCGTCCTGGGTAGTACCACTTTCTTCCATTAGCAAAGATAACTTGGAGAGAGGGCAACAGGGAAAGGAGAATGTAATTGATGAATTGCTTACAAAAGACTACCCACCCCTCAAAAAACCAAAACCCCAAACCAAAAAGACACCAGAAGATGGGCTGGTAGCCACATAACATACAAAATTTCAGACACGTAGAAACTCAATGTTAAACCTATGACTTGAATGTCACCTCTTTCATTTCTATGTTTTTATAGTAAGTATGGTTTTGAGTGGGGTGTGTGGGGATGGGAACAGTGGTTAGAACTTTGTGTCTAAAAATGTTATAAAACACTTGCCTAAAAATACCTCAGGTTGCCCCTCTAAAGACTCACTCCACATTTTGTAATCATGTACCATGTGTCATAAAACAAGTATTTAATTTGGTTTAAGCTTTTGTTTCATAAACTTAAACTCAAGTAAAATAATCAGCTATTAAATATCTCTCCACTAGATGGCTGTGTTACCTTTATAAATACAACATTTTAACCAACTCAGAAAAAAGGAAAAACTGAAAAAAAAGTTTCTGTGGGTAAATATCCTTATTTGGGGGGAAAAAACTATTCATTCACTTAAGAAGTGTTGAAAATTATACCTTTCTAAGGAATCTAAAAGGCATCATTCAGTTTTTCTGTGAGTATAATAAACAAACTCAGGCTTAATCTTGGGAGGTTTGCATAACTGCAACCATTTTTCCTTTTTGGTATTTAAAAAATACTCTGAATAGACCCTGGCCCAAAATCATTTGATTTAGGAATACTTTAGTCTTAAAAACAGCCAGGCATAACTTTATTCACATTGTCCTTATTCTTTCTGATAAGAAGTCATTTTGCATTCTACTGTCTCATGCTGGGATAATATGGAACTTAGGTCATCCATTCTTAGAACAAATAAATTAGAAAAGGGTTTAACTATTAATAGGTAGGAAATGTTTTTGATTTAAAGTATTTTAAGAGAGCCATCCTGAGAATGGATTCTCCACACTATTTCAATTCCAGTTTGTGTGGTATGGAAACATTCCTTTCTTCTTTTGACCCATGGAAAAGGGAAGACAAAATTTCTTCATTCTCTGATTCTCTCCCTCTCTCAGTTGCAATTTCTTTCTATATATGCATCCATTCAAAAAGACAGGTATCAAAAATTGCTTCTTTTTATCTATATCAGATTTTCATTTGAAATCCCAAGCCCTGCATTTTCAGTTCATGGACACATTGATTTGATTTGGAATGCCAACTTCATTTAACAAGTAATTACATGGTGAAAATAAAAATCTACTCTGTACAGTTATGTTCAGTTAGATAAGCAATACTTCTTATTTGGCATAAATAGGGTTTCTTTATTTTTCCTTAAAGTTAAGAGAATAAGTCTGAATACAAAGATATACTTTATATTAATACACACCAGGCCAGGCGTCATGGCTCACACCTATAATCCCACCACTTTGGGAGGCTAAGGCAGGCAGATGGCCTGAGCTCAGGAGTTTGAGACCACCTTGGGCAACATGGCGAAACCCCACCTCTACCAAAATACAAAAAATTAGCCAGCATGCACCTGTAGCCCCAGCTACTCGGGAGGCTGAGGCATGAGAATCGCTTGAGCCCTGCAGGTGTCGGTTGCAGTGAGCCGAGATGGCGCCACTGCACTCCAGCTTGGGCTATAGAGTGAGACTGTCTCAAAAAAAAAAAAAAAAAAGGCAAACCAAAAAAACCACGCCAATTATCAGAATCTTCTATACATGGGTTCTCACACTGATTAAAATCCTATTTTAAGCTATTCCTTCAACGCACTGTAATTTTTCCTGTAATTCATAATTAAGTTAGTTGATGCCTTAGTGGGAAAGCAAATATCTTAGATGTGAAAAGGCCAAATGGACTTCTTTTTAGTTAGGAGAAATAACAGTGTTACTGTTATTAAAATGGCATGAGATCATCTGTGTCAAGTGCATTAGTTCAGCTGGAGCTCAAGCTTCTGACTTTAGAAGCCTGAGTCCCTATCATAAAAAAAAGAGAATGAAAAACCTAGCAGCGAATATTCAGAAATATATCTGATAGCTGGCAGGGTTGGTCATTCATCTACCCATTCATCCCTTCCCTTACATTTTTCAGCGTGTGTGTGTGAATCTGAACGGGATGAATGTGCGGGGCTTCCTTGGGAACTGACATGATGGAACGCAACAATCTTGATGTGTAGAGAAACTAAACCCTGCTATATAAAAGTTACAACATTCTGGGAGTCCTGCGGCTGTGCAGTGCATGCTCCATGGCTGCTCTGACTTATACCTGTGCTGATTAATGTGAGAGTTGGGGGGAAAGGGCAAAGTGATACAGACTGCAGAAACAGCATCTACTACCTTAACGGACAACACGCGAACAGTACACTGCCAAGCCTGCAATAGCCAGATCCTACACAGTCTGGCAAATTCCTCTGGGCCTGAGACTTGTAAAGGGACAGAAATAATACCTATCAATAAAGGATTATGCAGGGATTTATGTAAACATTAGTAATCACATTTTACTGAGGAAGAAACTGAGGCTCAGAGGGAGTAAGTAACTTGCCCAAGGTTTCATAGTTACATGTGCAATGTACTCAGGTCTGTCTAATTCCAGTGCCATTGTTCTGTCCTTATCCCATATAGCCTCTTGAAAGTCGGCTTTCCATGAGGAAGACATTCCATTAGAATTTGCGTGTAATTGTCAAATATTGGGCAAGACTACCTCTAGAACGAAACAAATGAAGTTACTCTTCCATGTGGAATTGGTGGCTAAATGGCTCTGTACTTTTAAATAATCCATATTGCTTTAGCTGGGCTTGGTGGCTCACACCTATAATCCCAGCACTGGGAGGCCAAAGCGGGTGGATCACTTGAGGTCAGGAGTTTGAGACTAGCCTGGCCAACATGGTGAAACCCTGTCTCCACTAAAAATACAAAAAACAAAACAAAACAAAAATTAGCCAGGCATGGTGGCACGTGCCTGTAGTGGCAGCTTCTTGGGAGGCTGAGATAAGAGAATCACTTGAGCATGGGAGGCAGAAGTTGCAGTGGGCCAAGATCGTGCCACTGCACTCCAGCCTGGTTGACAGAGCAAGACTTTGTCTCAAAAAAAAAAAAAAAAAGAAAGTATATTGCTTTGACAGAAATTTGTGTTTCACTTAGGAACAGATGCTCCCATGCAAAAAGATGTACATTAATACATAATATATTAATATCTGAAATAGATATGGATTTTATAGCATTGGAAATTATAGCATTTATAATAGTCCAGCAGAATTATTATAAAATCAATTTCATTTTCACAGAAAGTGAATTTGATTGTCTTATCTGACAAAAAAAAGAGAACAAGTAATTCTTGAATGATGTCCTAAAATAGCAGGCAGATTGTAACAGGTCTACCACACCTAGACCAGGAAAGACAGTAGGGTAAGCCCAAAAGAAATAATGAAGAATTTTAATGAGGGAAGCAAAAATAGGGTTAATACTTACTTTAATCAGATATAACACAACTATGAAATTTTATGGGAAAGGATAGCCAAGAAGTCAACCTCATTTTTGCATTATTGATTGGAATTTGCTGGAGGAAGTTCTTAAATATTGTCCAGATAGCTAATAAAGTTGACCTGGATTTGGAACCGTTGAACTTCAAATTGCCTTGGAAAATGAATAATTTGCTTTGAATGAGTCAGGAAGGAAACTCCAACTTCCCTCAAACCAAACCTTTACCCAGAAGGAGCATGGTGTCTTAGAGCCTTTAAAGAGAGGCTCACTCATTTTCTCTGTCAGTAGCGGTTCTTTCTCCAAGTTCTTCCTTGTTGTATGTCTTACACAGAAGTTTGGTTCTTTCAAAGTTCACTGAGAAGCCCCCCGGTTAGTCAAATCACAAGATGTTTTATGATTCTTACTGCATTGAACTTCTTTGGTGTATCTGCAAATTCAAACTTCCTATTGTGAAACTCTAAACTCTCTTGGCTTCTATAGCAGTCCCTTGCTACGTTTGATTTTTCTGAGACAGGGTCTCATTCAGGCTGGAGGGCAGTGGTGCGATCATGGCTTACTGCAGCCTTAACTCTTGGGCTTGGATCATCCTCCTACCTCAGTCTCCCCAGTAACTGGGAATACAGGCGTGTACTACCACGCTCAGCTAGTTTTTTAAATTTTTTGTAGAGATGGGGGTCTCACTGTGTTGCCTAGGTTGGTCTCAAACTCCTGGGTTCAAGCTGTCCTCCTGCCTTGGCTTCCCAAAGCACTAGGATTACAGTTGTGGGCCACTGCGCCCGGCCCCTTTGCTGTGTTTTGCATGTCATTTCTCACCTCGCCTCTTCTCCACGTTCTGTGTTTGCAACTCTCCCATTCCTCCGTTGTTCTTTAAATGTAGTGTGTCCTTTCTGTTTGTAGCTCCCTGCTCGTCACCTTGGAATACTTGCCAGGGCTCAGCATTCTCATCTCTTGCAACTAATGAATCCCAGATTGTCATATTTCATCCAGGCTTGCCTTGCAAGCTTCAAATTCATTTCTACAACTAACTTCTAGGTACCTCAATCAGAGCAAGTTGAGCTTGTCTTCTCATCCTTGGCCTAAATGACTTCCTATTGCAGTATCCTCTCATTTGATGGGATCAACAACAACCCAGCCACTCGCTCAAGCAATTTAGAGTCATCCTTCTCTTTCTCACATATCACTAATTCTTGGCAGTATGTCCTCATTTTTTAGTGAATATGAACTTCTCTTCATCCCTTTTATTATCTCTTTATGTTGGGCCCCACCATCTCTCACGAAGGCTATTATAAAAGTCTCTTAGTATCCTCCTTTCATTTTGTATTTTCCTTCCAAACATTTTCCATTCCCTCAGGAGAATACTTAAAACATCAAATGGACTTTGTCCCCTCCTTACTTAAAACTCTTCAATTGCTTCCTAAAAAGGTGTAAACTTCTTAATAAGGTGTAAAAGACATTTGATTATTTGTCATTGCCTATCTCCCTAGTTTTCTATTTTGTCCTTCTTGACTTTATATCCCAGAAATACTAAACAGACTTAGTGCTCCCTCCCCAAATTCATGCCCCTCTTTACTACTAATTAGTACTACTACCTCTAACACACACACACACACACACACACACACACGGGAACATGAAGAAAAATGGTGCATAAAATAATCTGGTGGCCTGGAAGAATGTGCATCTAATTTTTGAAAGGAATTTCTGTGACACAAGTTTTTATATTTCGTAAAGTAGACTCAATTAGCAAATCCAAATCCATCACCCATTTAACAAATGTTTGTTAAACACCTACTAACGCTGGCCAAATAACGTAACCCAAAATGTATTTTTTGCTATCTCAATGCATGAAACTTCAGTTATTTGTTTACAAAAATGCCTGGCAGCAATGACCAATACGGAGTTTTGTGAATTAAAATACAAGATCTATGTAATATAATTTTACTGAAGGTATTAACCTAAAAAACAACAATATGGTGCAGACAGGAGAATCACTTGTGTAAGAAATAGTTCAGTGGGTTGGTGAGTCAAACTCTGACCTTTCATGTGTTCAGCCTTGTCTAGGGCAGAGGGAGCCGTGGCCATGGGTATGAACAGCACCAGCCCAAGGTCATCCCTGAAGCTCTGGTACATCCTGGCCCATCCAGACAGAGATGGTCCTCACCAAATTGCCATATAGAGTGAGCCAGCTTTGGCTAAATTTGAGTTTTTTTGGTCCATATCGGAACCTTGAAACTGACTGGCGTGTCTGGGGTCAGCAGACCTTACCGTGCAGAGAGCCCCGTTGCCAAATGCACTGCCACCTCTTATTTATTTATTTTTTTCAGTCGGAGTTTTGCTGTTGTTGCTGGAGTGCAATTGCACAATCTTAGCTTACCACAATCTCCGCCTTCTGGGTTCAAGCGCTTCTCCTGCCTCAGCCTCCGAAGTAGCTGGGATTACAGGCATGCGCCACCACGCCTGGCTAATTTTGTATTTTTAGTAGAGATGGGGTTTCTCCATGTTGGTCAGGCTGGTCCTGAACTCCTGACCTCAGGTGATCCACCCTCCTTGGCCTCCCAAAGTGCTAGGATTATAGGCGTGAGCCACCAAGCCCAGCCTGCCACCTCCTTATCTACAGTTTCTTCCTCCTGTTCTTTTGGGACTCTGGACTTCTTCACCAGAGTAAGCCTTCTTCTACTGTTAACTTCCATTAGTCCACAGTCCTAATATCCACTCTGATTTTGTGTATATGGCCTGAGAAACGGGTTCATTTTGATAGTTGTCTTCTGATTGTGTAAAGTTGATATAATTGATAAAAACATTGAGGAAATTTACCCGTGCTGTGGCAAGATGGAGTTTCCAAACTGTAGACTTCTATATCACTTCTTTGTAAGTGATATGTATGATGGTCTGTCTACAAATACTCTGGAAATCCTGTGCAGTGTGAGTTATTCTGCAGAACAACATACTCTGCCATGTGAGATGAATCAGTTCTCCGAGGTTGACAGGAACAGAGGAAACCATTTATTCCCTGGTGCCTCAGATGAAATGATTCACCTTGCATGTGTGAGTAGTTTTATTTCCAGGGAGTGGTTTCTTTACCATGGTGCAGGCATGGATTTTTGTTTTTCCTTTCAAAAAATATCCTTTGACTTTTAAAGCATGCATCTTAGTATTTCCTTTGGCAGAAAGCTAAAGTGTGACAGCATCAGAGGATAAAATGAGACATTATTTTTGCACTGTTTTGAATTATAGAGGCCATGGTACTTGTTAGAAATGGAGGGAGAGGCAGCCCAAAGCATATTTATGAAGCACTTAACATTTACTTAGTGAGATCCATCCCATGGTCTGGAAAGTCTGAGAACTAATGTATCCAAAAGGGAGACAATTATAGCTTTCAAAAGGCTAGTTAATTTACTAAATTCAGTCTGTGACCAATCTCTGGAGAAGAGTCTGAGAAGAGTCCAGTGCAGTGGGCCAAATCTCATGGGCAGTACCCGGGAGTACGTGAGGTTGTGAATTCAAATGGGAAAGCTGTATTTGGAAATGGCTCATATCAAACCTGGAAATGAAAAGTTTGGAAGTGTCACATTAAAGTGAACCAAACAATGGACTAGGCATTCCGAGGCTTGAATCTAATTTCCACCGTGATCCCTAACGGGTCTACCAACATTGGGCAAGCCATCAGTTTCCTGACCTATAAACGTAGACACAACATTTTCCATTTTTATTTTTTTTCAAATAAAAGCTTATAACTAAGCCTAATTTATAAAGTAGATAAAGACAGAACTATTCTCTTGGAAACTGCAAGCTGGAGCCAGGGCTCTGGCCAGTATTACTTTATTCCTCTCCTCTCCACAGCCCATCATCTTACCACCATGATGTGCCAAGCAGAGGGCAACGTAAATATTTTGGGATGGTAGCTGAGGTTTCTGGAGTTCTAATTTTTTTTTTTTTAAATGGAGTTTTGTTCTGTCTCCCAGGCTGGAGTGCAGTGGTGAGATCTCAACTCACTGCAACCTCCGCCTCCCGGTTCAAGCGATTCTCCTGCCTCAGTCTCCCAAGTACCTACAGGTGTGTACCACCACACACAACTAATTTTTTGTATTTTTAGTAGAGACAGAGTGAAATTGGCCAGGATGGTCTTGAACTCCTGACCTCATGATCCACCTGCTCAGCCTCCCAAAGTCCTGGGATTATAGGCATGAGCCACTGTGCCTGGCTGGGGAGTTCTAATTTTTTAAGGCAAAACACACAGAGAACCCTGTTTTGCTTGATGGGATACCCACAGAAGCATCCAGTATTAAAAGAGGGATTAATTAGTACCTGAAAATTCTATGTGAAAAAGTAACCTGGGTTATTTTAATGTAGCCTCTGAATGATGTTATAAGAGTTCATAGGATAATTTGAAAATGAGCTTTAAGCTCAAAATAAAATTTGAAAGCTCTACCTTTCCTATGGCCATTTTGATGCTCCTCCTTTTTTTTAAGCACAGAGCAGTTTCTAATCTGCACTGCACTTTTATATGTGTTATCTCACATGTGAGTATCTGAACAACCTCACTGCTTCATGCTGTCCTGACTGAAGGCAGTTTGAGAGAAACCTTCAGTATCTTTCAAAGATTTCTTTCTTGTAAAGAAAAGGGAAGGGCTAGGTGTGGTTACTCATGCCTCCTATAATCCCAGCACTTTCGGAGGCCAAGGCGGGTGGATCATGAGGTCAAGAGATCGAGACCATCCTGGTCAACAAGGTAAAGCCCCGTCTCTACTAAAAATACAAAAATTAGCTGGGCATGCTGGTGCTCAACTGTAGTCCCAGCTACTCGGGAGGCTGAAGCAGGAGAATTGCTTGAACCCAGGAGGCGGAGGTAACAGTGAGTCAAGATCGTGCCATTGCACCCCAGCCTAGGTAACAAGAGCGAAACTCCATCTCAAAAAAAAAGAAAGAAAAGGGAAGAAAGTTGCTATCTGAAGAAGCAAGACATTCCACTTGACACTGTCAACCTTGAACCTGTAGACAAATAGTCTTGACAAAATGGTCTCTTCACCCTAGCTTAATCCTCATGTGCCATGGGAGGGACGTGGTAGGAGGTAATTTAATCATGAGATTTTTTTTCCCCATACACTCTAGAGGTGTAGAGAGTTGATGCAGCTTCCAAAAGCTGTTTGACCATGAATAGAAGGTCTTGCACGTTTATAGATTGCCCATTTTATGCTCTGGATTTGGGCATCCATTGCTTGTGTATTTAAGGCTATTAATGATTCTAAACCTCATCCTCCTGTGTTATCTTCTTTTATTGCAAGGGCTATGAGGAGAAAAGGGAGATAAGGAGAGAGGCTGATGTTGGGGAGAAAGTGCCTCTATGACAGAGCTAGAGAATGGATCAGCTTAAGTCACTATGAAGTCTTCTAAACAGTTTAGAATTTTGAAAGAAACTGTGGAAACATTCAGCAGTTATGTACTCACCCTCTGTGTCCTTCCCCCCAAAAATGTGGTGGTAATGTTATAAAGACAGGAATCAATTTAAAAATGAGAGAAGAGCTGACAATGAAATATGAATTAGAAGTGCAAATTTGAGGGAAATATTACATGATTTATAAAACCCATAACATGAAGCTAGGATGAGGTATTTATTACCAGATAGAGAAATTTATTTTCCTACCACTCTATTTCCTTAAAAGGAAGTAAATTCAGCCACATGACAACTGCTCCCATTCACGAATGACAGTTACTTCATATTTTGATTTCTAACTTTTTTTTAGTCCTTAAATTACAATTTTAGTGTTTCTTTTTGTTCTGCCCCTTTGACCTAGCCTGGAAAATCTGAAGGACATTTATTTCTTTTTATTTTCACTCCAAAAAGCCTTTACATTTTTTTTTCTAAACTTGATGTACAAAAATAATGATATTTTAAAAACATATGGGTGAAGGACATTTTCATTTGCAATAAGACAATGTAATCATAATTAAAATTAATAGTTTAAGGAACATTAACTTTTATCCTTCTTAAAAAATTCAGTGGCCAGGCACAGTGGCTCATGCCTGTAATCCCAGCACTTTGAGAGGCTGAGGCATGAGGATTGCTTGAGCCCAGGAGTTCAGGACCAGCCTGAACAACATACCAAGACTCCACTAAAAAAAAAAAAAAAAAAAAATTAGCCAGGTGGGGTGGCATGCACCTGTAGTCCCAGTACTGGGGAGGCTGAGGAGAGAGGATCACTTTAACCCAGGAGTTAGAGCTTGAAGTGAGCGGTGACTGTGCCACTGCAATCAAGCCTGGGTGACAGAGCAGATTTTGTCTCAGATATAAATAAATAAATAAGTAAATAAATAAAAATAAAGTGGTTTATAATAATTATAAATTATCTACCATTTATCATATATAGAAGGACTTGTAAATTTATAGACTGTACATCTTATGGCCTAGACTCAGGCATCCAATGTTCATTGATAACAAATGCAGTTCCTGACAAGAGTGTGCTAGTCTAGAGCTAACAGAGCATGCAGCCAATGCAGCCAATGCACCCAATGTACCTAGTGTTTGGGGATCCACTCTAGAGGTGTAGAGAGTGGATGCAGCTTCTAAAAGCTGTTTTGCTCTCCATCCACTGTCTGTGTACTGCAACAATCTCATGCTTATGTGCCCATGTTAAATGTTTTGTTATTTTATATATCATTTAAAAATTGATAAAAGCAAAACTCACTAAATACCTATATGGCAGCTAATACATATAGTATCAGTATTCTATCTGTTCTGGTGTTTCAATCCAAAAGCAGTTCAGCAATAAGTTTTGGCAGCTAAAGAAAACCCTTTACTGATTACAGGAACCTTGTATAGTGCAAATGAGCACAAGAAATATATTCCTCAACCCTGTGTAACAATATATTGGTGATGTTTTATACAGAATTTAAAATAAAATGGCTTTCTTTTCCAAGATAATTTTTGTGTTATAGCTACAAACATCTTTTTTTAAACATTATTTAAAGTCAGTTCCTCTTTAAAGTGATCTTATTTTTCCAATATGAAGTACCCCATAGCCCAGAGAGCTAACTCTTATTAAACGCTTACTATATGTCAGACACTGTTCTCAGCTTGTTATATATTTTATCTCAGTTAATTTTACAACAATCTTATGAGGCAGGGATTTTTATTATCAGCATTTACCTAACTTGCTGAAGTCACACAGATAAAGATGGGTGAGGACAAGATTTGAACCCGGACAATCTGACTTCAGAATCACTATAGTAAGTCACTACATGGTACTTCATGGATTAAGATCTGAGCTAGATAATCTCTTAAGGCATGATACAGAAAAAGATTACACAACTATGATTGAAATATTTACTTCATCTCAAACTCTGTTTCCTCCATCTTAAATTATTAAGGCTTAAGAGTATAAGAAAACAAATTATGTATGTGATATGGTTTGGCTGTGTCCTCACCCAAATCTCATCTTGAATTATAGCTCTCATAATCCCCATGTGTCTTGGGAGGGACATGGTGGGGAGTAACTGAATCGTGGGGATTTTTTTTTTCCCATGCTGTTCTCGTGACAGTGAATAAATCTCATGAGATCTGATGGTTTTATAAAGGGCAGTTCCACTCCACACACACTCTTGCCTTCCACCATGTAAGATGTGCCTTTGCTCCTCCTTTGCGTTCTGACATGATTGTGAGGCCTCCCCAGCCCTGTGGAACTGTAAGCCCATTAAAACTCTTTTTCTTTATAAATTACCCAGTCTCAGGTACTTCTTTATAGCAGTATGAAAACAGACTAATACAGTATGACTTTCTCTAACAAAGAATCATCATCTGGGAAGAAATATTAATATTTATAAAAAGTACTTAAGCTTTCCAGATTACTGCAATATCTGATGGTTTTCTGGAACTGGAGTTTTCTAGAGTGGATGGAGCTTCTCCATCACCAAGGGTACCACTCTAGCACAGCTCTTTTTACCTTCTATTTTGGCCACAATGATATAACATTTTGCCACTGTATCAAAAAAGAAACCTCAATATATGTTGGGGAAATGTAGACATAAAACACAGAGAGATGACTCACACATATGGGCCTTTCTTTAGGTTCTGAATTAGGCTGGGGTGACCCAGAAGATCACTCACTGCTGGGCTAGAAGACCCACTTCTTATCTGGATTTTAAAAGACCTGAAAATGTATGGTTCAAAGGAAGTTCCATAAAGTCTAGCATCCCCTTGAAGAATCTCATCTGCATAAATGTTAGGCACTTTGTGAATTTGGAACTCAAGCAGGTTCTCTGAGTTCCCTGGATCATGGAGGTTTAGTACTAGATGGCACCTTGGGGACTGGCTTCTTTAATTCTTCATCATTTTGCCAATGAGGAAATCAAAGAACAAAGAGATTATAATGAGTTTGCATGATGTCCCAGAGCCTGCCAGTGATAACACTCCAATGGAAGTATGTTCTCTGGCTTTAATTTCAGGATTTTTCAATGGACGGAGTTGGCCTTCATTCCAAGCACAGCCACTGACCTTTTCGATAGGTGATTGTGAGTCTGTGACCTTTTCCTCTCTCTCTCTTTATTGGCAAGAATTCTGGGCAGAGGTTGCCACCCTGACTTACAGTTATCTGGTCATGCAGCTGTATGCTCAACACTCTATCAAGTAACAGCAGATAACTAAAAAAAAAAAAAGCCCACATTCAATACTACATGCAATATTACTAATGTTTTTTATTAATGTTTTTAACTATCTGTAACATTGGAGAATATTGCTTATTGATAAATACATATATAACTAAAATCTTATTTTTACCCACATCTTTAAGAAGCATGGATGGAGAAAAACATGACCTAAAACACTTCTTCATTTTTTTACCCATGATCAATTTAAATGTAGATTTTGGGGAAATATTATATATTTTTGTTTGTGAAGTGTTTGCATTAAACCAATGATAGTCTTCAGTAAGTCCTACTTGCAAAGAAAGAACAAAAAAAGACATGTTGAGAAGTTTCTACAGCTCTGAGATTTGGCATGCATGTTCACACTAGTGTCTGCCAAGCCTGGGTGTGGCATCCTATAGGTAACATGACATACCAGGAGCAGCTGCAACAACAGCACCAACAGAAGCAACAGGTGTTGTTAGGCCTCTGGTTTCCAGGCGCTTGAGACACAGCAGGTGTTCCTTCATTTTGGGACTGCTGCCTTTTTCTCATTTCAGCTACTTCAGGACCCAGTTGGCTGAAAGAGAGAAAAAAACATTGAGTATGAAGAAAGCAGTAAGAATAAGTTGCCTATGCTGAAGGAAGGCTCATTTCACTAAAGAAGGAGGGAGATAATTTAAGAAAAGGTAAAACAAGGAAGCTTGAGAAGTCAACTGAAAATTCTCAGGAAAACTTTTCAGAAGAATACACTAAAAGCTTTGGGGAGGAATGTCTACCATGATCTGCTGCATACAATTATAGAAATAAAGTTGCCACATAATCAAAATTGTTGGTAAAGTAAATATGATAACGTTTGAAAACTTATTTTTAACTTCCTTCTTTACTCAACCATGATTAAATCTGCCTTTTTTATGAACACCATTCAGTGATGATAGAGATAGGTACATGTAAGTCATTTTTCCACTAATGTTTACAGTAAGGTAAATTGAGCTTTATAAATGATTGTTGCATGGTTTCTAACTAAATAAGATTAAGAGGAATATCAAGTTTATTTTTGGGCGCCCTCTCACTTTCTTTGAAACACTCAATATCCTTTTTGGCACTTTTGACTCATCCTCCAGGGGCCTGATCTTAATAACATTACCAAAGGGCCTTATTTTCTGTTAGGTGTCAGTGTTGCAGAGACACCAGCTTCTCTTCCTCCATCCCTCACATTTATTTTTATTTCATGAAGACTTGGGGGAAAATAAAAAGTCATCAAATTCAAGAGAATTACTCTGGTGGAATTTATATATCATGGCAGATAAAATAAATATTAGGATAAAGAATGTTCTGTGATCTTACAAATAAGGCCAAATGAGTTGCCACCTATTTATAGGACCAATCCGATCTAAGACTGTGTTGAGTATTAAAATAAAAAGTTTTGTGTTAGAATAATATCACATTTAGCATGAACTCTTAGCAAAGGAATGCAATCTATTGAATGTTTTTCATAAAAATTCAATGTATATAAATCATACACATATATTGTCAAATGTGTGGCCGAGAGCAGTACTTATTAAAGCTATAAAGTGCTTCAGGTTATTTTGGCATTATAAGCTCATTTTTTAAAAAATGTTATTTTCAGTTCTGAATACAAAGATAAACGCTTAAAAAATACTATGTTCTTGAAAACTAGATAAACATATATTTTGACCAGAAACAGAACAGAATACCACAGTGGTAGGTAAATGGAGTCTAAAGCCACAGTCATTCTGCAATTCAGGTATTGAAACAGAAAGGGGCAAAGGTCCCACACTCCAGTGAGGTGTCAGATGCTCCCCTAGGAGGAGTGGGAGACCAGTTCCAGGTTGCCTGCATAAAATCAGGGGCTGTGGTTGTGCCATTCATAAAAAGATACTGAAAAAAATAATCTCTACTATTCAGCAATGCCTAGCTAAAGAAAGGGTAGGATGCAGAGAAAGCCATCCAGATTAGACTTCAGTCAACCAGCTTATTTGTGCAGTGACTGGGTCAGGGAATTTTCCAAAACCACTGCCAGATGGAAGGGAATCCCGAGATACTGATAAAAGAGCTGCTTCATGACTAAAATCTTGAAGGATTAGTGGAAACAAATGAAATGCATTACATTATGAAGAGTAAGTGACAGTAAGAAATACATCTCTAATTCAATGTGTTACCTGAAAGCAAAAATCTGTATTAACACCAGAAAACAGATAACCAACTCAGCAATTAGGAGATGAGTATATTCCTGATCAAGTGCTAATTAACAGAATCACCTAAAATTAGTTTAACAAACATATATTTAAGATAAACAATGTGATAAAGAATACAATTTAAATGGTAGAACAAGAAATTATAAAACATATCTGACTTCCTGTTTTCCAATTTGGATGCCGTTTGAATACTTGCACCTCCATGTTTACTGCAGCACTATTCACAATAGCCATGATATAGAATCAACCAAGGTGTCCAAAAACAGATTATTGAATAAAGAAAATGCGGTATATATACACCATGGAATACTATTTAGCCATTAAAAAGAATGAAATCCTGACATTCACAGCAACATGGATGTAGCAGGAAGACATTATATTAAGTGAATTAAGCCAGGAGCAGAAAGTTAAACACCATACATTCTCACTCACATGTAGAAGTTTAAAAAGCAGTGATTTCATAGAAGTAAAAAGAAGGACACAGCATACTAGAGGCTGGGAAAGGTGGGCGTAAGGGAGAGATATGGAGAAATTTTTTAAGGGATATAAAATGGCAGTTAGATAGGAGGAATAAGTCCTAGTGTTCTACATCACTATAGGATGACTAAAGTTAACAATAATACCTAGTTTCAAACAGTGGAAGGAGGACATTGAAAATTCCCAACACAGAGAAATGATAAATGTTTGAGATGATGAATATGCTAATTACCCTCACCTTATCACTATACATTTTATTTCCTGGAACATCATTATGTACCCCAGGAATATGTATAATTATTGTCAATTAAAAATAAACAATAAAATCAAATAAATTATAAAACAAAAATTGACAAATATGAAATAAGAAAAGACATAATGGAAATGTAAAAAACACACATAGCTATTTAAAGATTTACACATACTCATCTCTTTCCAAAAGAATCCCAAAGATGGTGCCAAGGAATATACTCAGAATTCAACAAAGAACGATAAAAAGCTAAAACAGGAAAAGAGCATTGAGATAAGCAGACTAGTAACACTGAAAGGCTCTAATGTACACCCAACAAGCTTTTCTTCATAAGGGGAGAAATAACAGATTGTCAGGAAATTCATAATTTTTATTTTATTTTTTTAAAGACAGAGTTTCACTGTATCATAATGGCATGATCTTGGCTCACTGCAACCTCTGCCTGCCAGGTTCCAGCAATTCGCCTGCCTCGGCCTCCCCAGTAGCTGGGATTACAGACATGCACCACCATGCCCACCTAATTTTTTTTTTTTTGCAGTTTTAGTAGAGACGGGGTTTCACCATGCTGGTCAGGCTGGTCTCAAACTCCCAACCTCAGGTGATCCGCCCATCTTGGCCTCCCAAAGTGCTGGGATTATGGGCGTGAGCCACTGCACCCGGCCCAGGAAAGTCATAATATTTTAAAGAAAATTGGCCAAAAACTCCCTAGAACTGGAAGAAAATAAAACAGAAAAAAGCCTCACATAAAGGAGTGTACCACATGCTGAGTAGGATGAATAAAAATCAAAATAAATCTACACTTATACACAAAATTGTAAAAAAGCACCTAGAAGATAAAGACAAAAGCTGAATTAGCCACACAGAAGTAATACTTTAATTTGATTGACTGTAGACTTTCCATGAGCAATATATTAGATGCTGAAGAAGATGGACAATGGAGTAATGTGCTTCAAGTGCTGAGAGATAATAATCATCCTACAGTTTTATATGCAGCTAAATGAAATTTCAAGAGTGAAGATTATTTCTAATAAACTCACTGAGTTGATTACTCAAATATTTGCTGGAATCTACTTCAATAGGAAGAAAACAAAATTAGAGGAAAGGAGTAGAATATAAGAAACAGTAACTGAAATTGGTAAAATAGGATGCTGAACACATGACCTGGCTAGCAAAAGCTCATCTTTCTCTGTTTAGATACATTCAAGAATGAAATTTAAGATTATATCAATTAGGAAAATGGTGTGCTGCCCTAACCCTCTACTAAAATAGATTTTGCAGACATCACAATGTCCCCGTATTATTAAGTCCAAGAGTTATTTTGCCATCTCCTTCTGGGCCAACACTTTACAGTGCAATGGAACAAATTTGCCCCTCCAAAATCTGTTTGTTGAACTCCAGATCCCCATTGTGATGGTAATAATAGCTGGGGCCTTTGGGAGGTAATTAGCTCATGAGAGCTGAGCCCTCATGAAAGGAATTAGTGCCCTTATAAAGAGACCAGAGAACTGGATTGCTTTCTCCACCATGTGAGGATACAGAAAGACAACCTTCTGCAACCAGGAAGCAGGCCCTCACCAGACACCAAATAAGTTACCGCCTTGATCTTGGACTTTCCAGCCACCAAAACTGTGAGAAAGAAATTTACATTGTTTTTAAACTACCCAACTATGACACTTTGTCTATAGTAGTCCAGATTGACTAAGGCAGACACGGTGATAACTCCACCCTCTTTGAAATACTTTCTTCTCTTGCCTCCTGGGCACCACACTCACCAGTCTGCTTTCTCATCACTTCTTTGCAGTCTGCTTTTTTGTTTCCTTTTCATCTTTCTCACTTCCAAATTTTGAATGACTACAGTATTCTTTCTTCTCTATTACTTCTTTTTTAAATTTTTTTCTTTTAACGTATTTATGTATTTATTTTTCTTTTTTTTTGTAGAGATGGCGTTTCACCATGTGGGTCAGGATGGTCTCAATCTCTTGACCTGGTGATCCGCCTGCTTCAGCCTCCAAAGTGCTAGGATTACAGGCATCAGCCACCGCACCCGGCTCTCTATCACTTCTTTGATCAACTTATTGAGACTTCATTCGGTCTACCAGTTTTCTGTACAAAATTCTCAAATTTACATATCCAATGCACATAATTTTCCTGTATTCAGGAGGCATATATCCAACTAGCTACTCAACATCTTTACTTGGCTTTCTCAAACTTAACTTGCTCTAATCTGCCCTCATTCTCTTTTTCCAAAAACATGTTCTTTCCATAGTTTCCCCAATTTTAGTGAATGGAAAGCCTCATCCTTCTCATTATTCACATTAAAAAAAAATCCTGAACTCATGCTTGACTCCTCTATTTCATCCAGATGTCAAATCAGCAGATCAGCAAATGTGAGACTTCTTAACTGGTATCCTCTACCCATCTTCTGTTTTTACCACTTCCTATCTCCTTCTATTCCAATTCCATTTTCTATTCTCAAGACAGCAGCCAGCATGAGCCTTTCAAATGTAAGTCAGATAATTTCAGCAAAGACTCTTCCATTCAAACCCAATCCAAATCTTCCAAGTGGCTTACCATCTTTTTTTTTTTTTTTTTTTTTTTGAGACACAGTCTTGCTTTGTCACCAGGCACCAGGCTGGAGTGCAGTGGCGCGATCTCGGCTCACTGCAACCTTCGCCTCCCAGCTTCAAGCAATTCTCCTGCCTCAGCCTCCTGAGTAGCGGAGATTACAGGCATGCCATCATGCCCAGCTAATTTTTACATTTTTAGTAGAGATGGTGTTTTACCATGTTGGCCAGGATGGTCTTGATCTCTTGATCTCGTGATCTGCCTGCTTTGGCCTCTCAAAGTGCTGAGATTATAGGCGTGAGCCACTGCACCTGGCCACCATCTTATTCAGAGTAAAGTTCTTACAATCTTCTTTTGTGTTACTTCCCGGAATGTATCTCCATTTCTCTGCAACTTGCTCTCCATTTCAATCACAATGGCATCCTTGCTGCTCCTGAGCTCTGCCTAGTACAATTATGTGTCAAGAGCTTTGCACTTGTTCCACACTTAGGGCTTCACTCCTTCAAGTATTTACTGAAATGTTACATTCTCCTTGAAAACTTCATGACCATCTTATTTGAAAATGAACTCCCTCATCTCATCCCCAGTATGACCAATAGCCATTTCCTATTTGTTTCCATATAATATATCATCATTAGTCATACTACAAGTTTTACCTGTTTGATTGTCTAACCAAGTAGCCAATAAATTTGATGAAGGTAGACACTTTTGTCTGTTTTGTTCATTGTTGTAATAATGCTTGGCACATACTAGGTACAGAAATATTTGTAGAATGGTGGATTTTACTGCATTCCTATTAATGATAAGAAGAAAACAATAAAGTCAATATACCCAACATTCAAAATTGTTAATTCTGCAGCTGATGCAATAAAATTTAAAAAAAAAATTGGAAAAGAAAATACAAATTTTACTATTTACAAATGATATGGTTATTTACATAAAAATTTCAAGAGATTAGGCAGATAAGTATTAGCAGCAGTTCAAGAGGGATGCTAGGTTAAGTTTTAAAATATCAAATGCTTCTAATATACTAGCAATAATAAATTCAAATATACGAGAGAAATAAAGGCATAGTTCAAATCAATAGCAAAACCAAAAAGTAACTGGTAAAATTTCTAACAAAAGTTGTACAAGAACTTTATAAAAATAATATAAAACTTTATCAAAAATATAAAATAAGACTTGGATACAGAGTTAGGTTATCTTCTCAAGTGGGAAGACCAATTATCTTTAACGTCTTGATTTTCCTAAATTATTTTATAAATTCAATGTGATTGCAATAAAAATTCTAATTGAGTAATTTGTGGAATTTAACAAATGAATTCTAAAACTTATATGGAAGGCTGAAGGGCAAAGTATAACCAAGACATGTCTGATAATAAAAATAAGTGGGGGTATTTGTTCTATCAATAATATAGAATCATAATAATTATGCAATGGCATGGGAACAGATATGTAGATCAAAATAATAAAACTCTCAGAGAGCTGAGACAGTGACACTTAGGCATTTATGCAATCCTGGCTTAAATTAGAGAATGATTCTTTATCATTCAGAAATGACAGACTACTCAAAAATGGTGTTGAGATATTTGTACTTCTATGTAAAAAATTACACCTCCAAGTGATAATACATGCAAAAATAAACTCAAAAAATGAATTAAAAAAGTGTTACAAATTCTAAAACTGCCATAAAAATGTAGACTATAGCTTCAGAGCAGTAAAGGATTTCTTACTATGAGACCAAGCTCAAAAGGAATTTATTTTTTACATAGCTTAATTTAATAAAAACTCTTGAGTATATAAGGAAACCAAAAATAAAATAAAAATAGAGAATCATACTGGAAGATGCAAAGGACTACTATCCATAATAATAAGTAACACTGCAATTTAACAATATAAAAATCTAACTGAAAAACAGCAAACAAATGTGCAGGCAGTTTATAAAAGAGGAAAATATAAATACTCCAAATTAAATGAATAGATGCTCAGAACTATTAATCAGAGAAATGTGAATAAAAAAGTATTCCACATCTAAATGTTCCACAGTTAAAAAGTCACACAATATCAATTTTGGAAGAGTACTTGGGTAAATTAAAAACTCCTCACACTAATGGTAGTAATATACATTGAGAAATCACTTTGAAGAACAATATTGACTACATGTAGTTAACAATACACATAACCTATGACAAATTCCATTTTTATGTTTATACATTGGAGAAACTCAAACTTGTATATGGGGACACTATTTACAGTATGTTTAACACCTTAAATTTGAAAGAACCTGTTATGGACTGAATGTTTATGTCCCCCTCAAATTCATATGTTGAAATGTTATCCTGAATGTAATGATATTTGGAGGTGGGGCCTTTCAGAGATAATTAGGTCATGAAAGCAGAGCCCTCATGAGAGAGCTGGTTGTTCTCTCCATGTCAGGACATGGAAAGAAGATAGTCATCTACAACCAGGGCCTCACCAGACATCAGATAGGTCATCACCTTGATCTTGAGCTTTCCAGTCTCCAGAACTGTGAGAAATAAATGTTTGTTGTTGATAAGCCACCCTACATATGGTATTTTATTATAGCAGCCCAAACTAAGACAGAAATTGGTTATGAGAAGTAGGGTGCTGCTATAACAAATACGTAAAAATGTGAAAGCAGCTTTGGAACTAACAAAGAGTTGTGAAGTACATCTAGAAGAAGCCAAGACTGTCATGAAGGGACTTCTAAAGGCGATTTGGTTAGGACTTAGAAAGAAAAGCAAAAAGCTGTAGAGAAAACTTCCATCTTCTGAAATAATACATATGTAATCATGGGCAGAATGTTAGTAGAAATATGGATAGTGAAGGCCATTTTGATGAATTCTTAGACTGAAGTGAAAACATGTTATTATCCTCACTAACACTGTAAATTTCACTGTCCTTTTCTCCATCTTGTGCAATAAAGAACAGGCAATCCTTGTTATTAAGCAGCAAACAACTTGGCTGAATTGTGTTTATATTATTAGTGTTTTGTGGAAACTAGGACTTATGAACAATGAAGTTGGATATTTAGCTGAGGACATTTCTAAGTAAAGTATTGAAGGAACGGCTTTGTTCCTCCTGTTTAGTAAAATGTGAGAAGAGAGAAATGATGTGAAGAGGGACTTATCAAACAATAAGGAACTAGAACCTATGAACTTGGAAAATTCTCAGCCAATACATATTGCACAAAATGAGAAAGGATGTTTAAAAGAGAACACTAAAGAGTATTACCAAGCCACCATTTGATAAGAAGATTAGCATGGTATAAAGCATAGACTGAATTAGCTACCTCAGCAGGAGAACTGCCAGTTTGAACTGAACAGTAAGGATATGGGAAGGAACAAAGAAAGGTTGTCAGATTTTTTTTTTTTTTTTTTTGGATTTTACAGGGAAGACCATAAAGCTTTTCAGCTGCAAACATGACCTATTCTTCAAGACAAAAGAAGAATGACCACAAAAAAGTGATTCAGAGATCATCATGGCTTCTTCCTATGTTTCAAAGAGGGGGGATAATTGCCTTACTTTCAACAAGTTAGATTACCTCCAATCAAAGGCATGGGGGTAGGACTGGGAGGAGCTGTGGAGGTTTAGTGCCTGACCAGCAGAAACTTGGGACTGAGCACTTGGCAGAGCTGCAGAGAAAGACCTCAATTCTACTGGGTCTGGAAAATGGGACCTCTGCCCCAGTGGGCTTGGAGTGCACAGCATCAAGCACAAGAGGATTATTCTTCAGCCCTGAGATACGGAGTTGGACTTGCTAGGTTTTGGAATTACTTAAAAGCTGTCACTCTTTTCTTCTTTCCTATTCATTTTCTTCTGGAATGGGAATATCTATTCTACACCTGTCCCACTACTATAGTTTGGAAGCACATAACTTATTAGGTTGGTTGTCATTAAAAGTGGCAAAAATCACAATCACTTTTGCACCAGCCTAATATTTGGTTTTACATGTTCATAATTGGATAGGAGTTCTTCTCTCAATAAATCACACCTTGAGTATCACTCATATCTGGGTGATCATATACTGGAACCTCTATTTGCTTCCACTTCCTGTGCACCACTGCAAACTGGTGCTGAGGGAATTGCCATAGGTTTATCAGTAAATACGGAAGAGAAAAATCTGTCTGTTATTTCATTCTTTTCCTTGAGTTCACCAATTCTAATTTTTAAGCCAAATACATTTTCTTAATGTTATAAATTTAAAAAATGAAAAGTTATGTAAAGTGAAGCATAACTATGGATTGAAACTGTCAAATATTTTTGAATATGTGGAGGTCAATTCTTTTTTCCTCTGCCCTAACTCCCTATGGAGGAAGAGTATCAAAAAACCATTTGATTTCACATGGTAGAGAACAAAGCAGGAAAGGAGAAACTGGTCTTCCCTTTGCAAAGATGGACATACTGGTGCACAAAACTGGGACTTCAGTTTTTTTATTTATTTTTATTTTTTAGCTGAGCAAGGATGGAAAGTGTTTTACAGCTGGCATCCCATCAGTCACCTACAGGAACACTTCATCTAGTCCTTATCATGAGGTGCTGGGAAAGCTGATATGAAATAAATACTAATGGACCCAGCATACTGGTTTTCCCCTCAAATCTTAGATAAATTTATTAACAAGGAATACACATAAATCAGGTGTACTAATGAGAGAAGGTTATTTCTTTGTCATGCATTAGTTACATCTTCCAAGAAATGAGGGGAAATTCTTCTCTTACTTCTCACTGTCCACAGTTTTACTTATTTCCCTTCCCCAGTGTCAGGTGCTACAATCAAAACCATCTCATCAGTTGAACAATGAGCCAAATAAAACAAAATATAATGCTAAAAAGATAAATTTAAGGATATGAACGTGGATCTAAAAACACTGTTTAAGGCTAGGATGGGAGAAACATGGTTTAACTGGAGCATATGAAAAAGTCTGGGTAATTTATTGGACAGTAAATTCAGTATTAACCAACAGTGTGATATTAAAATAGTCAATGAGAATTTAGAATGCATTAACAGAAACTTATTTTCTAAAAGAAGATGTGATAGGTCTTCTCTGGGCTGATTCACTTATGTTCATGACAATTTAAAAAATAAATTGAAATGTGTTCAGAAGACTGAAAGGAGGAGTTAATGAAAATTCATGAGCCTCTCATAAGAACACTACCTTTAGAACAAAGGTGTTTCCTCTAAAGAAGAGAAAGATAATCAGAATCATAATTTTCTAATCACTGAGGTGATGCCACATAGAAGAGGATAAGAGGATACGCATTCACTTGTAAGATCCCAAATGTTAGAAGACGGATTAACGAATAGAAGTAACAGAAAGACCCTTGCTTCCATATATGGAAAGTCTGACTGATAGATAATATCTTAACTCACCTGTAAGATGAGCCTCAAGCCAAGAATTCTTGAGCATTTAAGTTACTGGTGAACAAGTCCTTAAAAGAGGTTGATTTACAGGGGCCTCAAGTTTATACAGATGATTAGATAGAAAATCTCTCTTGGTTCTGAGGTTACTGTTCCTTATATGGGATGCCTAAGCTAACTGCTCTCTTCAGAATACAGCTGAGAGGGAGATGGTGAATCCCTATTTCTATCAATTTGTACATTCTTTTAGATTATATTGTCAATTTTTGAGCATTGACTAATATTATTCTTCACCCTTTTGTTTAGATATTGTTTTCCAATAGGATTGTAAACCTCTTTTTTTTTTTTTAAATAATTCAGTCTCCGCGGAGACTATCAAAAATTGCCACTGCCAACTATATTTCAAGTCGTCACGGCGGGGTATTGGGAAACGTTTTCAATTAGCAATAATTGTGCCTCGGATAAACCTTATTGGCTATGATACTGCCACTGCACAAAGTTTAGGATTGTAAAACTCTTAAGAGGAAGGAGTGTGTGTGTATTTTCCTGGAATCTTAGTAGTGTTCTCTGTGTATTGTAGATCTAAAATAAGTATTAATTAGTGAGGATGATGAATAGAACAAATTTCTCTGATTATTAAAAATATCAATTTTCTCAAGGCAGAGATTTGGAAGTTTCACATACAATTCTTATGGCCCTAACGCACAGAGTCAAGTTTGAATGGTGCTCCTCACTCTTTCCTAAAGTACTCCTCATAGAGGATAGGAAAATTGAAGTCTGAATGATCTGCTGCAATGTAAACATTCATATTTTATCTTAAAATCCACATAAAATCTGGGTATTTTTATGTCTATCATATATAAATATAAAAATAAAAGCTTCATATTCTTAACTTTGGTAGAAAAAGAATGCTTCTCCATCTTTCTAAATGGTCGAGATGCTGTTGCAGTAAGATCAGTTTTGGAAAATTAGGTTGAATTGGAACAGAAATGACTCTACATATCAGAATTAGTTCTCATCTCACTCTTGAAGCCACCAAATTTTTAGGATTAAAACTTACAAATATACACATGGCAGTCTCCTGTATCACCACTCCAAAGCTGTATTACAATATGGTGAGTAAACAAGCTCTACAGTCAGGCTGTCTCTGTACAAATCTTGCCTCTGCTATAATCAACTGGATGACTTTTGGTTAGTTACTTAACCCAGCAGTCCCCAACCTTTTTGGCACTAGGAATCAGTTTCATGGAAGACAGTTTTTCCATGGATGGGGTGGGGGATGGTTTTGGGATGATTCAAGCACATTACATTTATGGTGCATATTATCTCTATGATTATTACATTGTAATATATAATGAAATAATCATGCAACTCACCATAATGTAGAGTCAGTGGAAGCTCTGAGCTTGTTTTCCTGCAACTAGACACTCCCATCTGGGGGTGTTGGGAGACAGTGACAGATCGTCAGGCATTAGATTCTCATAAAGAGTGTGGAACCTAGATCCTTCGCATGTGCAGTTCACAGTAAGATTCGTGCTCCTATGGGAATCTAAAGCCACTGCTGATTTGACAGGAGGCAGAGCTCAGGTGGTAATGCTTGCTGGCCTGATGCTCACTTCTTGCTATGTATTCCAGTGCCTAACAGGCTGCAGACTCATACCTGTCCATGGCCCAGGGGTTGGGGACCCCTGACTTTACCTATTCTTATCATTGTTTCCTCATTGGCAGATAATAATTGATAATAACAGAACTTATAAGTACATCTGTTCTGCTATAAGGGCTGATTGAATTTGACACATAAATACTTGGAACAAATCTTTGCAATATAGTAAGTGGTCAGTATGTGGTAGCTCTTTCAAGGTGACACTGAGGAGAGTTGTTCATAATGTTGCCAAAAAGTTAGTGTGGTTCAATGTTTTAGTGCTACAAATGTTGAAGATTTTCATCAGTATCTTCCTGCGGAGAGATCATTTCACTTATATGGTGGGATGTAAAGTTTTTATATCCACTAGCTGGGATTTTCCTATCTCAGGGTTCTACACAAAGGCTTAGTCAGTGAGGAAGACAGACTAATGGTTTAGGTTATTATTTCACCATTGACACGGTACTTTTTACCACATGTGAATGAACGGAGTCTCAAGTGACTCATAGTACCCACAATCAACTCGTTATCCAACAATCAAACTTCATTATAATTGTAGCCGTCTTGTCAATGTTGTTGAAAGCATTCAGTTTTACCATGTAGTCGCTGATTCAGTGTGGAGCTGACAAAGTTATCTGCTAAATAAGCCAAATTTGTGAAGCCTGCTTTAGCACTGGAGTGGACAAGGAAGCAATTCACCAAATACAGATAGTTATTCTTAGTTGTGATGAATTTTCCCTGTGAGGAAAAGAAACTCACTTCTCAATTTAAAGTTTCTGATAACTACTCTGCTTCAGCAAAGCCAGCATATATCTATAGCTGAGCAAGTTTTCAATGTCACTTCTTAGTTCATGACCCATTTATCTAAAAAGAGTTGTCCTGGAGTACTACTACTACTCCTGGAAGGTTGTGCTTATTAGCACATTTTTTTTCAAAATCACCATTTTTATGATTATATTAAAACGATCAGAAATTCAAGAAATACATTCTTTGTGCATTCAGAGTGAATAATTGCTAAGAACATGGTTCTGGTCCATACTTTGGGAGATCAGAATCTGGCTCCATCAGTGAATATATTCATGTAGTTTCTTTTCCTACTTGATACATAATCTTCAGTGAAATGTCACTTGATGGTGAGTCAGCAAGTCTCTCTTCATGTTCACAATATTTACATATGTGTGTGTGTGTGTGTGTATATATATATATATAGACTGTAAAATAGTGGCTCTGGTGCTTGCACCTATTAAAGTACTGAATCAGATTAACACCAGCCGCCGCCTTGTTTTGGCTCATGTGTGTCTATTGGCTGCATTTAAAAGCATTATTTGACAGAGCTATTTGACAGGGGCACCTTGTGTAGCTCAGCTGCTAGTTTTTGTCCCCAGAAGGTTAAGCCATTTCTATGCCACAGGATGTCACAGTTTTTACTCTTATTATTCTGCACTTCTGTCAACTTTCTATTTGCTTCTTTTGACTGTGCTCTTTAGGGGGTATTGGCTCTGGAGTAAGAGAGACCTGGAATTGAGTCACAAAGTTCGGCCTTGTACTTACTGTGTGGCACTGAATTAGTTACTTAACCTCTGCCTTTGTTTGCAAAATGCGAAAATGATATTTACTTCAGTCAGTAATTGTAAGGAATAAAACAAACTCTATTTATTGCTAGTGTTTATTACCAACTGTAACAAGAAGCCAGGTGAAAAGCAGTCAATAATTTGTAATTGCTATTATAGCAATTGTTCCTAATGTTATTATTATTCCTGGGCTGACTTCTGTTTTCATATTTACAACAAATAGCTGATGATATTTCTTCAGAATTTCATAATGGATTTTTAAATATCAATGCAAGAGTGATAGATTTTTTTGGTAATTATCACACAAAAATTTTAACGTAAGTCAAAATTTGGGTTTTGCCATTCAAAATGTATTTCCTGGACCAGCAGGCAGCATTCCACCATCAGGGAGGTTGTTAGAAATGAGGATCTCAAGCCTCACCTGAGGCTTCCTGTGTCTGAATCTGCATATTAACAGCAGCAACCAATACAGAGTTACAGGTCAGGTGACTCATGTAGGCACTGAGACCTGGGAAATACTGGCTCAGGCCACACTGAGTTGTGGATCTGAAGGTCTCACCTACTAGGCATTGTGATTGGTGTGTAAGGGAAGTCTGTTTCCCAGAATCAGAAGGAAATGGAGTGTCCTAGAGAAGCCCCAAGTGGAAGAACAGATTAAGGGCTTGTTGAACTTCTGTGTATCACCCTCTCCTTCTGCTCTTTGGAGAAAAATAGGCCTTCTCAGTGTTCACACAGAGTACTGTGCATCTGACACTTTGAGTTGTATTTATGTACAAGTTGGCTTCTCTCACTGGACTTGGACATCCTAAACAGTTTTACCCTTTTTGGTATCACCAGCACCTGGCAGAGACACTTCCCCCCAGAAAATCTTTGCAGACCCTCCTGGCGTATGGGAAAGGTGCCCAGCACTGCTCCATCTTCTTTGGCCTGTAATTCCCTCCTGACTTAGAGCTTTGCCATTTGTAGGTTTTTCCTACAAGGCTCTGAGCTCTTTGAGGGCAGAGGCTGCATCATTCATCTTGGTACTCTTGGTACACAAGAAAAAATAATTATAAGTTTCAATTAAGCTCCAACCAACCACTGATATTTTGTGAGCTGGAGCCATTGTTCTATTTTTCTCAGAGAGAAAAAAATTAATTTAATGAGGAAAAATGTCTATAATAAGGTTTATTGCACATTTTTTTCCTTAAAATGTCAGTGCCTACTAATGTTTGTGTGTTTTGGAATTCTAAATTCATAATAAATCTATCACCCTTGCAGTGATATTTAAAAACCAATTATGAAATTCTTAACCCAGTATTACATTTAGAATACCCATCTAAAAATTATTTTGATGCTAATGTTATGAAAATGCCATGTGGTACGAAGCACCATGAATAACCTTGAGATCCAGAGAGTTCGGTAAATGTATGTTAAATGAGTGAAAAAAGGAAAAAAGAGGGCATCTTTCTAGTGTAGGTGAGCACTTAGGTTCTCTAAAGAGGCCAGATGTGTATAGTTAAAATGAAGAAGAAAGTCATTCAATTGCTTAGAAATTTTAGAAAGACTGGAAGACAAATATAGATAAAGTAATGCTTTTAAAAATCCAATTTTTACCTGACTTATTCAGGCTTTGTTTTCTTTTAGAACAGCAGCATTAGCTTAGGGTGAATGTCTTAATAGGGACAAAAATGCATTACAGTTAGATCAGCTTTTGTGAGAGACACTGCATGGTGACAACAAGAACCCTTAGAATGGCCCTATACCTTTCACTGTGCCACTCTAAAATAAAACCTCTGTTTTTAATATAGAGTCATAATATGTTTACTTAGAAAAATACTGACAGCATTTTCATCTATGTGACATGTTCATTTTGCGATTCATAAAACTGCTTTTCAGAGAGCAGACATGCTCAATATTTCAATACACATGAAGATAAGGTTAAAAGAAGGAAAGAAAGAAACCATTTAAAATGTGAAAAAAATTAATAGGCAAAACAAAAACAATAACATTTGAAAAAGAGTATTCCAGAGACTGTTTCCCCTAGTAACTATTATTCATAAAATTATTTAAGATACGTATACAACCAGGGATAACAGCTACAGAAACTCAACACAAGACAGTGTTTAAATATCTTAAATGGGAATGAAGAGAGAAATACTATGTGGAAATATACCCAGAACAAACTAAAACCCATGAAATGTATCCCATTTATGTTTGTGTTTAATGTAACATACCTTATTTTTTTTACAACTAAAACAATGTAGGTTACCTGTGATTCTCTTTTGTGCTTTAATGCCTATATATTGAAGAACAGCTTTGCATGGCCATCTCTCCAGATATTAAGCATATGAGAGTTAACATTATCTCTGCTTTCCAAAGTTACATTCTATATATTCTGTCTTAAACTAGTTGATATCTATATGAAAGATACTATCAAATAATAAGTTAACCTTTTCAAAAAATCCATGTTCTAATCAAGGTAAAAATTTGTTGGAGAGTGAATAAAGATTGCATTGAGAAGGTGGAGCAAGATGGCAGATCCCTGTGCCTCCCTCCCACCCTACTTTCACAAGGACACCAACTAACAACTATCTACACAAGAAAAGCACCTTGAAAGAACTAAAAATCAGGTGCACACTCACAGTACCTGGTTTAATATCATGTCACTGAAAGAGTTATTGAAGAGGTAGAGAAAAACAGGCTTCGACCATCAATGTAACCTACCACCTCTCCTCCCTACCCCCCAGCAATAGCCAGGTGCAGAGAGCATCTCTAAGCACTAAGAGAGTGACAGCACAACAATTGTAAGGCTTTGAACTCAGTGCTGTACTGTTACAGCAGAAAGGAAAACTGGACCAAATTCAGCTGATGCCCTCCCACAGAGGGAGTGCTTATATTAGCCCTAGCCAGAGGTGAATCACTGCTCCCAGAGGTTAGAGTTCGAGTTCCTTCAAACCTTGCCACTGCAGGCTAAAGTATCTTAGGGCCCTAATGAACTTGAAAGGCAGTCAAGGCTATAAGGACTGCAACTTTTACAGGAGTCCTAGTGCTTAATTTGGTGCAGGGACAGTTGACCAGAGGGTACGTTACCTATCAAGATGCCAGCCAGGGTGGCTACCTGCTACTGGAATGCTGTCATCCCCTGCTCTTCTAATCACAGGCTGTACACCTTGTGGCTCCAAAAGAGATCCCTTCCTTCCACTTGAGGAGAGGCAAGGGAAGAGTGGGGAAGACTTTGTTTTGCATCTTGGATATCAGCTCAGCCAAACAGAATAGGGCACTAATTGGAGTTGTGATATCCTCTTGTTAGGCCGTAGCTCCTGGACAACATTGCTAGATACACCCTGGGCCAGAAGACAGCCTGCTGCCTTGAAGGGAAGCACCCAGTCCTGGCAGGATTCATTACCTGCTAACTAAAGAGGCCAGGACCATCAAGGCAATACCTGTACAAGTCTGCAAGAATCACATCATTATTGGGCTTGGGGTACCCCCTAAAGCAGATACAGCTAACATCACAACACCTAAGACCTATCTGCAAAGTCTTCTCGAGAAGGAAGGGTACAAAAAAGCCCAGATGGTGACAACTACAATAAACACTTAACTCTTCAATGCCCAGACACAGACAAACATCCACAACTATCAAGACACTGTTGATGGTTGAAGGAAAAAAGAACCTCACCAAAGGAACTAAACAAGCCACTAAGGACTGATCCTGAAGAAACAGAGATATACGACTTTTCAGACAGAGAATTCAAAATAGCTGTTTTGAGGAAACTCAAAGAAATTCAAGATAACACAAAGAAGGAATTCAGAATTCTATCAGATAAATTTAACAAAGAAAATGAAATAATTAAAAAGAATTGAGCAGACATTCTGGAACTGAAAAATGCAATTGGCATACTAAAGAATGCATCTGAGTCTCAATAGCAGAACTGATCAAGCAGAAGAAAGAATTAGTGAACTTGAAGACAGATGGTTTGGAAATACACAGTCAGAGGGGACAACAGAGAAAAGAAAAAAAAGCAACGAAGCATGCCTTCAGGATCTAGAAAATAGCCTTAACAGGGCAAATCAAAGAGTTGTTGGCCTTAAGAGAGGAGGTAGAGAAAGAGAGAAGGGTAGAAAGTTTATTCAAAGGAATAACAGAGAACTTCCCAAACCTAGAGAAAGATATCAATATCCAATTACAAGAACGTTATAGAATATCAAGTAGATTTAACCCAAAGAAAATTATCACAAGGCATTTAATAAATAAATACCCAAAGGTTAAGGATAAACAAAGGATCCTAAAAGCAGCAAGAGAAAAGTAACAACATACAATGGACTTCCAATACATCTGGTAGTAGACTTTTCGGTGGAAATGTTAAATGCCAGGAGAGAGTGGAATAACATATTTAAAGTCCTGAAGGAAAAAAAAAATCTTTTATCCTAGAATAGTAAATCTGACAAAAATATCCTTCAAACATGAATGAGAAATAAAGACTTTCCCAGACAAGCAAAAGTGGAATGATTTCATCAACACTAGACCTATCTTACAAGAAATGCTAACAGAGTACTTCAATCAGAAAGAAAAGGAAGTTAATAAGTAGGCCGGGCGTGGTGGCTCATGCCTGTAATCCCAGCACTTTGGGAGGCCGAGGCGGGTGGATCACAAGGTCAAGAGATCGAGACCGTCCTGGTCAACACGGTGAAACCCTGTCTCTACTAAAACTACAAAAAATTAGCTGGGCATGGTGGTGCGTGCCTATAATCCCAGCTACTCAGGAGGCTGAGGCAGGAGAATTGCCGAACCCAGGAGGCGGAAGTTGCGGCGAGCCGAGATCGTGCCATTGCACTCCAGCCTGGGTAACAAGAGCGAAACTCCGTCTCAAAAAAAAAAAAAAAAAAAAAGAAAAGGAAGTTAATAAGTAATCACCTGAAGGTACATAACTCACTGAAAGTACACAGAAAAGCACAGAATACATAACATTGTAACTGTGGTATGTAAACTACTTTTATTCTAAGTAGAAATACTATGAACCAATCAAAAATAATAACTACAACAACTTTTCAAGACATAGACAGTACAATAAGATATAAATAGAAACAAAAAGTTAAAAAGTGAGGGGACAAAGTTAAGGCCTAGAGTTTTTATTAGTTTTCTTTTTGCTTCTTTGTTTGTTTATGCAAACTGTATTAAGCTGTTATAAGTTTAAAATTAAGAGTAATCATATACTATTTTCAAGCCTCATGGTAATCTCAAAGGAAAATACATTAATCCATGCACAAAAACTACAAAACAACTAAATCATGTCACCAGAGAAAATCATCTTCATTAAAAGGAGACAAGAAGGAAAGAAAGAAGAAAGAGAAGAAAATGAATAACAAAATGGCAGGAGTAAATCCTTATTAATCAATAGTAATGTTGAATGTAAAGGGACTAAAGTCTCCAATCAAAACATACAGAGTGCCTGAATGGAAAAAAAACGTAAGACCTCTTGATCTGTTGCCTATAAGAAACACACTTCTATAATGACACACATAGACAGAAAATAAAGGGATGGAATAAGGTATTCCACACCAACAGAAATAAAAAAAGAGCTGGAGTAGCTATACTTACTTTAGTCAAAATGAATCTCAATACACAAACTATAAGAAGAGACAAAGAGGGTCACGATATAATGATAAAGAGGTTAATTCAACAAGAGGATATAACAATTTTAAATATATGTGCACCCAACATAAAAACACCCATATATACAGCAAATATAATTAGAGCTAAAGAAAGAGGCCCCAATACAGTAATAGCTAGAGACAACACTTCACTTTCAGCATTGGATGATCTTCCAGACAGAAAGTCAATAAACATCAGACTTACTCTGCACTGTAGACCAAACAGATCTAACAGATACAGAACATTTCATACATATTCTTTTCCTCAGCACATGGATTAGTCTCAATGATAGATCATATGTTAGGTCATAAAACAAGTTTTAAAACATTAAAAAATTGAAATAGTATCAAACATCTTTTCTGATCACAATGAAATAAAACTAGAAATCAATAACAAGGGGAATTTTGGAAACTATGAAAATATATGGAAATCAAACAATATGCTCCTAAATGACCAGTGGGTCAATGAAGAAATTACAAAGGAAATGGACAGATTTCTTGAAACAAATGGTAATGATAATACAACACATCAAAACCTACAGGATACAGTAAAAGCAGTACTAAGAGGGAAGTTTATAGATATAAGTGCCTATGTCAACAAGGAAGAAAAATTTCAAATGAATAACCTAGTGATAGATCTTAAAGAACTAGAAAAGCAAGAGAATGCCAAACCTCAAATTAGTAGAAGAAAAGAAATAATAAAGACCAGAGCAGAAATAAATGAATTTGAAATGAGAAAAACAATAAAAAGGTCAATAAAACAAAAAGTTGTTTTTTTGCAAAGTTAAACAAAATTGAAAAACTTTCAGCTAGACTAAGAAAAAAAGAGAGAAGTTCTAAGTAAAAAAATCAGAAATGAAAAAGGAGACATTACAACTTATACTTCAAACATTCCAAGGATCATTAGAGGATACTATGAATAACTATGTTCCAATAAATTGGAAAATCTAGAATAAATGGACAAATTCTTAGACACATACAACCTACCAAGATTGAACCAGGAAAAAATCCAAAATCTGAACAGATGTAGAGAAAAGGGAAACATCGTACCCTGTTGGTGGGAATATAATTAAGATTATAAGAATGTAAGTTGGTGGGAATAATAACAAGGAACAAGATCAAAATCATAATAAAAAGTCTCCCTATAAAGAAAAGCCTGAGACCTGATGGCTTCACTGCTGAATTCTACCAAACATTTAAAGAAGAACAAATACCATTCCTACTCAAATTATTCTGAAAAATAGAGGAGGAAATACTTCCATTCCACGAGGCCAGTATTATCCTGATACCCAAACCAGACAAAGACACAACAAAAAAAGAAAAGTACTGGTCAGTATCTCTGATGAATATTGATGGAAAAGTCCTCAGAAAAATACTAGCAAACCAAATTCAACAATACATTTAAAAGATCATTCATCATGACCTAGTAGGATTTATCCCTAGAATGAAAAAATGAATTCAACATATGCAAATCAATCAGTGTATTACATCACATTGACAGACTAAAGGACAGAAAACATATGAACATATCAACTGATACTGAAAAAGCATCCGATACTATAAAATTCAACATCCTTTCCTGATTAAAAACCCTCAAAAACCTGGGTATAAAAGATATATACTTCAACATAATAAAGGCCATATATGACAGACCCACAGCTAGTATATTGAATGGGAAAAAACTGAAAGGCTTTCCTCTAAAATCTGGAACATGACAAGGATGCACATTTTAACCACTGTAATTCAACATAGTACTGGAATTCCTGAGTAGAGCCATCAGATTAGAGAAAGAAATAAAGAGCATTCAAATTGGAAAGGAAGGAGTCAAATTTTCCTTGTTTAAAAATGATATGATCTTGTATTTGGAGAAATCTAAAGATTCCACCAAAAAAAATTAGAACTGATAAATTCAGTAAAGTTTCAGGATATAAAATCAACATAGAAAAATCAGTAGCGTTTCTACATGCTAACAGTGAACAATCTGAAAAAGAAACCAAAAAAGTAATCCTATTATAACAAACACAAATAAAATTAAATACCTAGGAATTCAGTTAACCAAAGCAGTGAAAGATCTTTATAATGAAAACTGTAAAACACATGAAATAAATTGAAGAGGACACCAAAAAAATGGAAAGATATTTCTTGCTCATGGATTAGAAGAATCAATATTGTTAAAATGTCCATACTACCTAAAACAATCTAAAGATTTTATGCAATCCCTATCAAAGTACCAAAAACATTTTTCAGAGAAATAGAAAAAGCTATCTTAAAATTTATATGGAATGACAAAAGACCCAGAATAGCCACAGCTACCCTGAGCAAAAAGAAAAACTGGAGGAATCACATTACCTGATTTCAAATTATACTACAGAGTAAATAAAACAGCATGGTACTGGCATAAAAACAGACACATAGACCAATAGAACAGAATAAAGAATCCAGAAACAAATCAACACATCTACAATAAACTCATTTTTGACAAAGATACCAAGAATATACACAGGAGAAAAGACAATCTCTTCAATAAACAGTGCTGAGAAAACTGGATATCCAAACACAGAAGAATGAAATTAGACCCCTCTCTTTCACCATATACAAAAATCAAATCAAAATGAATTAAAGATGGCTCACGCCTGCAATCTCAGCACTTTGGGAGGCTGAGCGGAGTGGATCACCTGAGGTCAGGTGTTTGAGACCAGCCTGACCAACATGGTGAAACCCCATCTCTACTAAAAATACAAAAAAGAATGAGCAGGGCATGGTGGTGCATGCCTGTAGTCCCAGCTACTTGGGAGGCTGAGGCAGGAGAATCACTTGAAACAAGGATGCAGAGGTTGGAGTGAACCAAGATCACCCTATTGCACTCCAGCCTTGGTGACAGAGTGAGGCTCCGTCTCAAACAAACAAGCAAGCAAAATAAATAAATTAAAGACTTTAAAACATCAGACTATGAAACTTTTACAAGAAAACACTAGGGAACCTCTCTAGTACACTGGTCTGGACAAAAATTTCCTGAGTAATACCCCACAAGCATAGGCAACCAATGCAAAAAATAGACAAAAGGGATCATATCAAGTTAAAAAGCTTCTGCACAGCAAAGGAAACAATCAACATAGTGAAAAGAAAATCCACATAATGGGAGAAAATATTTGCAAACTGCCTATCTGACAAGAGATTGATAACCAGGATATATAAAAAGATCAAACAAATTTATAGGACAAAAAACAATCTGGTCAAAAAATTGGCAAAACATCAGAATAGATATTTCTCAAAAGAAGACATGGAGATGGAAAACAGGCATATGAAAATTTGCTCAACATCAGAGATCATCATAGAAATGCAAATCACAGCTACAATGAGATATCACCTCACCCCAGTTAAAATGGCTTATATGTAAAAGACAGGCAATAACAAGTGCTGGTGAAGATATGGAGAAAGGAAACAAGTGTACACTGCTGGTAAGAATGTAAATTACTACAACAATTATGGAAAATAGTTTGGAGTTTCTTCAAAAAACTGAAAGTAGAGCTACCATATGATCCAGCAATCCCACTGCTGGGTATATACCCAAAAGAAAGAAAATCAGCATATTGAAGAGATATCTGCATTCCCGTGTTTGTTGCAGCACTGTTCACAATAGCCAAGATTTGGAAGCAATGTAAGTGTCCATCTACAGAATGAATAAAGAAAATATGGTACATATACACAATGGGGTAATACTCATTCATAAAAAGAATGAGATCCTGTAATTTGCAGCAACATGAATAGAACTGGAGATCATTATGTTAAGTAAAATAAACCAGGTACAGAAAGACAAACATCGCATGTTCTTACTTATTTGTGGGATCTAAAAATCAAAACAATTGAACTAATGGACACAGAGGGCAGAGGGAAGGTTACCAGAGGCTAGGAAGGGTATTGGGGGTGGGGTGGGAGGTAGGTGGGAATGGATAATGGGTAAAAAAAAAAAAAAAACAGAATGAATGAATAAGACCTACCATCTGATAGCACAACAGGGTGGCTATAGTTAATAACTTAATTGTACATTTAAAAATAACTAAAAGTATAATTGGATTGTTTGTAACACAAAGGATAAATGCTTGAGGGGATACCCCATTCTCCATTATGTAATTATGATGGATTGCATGCCTGTATCAAAACATTTTATATAACCCATATATATATACACCTCCTGTGTATGTATGTATGTATGTGTGTGTGTGTGTGTGTATATATATATACATATATACATATATATACATATACACACATGTACATATATACACATATATCCACTGTGTAGCCACAATTTAAAAAATTATTGGAGAGGATTTATGGACTTCTTTCACTTCAGTACATTATTTTTTATGTCTGTTTATTCAAAATCATGTCTTCCCATTATTCTACCTTTAATATAATGTATTATCAGCAAACTGATCCTGTTACAAAACTCATGCCGGTTCTATCTTTGCCCTTTTTGTTTTTTTAATAAACACATCAACTCCAAGGAAGTACACAAGTGATGGAATCAATTCAATCAGCAGTCCTCACATAGCAAAACAGTTTTGCTCATTCCAGGAAGAGTGGGCAGCAGATACTAGAAAGGCTTTGCATCATGATGAAGGAATAAAGGCTCTACTCAGCAGCTCTGACACAGCTATTCCCAACCTCCCACCAAAGTAACCTCTGATATATGGAAGAAATAATAAGAAGTGAAATGACAAGTTGTTTTCTCTTGTTGGGGGTGTGGGGAAGTATGATGATTCTCTCATCTCACATATCCATGGAAGAGCATCAGTAATGAAACCAGCCCAGTTGGCTCAACTTTTAGCAAAGAATAACTCTGGGGAGAGAAGTGGATACTGGCAGCAAAATATAGGACATAATCAGATAAAGCAGGCATAACAAATATCTACTTCTAGGGTTGTTGTGAGAATGTTAAATAATTATACCTGTATGTACAATTGGCCCTCCATAATTGTGGGTTCCACATCTGCAATTCAATTATGGATTCAAATGAGTGGATTTGATCTGATCCCTCAAAACCTGCACATACAGAACCTGTGGATATGGAAAGCCAACTGTAATGGGCTTGAACATTATGAGTTTTGATATTGTTGGGGGTTCTAGAATAAACCTTCCATGAATACCAGCTATATATATACAGCCATCCCTCAGTACCCATGGAAGATTGTGTGTATATATATGTAATGTATGTTTAATCAAAATTATGCCTTCCCATCATTCTACCTTTAATATATTAAAAACATAATAGGAAATGAACTCCAGTATGCTCCAGAAAAGAGCTACCCCTACTTGTGAGACAAACTTATACAATTATTTACATTTCCAAAACTGATAGTGTTTTCTATGGCTTATTGTGTAATATAACACTGAATTTACTTCTGGCTGTTCATTTATACACAATCAGCACAGCCAGCAGTGCTCTGCTGACTGCAAGTTAGGGTTTCAGGGTTTAAACAGGTGGGCAAAATCAATTCAACATGAGTAATCTTTCTCTTAATAATCCATCCCCTTCATTTAGCTTGGGTCTGCGTCCTTAATTAACTTTGACCAGTCACATAAAACATTACTAACAACACTCCCACATTCCAAAAACTTCCTCACTACAAAACTCCCTGTTAAAGCAGTATGAACGTTGGAAATACTTGGAACTCTTGAATTACCATGTCAATACAACCGTGGTGTAGAGGAAATAAAAAATGTTTCTTTAATTCTTTAGTTGATGGGGGAAAAGGCTGCCTTCATAGTTGCCAGGTATATAGAAGTTTTAAACAGGATACAGTTTATTAGAAATTCCTTCTTAGTTCTTGTACATCGGATGTTGTCAGGAATCTTCATTCTCATTAATTGGGTTAATAATTTTTTTAAAACGATTTTTTTGGTATATGCAACAATCCATGGTTGGTATCAAAGACAGATTATTTACTGACTGGTAGTTTGCTTTCTATATAGATTCCTCAGATTGGGAAGAAAACTAAAATCCACTCTGTAAGCTTTTCTTTGAAGTACTTTTTTTTTTTTTTTTTTTTTTTTTTTTTTGAGATGGAGTCTTGCTCTGTCGCCAGACTGAAGTGCAGTTGTGAGATCTCGGCTCACTGCAACCTCTGACTTCCTGGTTGAAGCGATTCTCCTGCCTCAGCCTCCCGAGTAGCTGGGATTACAGGCATGCACTGCCACATCCAGCTGATTTTTATATTTTTAGTAGGGACAGGGTCTCACCTTGTTGGCCAGGATGGTCTAGATTTCCTGACCTCGTGATCTGCCCACCTCAGCCTCTCAAAGTGCTGGGACTACAGGCGTTAGCCACCTTGCCCGGCCTGGAAATACACTTTTATGAAAGACTTGGCAAGGAAGGGCTCATCATCTGCTCCTGGTTAGCGCAATTCAGCATGAAACCATGTGCTGCCTTCTCCTGGATGCTGATTAGTATTGAGAACAAGATTGGACTGATTATTTCACTTGGATGAATTTATGAAATAAGTAAGAAACGATTTAGGTAAATGAGTTCATGCATGTTATTCTGTTATATTTAAAAATTATTTGAAAAGATAAATTAGGTAATCTAGCTTAAGTAAACTGAAAATAATTGATTTATTACTATGTAAAATTCCATTCTTATTTGTCATTCACAGGTAAACCTAGCTCACTATTGATATTATTTACAGAGGAAAAAAAATGAAATTTAATATAATTAAAAGTGAAAAGGATTCTTTTAAATAGTGTTGGAAGAAATGAATAGCCATTTAGAAACACAAAAAAAAATAGTTGAAACCTCAAACTTTATACTGAAATATACTCTAAATATATTCCAAATATAAATCCAAAAATTAAAAATATGCAATATAACAAGAAAACATGGATATTATAACTTGGATAAGGCAGGAACCGTGCCTGAATTCTGGAAGAAGTAACACTTTGCATAGCAAAACCAAAAACCTCAAAGCCACCACTGTAAGCATATTCAACAGACAAATGACAAACCGCGAGAAAATACTTGTACTTTGTAGTACAAAGGGTTAACTTCCAGATAAAGAGCTCTTTGAAAAAGAATACAAAGTTTAAAACCTAACAAAAATGGACAAAATCTATACACAGATGGTGCACTAAAAAGAAACATATAATTGCATTTAACGTAAGAAAGCAAACTTCAACCTCATACATAAAATAAATACCATTTACAATACACTGAGATAGTACTGTTCAAGTATCAGATTTACGAATCAAAAGTTTGCCATCATATCCTCTTAGAAAAGCTGTGGGTAGAGTAACTTTCATGCACCCTAGGAGGGAAGACAAAACGATTCAATGCTTATGAAGGGGAATTTGGCAATTTCTAACAAAAGTTAGAAGAAAGGGTGTTTACCCTTTCATCTAGCAAATCCCATTTCCAGGAATCTACTGTGAAGATTCATCTCTACAAATATAAAAGAGCGCATGCATGTAGTTACACATTACATTATTTGTAGTAATTAAAGATTGAATATAAGAAAAATGTTCATCAATAGGGAGCTGGTTGAATAAACTATGATACATTCTGGGGTAAGTTAACCAAACTCTTCTTCCCTTCTGCATGAGGATTTAACTTTTGTTTAACTGTCCAACATTAATCCTGGCAACTTGATAAAGGTAGAATGCCAACTATATCCCAGCAATCTTGCTGCTGTTAAAAACGAGACCTTGACTTGTAGGATGCATCTGAACTGGGGAGAATTGTAAATAAATTTTAAGTACCTTCACTTTTGTAACTGGGCATATGTCTCATGGAGACCCTGAAAACTATGCCTATTCAATTGCTACAAGAGATATTGGCTTCCGTGGTTGCCTGGTCTCTTCCTCCACCCCTATCTCTACCCTGTCTGATGTGGATCTCATCTTCTTGCACCTAAGATGTGTCACCTAGAGAAAGGAGCTCTTGAATTGCCTGGTGGGCTGTCACTGGGATGGACTGCTGCATGGAACAAGTGAGAGAAACAACCGATGTTGCCCTCAAGGTTCCCATCCTTTATCCTTCTAAGTAGACTGAGAGTCTTCTGAGTCTGAATGGTTAGTAGAGCCTAAGAAAACTCCCTGAAGGGCACTGCACATCTATAAAATGGAGACGTGTGCATCTGTTAAAAAAATGAGAAAGATCTCTATAAACTGACATGGAGTAATTTTCTGCATATATGTTGAATGAGAGATGAAAAAAAAACAAAACAATGTATTCATTTGCCTATGTGTCTAAAAAAGAAATGGAAATAGAATGTGAGTTTTTTTGTGTGTGTATACATACATACATATTCATATACACCTGCATACATATTTGCTTACTTTTACCAAAAAATGACACATAGGGGACAAACCAGGTAGCAATAATAATTATTTACAGTAGGCAGGTGGGAATAGGGTAGCAGAAATAGGGACAATTAGAAGTCAGGTTTCTCAGAGTATAACTTTTCACAGAATTTTGGCTTTTGAGCTATGTATTTCATGCTAAAAAAAGTAAAATTTAAAAGTTCTAAAACTGAATACAAAGACAAATAAACCTAATATATGTTATATTATTAATATAACTATACATGGAAGAATGTGTTTCAGTAAATTTTTACACTCTGTACATACTTGGTTGGACATAAACAAGGAAATCTTAAATCTCACCCAGTAGGGTTCTGTTAGTAGTGACACTGTTATTGTCATTACAAAACTATTATATAAAATATAATAACACAAATATGTAAAAACATAAGTAAATGGAATATTCTTAAGAACTGATATCACTTTAAGAGAAAAGAGAAATATAAAAATTAAGAAAAACTGTAATATTGCAACTGAATTAGAATTATTCACATGATCCTGTGATTTTTAAAATATATTTCCTTGCTCTTTCCACTGGAAAGTCTCAGAAACAATGATATGCCAGTACCAACTAACATACACAGTATCTGGATCCTGGGTTCTAAATATCACTCCCCATAAAAAGGAAGCAGAGCTGGATGGAGAAACAGTGATTCAAAGTCTGACATAGAAAAATCCTAAGACAAGCCAAGGGCATTTTCTGCCAGGCAGTAGAGAAATGCTTAAAGACCAATGGGTTCCATAAACAGAAATAGAAGTCAGTTTGAAGAGGCTTGCGGCCAAAGTCTGAGTAATTTAAGCATCTAAAAAGTAATATATGCAATAAATTTTACGATACTGAATAAATACAAATTCATATCCATAGTAACACTAAATAGGAGGATATAAGGCTTCTTACAGAAGAGTGCCAGCTAATGTTCAAATTAAAAATCATCATTTTGTCCCAATAAACTGATTTACTCAATGATTATCAATGGATTCTGAAACCGTAACATGGAAGTCTGAGAACAAAACCTTTGTGGCCCAAATATTATGTACTCATTACAATGGAAAAAATGTACTTTCATCATGAAGCAATGTTTCAGTGACTTTTAGCAAACATCACTGATGAGGGACCACCTGACATTGTGTGCCTCAAAACTGATGTGACAGGAGATACTCATCTACCATTCTTCCCACAAAGCATTTAACTTGAACATCACCAAGTTTCTAAACCTAATTTTCAAATTACAGAAATAAAAGAGACAAAGGAAGAAGTTAAATGATAATTAAGAAGAAAAAATAAGACATATGAAAAATATGGGAATTTCTAAAATACAGTTTTCCTGGGCTACTTGCAAAATCAATGCTGTTGGGGGAAAAGACAGGTAGACAGTTCTAGATGAGTTTGGATTATATCCTGTTTGGGGGGAAAATAGCTGTAAATAATGCTGGGACAATTGGGA
The DNA here is from genome assembly GCF_009761245.1 of Sapajus apella. Lineage (NCBI taxonomy): Eukaryota > Metazoa > Chordata > Mammalia > Primates > Cebidae > Sapajus > Sapajus apella. The sequence continues at coordinate 4,158,995 of NW_022437045.1, read as the reverse complement.
AAACTCTGGATATTAGGTGATACTATAGAATTATTGCTTATTTGACTAGCTGTGATAATGGTACTGTGATTAAGTAGGAGATGGCCTTTATTGTTTGATAATACACACTGAAGTAGTTCAAGAGGAGGTTTATACATCTGTGGCCTCTTAAACGGTATATTTTTCTGTATGTTTTAAAATTTCATAATTAGAAAGTTGAGGAAAAAAATAAAAGGAAGAAAATTATCATTGACAACAAAAACTAAATTGCAGTGACTTATCATTATGATGAAGTTAAATTTATTAATTTTTCCTCTCATGGCTTATATTTTTTGTGTTCCAAGAAATCCTGACTATGTATCTGTGAGTTTATTTTTGGAGTCTCTAATGTGAGCAAATTACTTACAGTATCTTTATAGGAAATTTATAATCAGCTTTTGTAAGCTCCTCTACTTTGTGCTTCTATTTTAAAATTGTTTTGGGTATTCTGGATGCTTTGCATTTCTGTATACATTTATACAATCACTTTGTCAATTTCTACAAAAAATCTTTTGGGATGTTCATTGAGGCTGAGTTAGTTTAACTAGGGTGAAATTTAAGATCCTAAAAATATTAACTCAACTGGTCCACGAACATGGTCCCTCTTCATATATTTATATCTTTTAAATTTCTCAGTGCTGTTATGTAGTTTTTTCAGAGTTTAGGCCTTGCATATCTTTTTCTTTTAAAAATACGTTATTACTTATAAAATACAATAGGGTTTATAATGACACATAAGAAACAACATAAATTTACAAATTGCTTTTAAAAGTTGGTGTCATAATTTGATATAACAAAATAATAATACTTTAGTAATATGATTTCCTGAGTAATCATAAAATTTTCTGGCTCACTTTTCTGCAAAATTAATGAGGTCAACAAAGTTTATACTTTTAGCAATTTCATTTTCAATTATATAAACGAAAACAACATCAGGTGCTTTTGGTAAATGGCATTATATATTGTAAAAAGATTTATCTCTATATATTTCAAATTTTAAACAACATTATAAACGGTATCATTTAGTCCCAATTTCTACTCATTCATTTCTAGCACATAGAAATACAGCAGGTTTTTGCATTTTATTTTTGCATCCTGACTTGCTAAATTTACATCTTAACTCTAGTAGTTAAGAGAAAAAATTCCTCAGGATATTCTACAAAAACCATGCCTTTTATAAATAAAGGCTGCTTTTCTTCTTCCTTTTCTATCTGTATTTCTTTTTCTTACCTTATTGATAGAGTCTTGGTCTGTCACCCAGGCTGGAGTGCAGTGGTCCAATCTTGGCTCAGTGCAACCTCTGCCTGCTGGGTTCAAGCGCGTCTCCTGCCTCAGCCTCCTGAGTAGCTGGGACTATAGGCATGTGACACCACGGCTGGCTAATTCTTGTATTTTTAGTAGAGACTGGGTTTCACCATGTTGACCAGGCTGGACTTGAACTCCTGATCTCAGGTGATCTGCCCGCCTCAGCCTCCCAAAATGATGAAATTACAGGCATGAGCCACAGCTCCCGGCCAATATTCTTGGTTTGTTCTTGATCATAGTAAAAAGAAACCAGATTTCAGGTGGTGTTTGCTATTGATTTGTCATAAATGCTAACAGATCGTGGGAATTCTATTTCTACTTTGCTAATTTCTTTTTACTCACAAATGAGTGTTGAAGTTTGCATTTCTTTCTTTCTTTTCTTTTTCTTTTTTTCTTTCTTTCTTTCTTTCTTTTTTTTTCTGTTGAGACAGTCTTACTCTGTCGTCAGGCTGGAGCACAGCGGTGCAGTCTCAGCTCACTGCAACCTCCCCCTCCCAGGTTCAAGCGATTCTTCCACCTCAGCCTCCCCAGTAGCTGGGACTACAAGCACGTGCCAAACGCCCGGCTAATTTTTGTATTTTTAGTAGATACGGTGTTTCACCATGTTGGCCAGGATGGTCTCCATCTCTTGACCTCGTGATCCACCTGCCTCGGCCTCGCAAAGTGCTGGGATTACAGGCGTAAGCCACCACGCCAGGCCGAATTTTGTAATTTCTTCAAGGTGTACTGATGTGATCACATGGGTTTTCTTTTTTATTTCACTAATACAAGAAATTCCATTAGCTGACTTTGAAGTATCAAATCAAACTCATATTCCTGGAATAAACCCTCTTTGTCATTACTTATTATCTTTTCTATATATTGCCGGATATGAATAGCTAATATATTTTAAAGGATTTTTAAATTTATCAATATGAAAGATATTGATCTGTAGTTTTCTTTTTTAAATTTAAGGTTCACACAAGGGCAGTGATGGTCTCATTAAATGAGTTGAGAACTGTTTCTTCTTTTATTTTCTGAAATGCTTTGTAAGGATTCATACTATTTATTCTTTAAATATTTGAGATTTTGGACCTTATTTGGGGAGAAGTTTTAAAGTTTTAGATTCCAAACTTAATAGTTACAGAGACATTTAGATTTCTCTGTTTTGCATTTTTATGTCTTTGAAGAAATTTGTTTATGTTATGTAAGCTGTTCATCATTGGCATAAGGTTGCTGATAGCATTTATTATTTTAATAATTATAAGATTTATAGTGATGCCCTCCTCTTTTTTTCATTCTTGATATTGGTAATTTCTGTCCCCTCTCTGTCAGTCTCATTATTTATCAATTTTACTGTTATAGTTAGCCATCTTTTGTTTTTATCAATTCTATTGTTTGCCTGATTTTATGATTCTACTCTATTATTATAATTATCAATATTGTACTATCAATTCTTTTCAATTCTCTGTTTGCCTGATTTTCATGATTTCTGCTCTTAAATCATTATTTCATTCTCATTCTCATTATTGAATTAAAATTTCTCTTTATGGCTTATTTTTTCTGAAATTGTAGGTAATTGAGTTGAGATCTTTCTTCCTTACTAATATAAGCAGCGTTGGATGCTGTAAAATGTCACCTAAACACTGCTTTAGCTGTATTATAAAAATTATGTTATTGTCATTCAGTTCAAAACATTTACTCATTTCTCCTGTGCTTTTTGATCCATAATTTATTTAGAAATGTGTAGTCTGAATATTATTTGTTGTATTTTTCAGATATATTTCTCTTGTTAACTTCTAATTTCTAATTTAATTCTATTTTGGAATAGATATAGTGTGTATACTTAACATTTTACCTTAAATTTAGGTTTTCTAAATTTAAGAATAATTGGTTAATGGCTTAGCATCTAGTGTCATATATATTTATGTGTACTTTAAAAGAATGTATACTCTGCTGCATTTGGGTGCAGTGTTTAATAAATTCCAATTAGGTTGGTTGACAGTGTTAGTCGTTCTTCTTTATCTTTTCTCTGGCATTTCTACTTGTTCTACCAATTATTCACAAAGGAATGTTAAAATATCCAATTACTATTGTCAGTTTTTCCGTTTTTCCTGTCAGTTCTGTTGGTTTCCCTTTTGGATACCTTGGAAGTCCTCTTATTGTTTACATGCGCACTTATCATCATTATGCCTTCTTGATTAGTACTTTATTTTGGCTATGTTCTTTATTCTGACTCCCAGGTCTCTGATATTCATATGTTCTTCCAGATTTCTTATGGTTAATGATTTGGCATTATTCCTTTCTTTGCCCTTTTAATCTTTACCTACTTTACCTTATATCTTAAGTGAGTATTTTTGTACATAATCTATATAGTTGGTTTTCATAATGTTAGTTTCTAAGTGAAATGTTTAGACCACTTATATTTAAAGTGATTATTGGTATGGTTGATTTTAGTCTACCATCTTGACATTTATTTTCCATTTGCCTCATCTTTTTCTCCTTTTTTCCCTCTCTTTTCTTTCTTGAGCATACTTTCATTTCACATGCCCCCAGTTCCCTTACTATTATTGTTTTATATGGTATTTTTACATATGTTATTAACCCTACAATAGATGTTATTCTTTTTATTTTAACCAATCAACAAATATTTAAGGAAAAAAGAAAAGAAAAAAAGTACTTCATGTTTACTCACATTTTACATTTAGGACACACTTCACTTCTTTGTGCAGATCTGTTTCTACATGGTATTATTTACTTTCTGGCTGAATGACTTTAATATTTATGTTTATTGTATTGCAGTTCTGTTTGACACACATTTTCTCAGTTATTGATGATTGGATAAAGCTTTTATTTCGGCTTCAATCTTGAATGATAGGTTGGGGAGAATGTAAACATTCCTGTTGTTTCTTTCAGCACATTACAATGTTGTCTTCTGGCTTGCATAATGTTTGGGAGAAGTCTGTAGTCAAATTTTGTTTCTCTACACACTGTGCACGTGTGTGGTTTCTGGCTGTTTTTAAGACTGCTCTTTACTACTGGCTTTTACTTAATAGTGTTTATTGGCATGGTTTGTCTTGCTTGGAGTTTACTGAACTCTTTGGAACTGTGACTTTACAGAATTCACCGAATTTGGAGAACTGCTGGCTATTAGTTCTTCAAATAAATCTTGTGCACTGCTCCCTTCCAAATTCTGGAATTTCAATTACATGCATGTTACACAGCTTGACACTAAGGTTGTGTCAATTTTCATTTCAGTATTTTTTTTCTCTCTGTGTCTTAAGCTGATTACATTCTATCATTAAATCTTCAAGTTATCACTAAATCTTCAATTTTTTTTGCCACAATCTCATCTTTTGTTAAGTCCATCCAATGGTTTTTTTTTTGACTGCAGGTATTGAATTTTTATCTATGAGTTCCACTTTGTAATTTTCTTATAAAAGCCATTTTCCATTATGCTTATGTTTTCATTTGAATTCATTGTGTTCATGTTTTCATTTGAATTCCCAAATATTGTCATATCAGCTATAGTATTTATCTACTAGTTCCACAATCTTTACTCATTTAAAATTCGGTTTCTCTTGGTGGATACTTTTCCTGGCTAAGAATCATATTTTACTGTGTTTTTGCATGTCTAGTAATCTTTCACTGGATACTGACCATGTTAATTTTACATTTTTGGATATATAAATTTTGTTTTCATCTTTTAATGGAAGTTAGACTTAGCCCTGGCAGGCCATTAATCATACCAATCAAGGCCCATGTTTAAGCTCTACTGCATGAGTCTAGAGTAGCCATCACTTCAGGGCCAGTGCAGTCCTACTAGTAGGGCTGACCCAACCAGAGTCCACATTAAATGCTCCAGGTGATTACTTTGGACTCTGTGTCCATTCTGGCTGGAGTCTGGATGGCTTTCTGCCTACTGTAAGTCCTGGGGACTTTGGTTTACAGCTCTTCTCTTGTTTTTAGCTTGGCTTTGTAGAATTTCACTTTTACATTCATAGCCTAGTACTCCAGAAAGACTCACCACAGGCAGATTTCTGAAGTTCTTTATCTGAAAAGGTTCCTCCTCTGAAACTCTCCCCTACAAATTCTTGTCACCATCTTCTCCAAGATAAGATTGTATCTCTAATTAAATGTTTATGTGAATTCCAATGGTGAGAAAACATTTGTGTCTTGTTTACAAAGAATGACTATGAAAATTAGTTTTCTTCATTAGCTTTCAGGAAATAGATTAAAGAAAATATAGTTCTCCCCTCCCTGTGTCCACAGCTGATGGGAAGGCAGCAAATCACACTGCCACATGTGTACCTATGCAACAATCTTGCATGTTCTTCACATGTACCCCAAAACCTAAAATGCAATAAAATAAATTAAAAAAAAAATAAAAATAAAAAACATATATATAGTTGCCATAATAGATTTTTTAAAATTCTCTTTTTGGAAGAAAGCTGAAACAAACCAAGGTCTATGCCATTGCTAGATTTATAGAGACAAACATTTTCTAATTTCTTTTTAATTTTTAACTAATAGATCATTTCCTACAGGCAAGCTTACAGAATAAAAAACTGGCAGAGTGCTAAGCCTATTTTTATGGAAATAAGGTAATTAGTACAAATCTTTGATGGACACGATTCATTAACTTTTGGACAATATTGATGGGGGAGGACAGAAAGAAAAACAAACCAGAAACTGAATCAGTAAATACCACTTTATGGCTTGGATCTTGGAATTGAAATGCAAGTATTGCTACAACATCAATTACATTTAAATACAAGGAGACTTATTTTAACAAAAAAAAAATTTTGAAATGGCAAAATGAACTTCCTTGAATTTGTTGATGCCACAAATTATGAAATGGCATTCTCATTTTGCATAAGCCATGTTAGTTTTGCCACATGAAAACTGTAATACAGCTCTCCAGATAAAGAGTTTATTTTTGAAGACATACACACACCTATAAAATATGCATATATATTCAAAATTATTGTAAGTCTCATGATTATAAAATAGGAATAATACTATAAAATAGTATTATTGCATTGAAATAGTATTGATGCATAACATTCAGGTGTGACAGGTCACCTCAGGCTGTCAGCATGTAGTGATAAATAACTCATAGAAATTTTGGTTAATGACTAGTTCCTTTATTTAGCAGGAGGAAGAGAAGGCCACATAGGGGAGAACTAGTCTTCTGGCATACAAGGTAGTAGAAGGATTTAGTTACTCAAGGATGAGAGTAGCAGAGCTTCTATCATCCAGCCTGTAGCTTTATCAATGCAGAACAGAAGTAGCAGTGGTCTTTTCTCTGCGGTTGCTATAGTTGGGTCTTGCTCCTGTATGGTCAGCTATAGAGCTTGTCTTCCTGGCCCTCTTAGAGTCTGGGTGCTACCTAAAATCCCTTAACAAATTTGCCTTCTGTTTTATTCTAGAGTGAATTCTAAAACCAACTTACATAGAAATAAAGAGTCAATGGATTTAATTACATGGGGGTCATGAGAGCCAGAGAGGCTCTGGGCTGTTAACATAGTGATAGGGTGGTGGACTGATTGGAGGCAGGTGAGGAAAAGAGAAGTGAGCAACTTGGCTTAAACAACCCATTCTAAAAGTCTGTGAAAGGGAAGGAATGATAGAAAACCCCTGGAAAAGGGTGCAGGGTCAAGGGAGGAAACTTTGCTTTTAAAAATGGAAGTGATTTAAGGTTCCTCAGAAGACTGGACTACAGTCTCAAGGAGAGGTGGAGATACACCCTTAGCCAGGATCTGTGCCTACATTAATGTAATAGAATGTTTTGTAAGCACTGTCCAGTGAATGGTGTCTTTGGCTCTGTAGTGGCCAGAAGTATACAAACATTTCTTCTGGAAGAGGCTTAAGTGGTGCAAAAACAAGGAACTGAGAGGTGCCATAGGAAATTCCAAATAGTGAAAAGAAGGCAGCTCCATCTATTAAAGCATATAGAAAAAGACTTAAAAAAATCATAAGGGTATTATTATTGAGTGCATTTGTATGCTATTTATTTATATTTGTAAATAAGATAACCATGTTAAAAATTTAGATAAAGAAACAAAATGAATGTACAAGTCCCATAGTTTCAGAATGCTTTAAAATTGTGTTTTAATTTATGCTCAGTCTTCTCTTACACATGTATTTTTCCATGGTTGTAGTAAAGTATATATGCAAATAGCACAGGACATACTGCTTATTTATTATAATCATGTTTCTATCTTGTACAGTATCCATAGTCCACATTTTGATACTATACTATTTAATTTCCATAATTTACTTAGTCTTTTCTCTGTTCCCAGTCATAGCTATAACTAACGTAAATGTAATCATTGTATAAACTTGAATTATAGCTCTGGGAGGGACTTCAGGGATTATCAGGTTCCACATCCTCTTCATGCAGAGAAGAGCAAGATACAAAGCACTTAAATGAATTCCATCAGGATCACACTGGAAATGAGCAGCAGGGTCAAAACCAGACCCCTGTGCTGTGACATGGACAGAGGGCAGGAAGCAGAAATGTCACCTGCAATACTCCAGCTCAGCACTGCTCAAAGTTCTGGTCTGTAAAAAGTTTATTACTGGTCCACACTGAGATAAGGGGCTCTCAAAAAAAAATAAGGGAAGCAATGCATTGATTTATATTTGGTTGTTGATCGGAAGCTATCAGTTCACATACCAGGATTACCAAGTATAATACTTCTGAGTAGCACAACTCTGAAAGAAAAATTACAAAATATCTGATTCTTTCTGTACCAATGAATGGCATTAATAAATATTACTGAAGTTTCATAGCCACATTTCCTTCATTACTCTTACATTTTTTCTTTAACAAATCCATTAAGTTTCCAAGAGATTACCCTTTAAAAAATAAAGCCCATGTACCCAGTCTGCAAGTATGAAAATGATGAGCTTACCATACAGAGTTAAATGACTTTATTTAGAGGGACTCATACAGGAAAAACAACTGTAGAGGGGGAAGGCTGCCCTTCTAATCTGGTCACTTTTATTGTCTGATAATTCAGAAAGCTCTTGGGAGTTCATGGGATCCATATTTACGTCTATGTCTGAGAGACAGACTTTTGAAAGATAATTACATCCCTACTAACTCATGGGTTTCAGCTATCCTGATTACTACTAAAATAATTATTTTAGAATTATTTTATAAATTTAACTATGACATGAATCATGAGCATCCTATTCTTGTATTTTTCTAAACAGAAAAAATGAAAAATACTAAAAAAAAAAACACACACACACACAGGATGACATGATGTCATGATTCATCATGTTCAATATGTATTGATTTTCAGGGCTAATGACAAATTTTGATGTAGTGGTTTTAGAATTACATTTTATAACTCACAGGCTATCTGAAAATTAACTCTAAGCATGAGAAAATTGCTATTGTATCACCAGGGTAAAACAAAATACCAACGATCATTGATTTCATTTTTCACTTTATAAATTGGCCTGCACATAAATTATGCTGAAAGGAAATTGTGAAAGAGCTCTAGAGGAAAAAGTGATTCCACAAACTGTTATAGATAATATATTTATAGTCACCTTGAAGGAAATGCTAAGTCCTACAATGTTGCTTCCGGAATAGGTATCTTCTTTCTGTTCCATGTGCTTACACACTGTTATTACTACTGTTAACAGCAGCAGGCAAAATTCTAAGCACACAGAATATATTAAATCACTTAACTGTCACAAACACATCAAGAGACAGGCATTATTATTTAGTTAACTTCATCATATACATCATATAGAGGAGGAAATTAAGATACAGGGAGGTTAATAATATAACTTTCCCTAGACTAAACACATACATCTCCCATACAAACCCAGGAGTTCACCATGCAACCTTCTCATTATGAGTTAGCTTTCACATTATCATTCATGCAGGAAAAGAATGCTAGCAGTAATATTTCTTGACATGAATTAGTAAGTTGGCAGTGTAGTTTACAAATTTGTTTTCATCTTGTGATCTGATAGTAAAAATCAGTTCATTACATCATCTTTGGGTATTTGGATTAAGTAAATTTTCTCCCATCCTTCAAAAAAAATACAAAAGGCCAGGTGCAGTGGCTCACACCTGTAATCCCAGCACTTTGGGAGGCTGAGGCAAGCAGATCACCTGAGGTCAGGAGTTTGAGACCAGGAGTTTGCCAACACGGCAAAACCCCATCTCTACTAAAAATACAAAAATTAGCCGGGCGTGGTGGTGAATGCTTATAATCCCAGCTACTCTGGAGGGTAAGGCAGGAGAATTGCTTGAACCCAGGAGGCAGAGGTTGCAGTGAGCCATGATTGTGCCACTGCACTCTGGGCTGGGCGACAAGCAAACAAACAAAAAGCAGAAAGTGTGTATTGGAGAAGATTTAGAAAACACAGATATACATGATGATGAAAAATATTCCACAATCTAGGAATAATATTTAACATTTGCATGTCTATCAATTGAATCTATATCCTCTAATCTTTCATAAATACAAATACACATACTAGTCAGCTGCAAACACATGCTGTCATTCCAAAGAAAAAAAAAGATAACTTTTTATCTTTTTTGCTCACAGAAGCAGATCTGCGAGCCATGGAAAATCGTTTCTAGGCTTTGAGATCTAATCAAGATCTTTCAACATTTGCCCAGTTGGATGTCAGGATTTCTAAGGATCAGTGGCTTTTTTGAGCTTCCCATTTCCTCTTTCTGAAATGTTTATAAGCAGTTATCCTTTGTATGTCTCACTACTGTATGTTGGGTGTGTGGGAGGCAGACAATGTCTCATCTTTTTAGTCTACAGTGAAGAGAGAGGATACTTAATGAGCTCTAATTAAAAAACTACCCAAGAAGCCTCCTCCATCCATGGATCTAATTTAAAGAATGAAATTCAAGGCTTCTAGCTGATTATGTAAAGGGAGAAGACTTTTGAGGACCTTGATATGGCCTATAATTATCCCTGCCTTCTGATATTCCATACCGATGTATAATCCTCTCCCCTTGAATATGGGTTACCTTTATTGACTAACCTCTAAAAAAGAGAATATGACAAAAGTGATGGGATGTTGCTTCTGAGGTTATTAAAAGACTATGCCTTCTGTTTTAGGCTCCCTCTATTTTCCATACCTCACTCTGTCATTTTGTGCCAGAGCACATGTAGCAAGGAACTGATAGAGTCCTTGCTAGAGGACCAACAATCAGGGTGGATTAGAGGTCTCCTGTTAACATATACGTAAGTGAGTTTGGAAGTGAATTTTCCCCGAGTTTAGCCTTGGGATGACTGTTGCCCACAGCTAACACCTTAATCACAACTTTGTGAGATGTTCTAAGCCAGAAGCATTCAGGTAAACTGTGCCTTAATTCCTGACCCACAGGAACTGAGATAATATTTATAGGTTCTACTGCTAAGTTTTGGGGCAATTTGTTATATAACAGTAAATAACTAATACAGATGTTGAGTTTGATATAAGACTGAACCCTTATTTTGTTACTCTGATTAAAGATTTCATATGTATTGAACCTGACCTATCATGTTTACAAATAAATGCATAAACTAAACTTAAAGCACATTTTAAAAATTGCTTTTTTATTTCCAATATGTGTAACTGTTTACTTTTTACAAGTTTATGTTTATTTTATAACCAAGATATTTGGATCTTATAAACTCTGAGGAAATCATTATTCTTATGAAGTTTTTTATTTTGTTTTCTCAGGTGTCAGTTCTTCAGCTTGTTGGCATCTCTTTCATGGTACTACTGGTGGTCTTCCTTCTACTCATCCTGGCATGTGAGATTCCCTGTTTGCCCATGTGCAGATGATTTTGGTGTATGCAGGGTGCAAAGTGTGGCATACTGGAAGATGGAAGAGGATTATAATTGGTGTGGAATACCAGAACACAGGGATCATTATGGGCCATCTCGAGGTCCTCAAAAGTCTTCTCCCTTTACATAATCAGCTGGAAGCCTTGAATTTCATTCTTTAAATTAGACCCAGGGAGGAAGAAGGCTTCTTGGGCAGTTTCTTAACTAAGCTAACTGTGCAGGTAGCTTATTTTGGGGGATACCCAAAGTAGTTTATCCATTTATATTTCAGATTAGGCCTGTCTGAGACAGTATTTTTAGCTAGATTCAGTACTTTGACCTGGGGTAAACACTACAGCTGCCCACAGATTATTATAAGGGAAAAGGAATGAGTAATATTTCAACTATTCGAAATTTCTCACCTAATGATTTTCCCAGGAAAGCATCCTACTTTGCGTATTCTGTGACTGTGTTTGCAGAATCTCAACAACTGCTCCCATCTACAAAAGGATTTTTTAAAAAAACACTATTTAGACTGTGGTGTCTTCCTGTAGTGTATCTTTTAGGAATGCTTCAAAGTCTCTGATCAACAATGTTACACTTTTTTCTTCATTATTGGTATGCATGCATGCATTATGAAACACGTTTTACAAATGTGCATAGGTACATATGTATATATATATTTATTTCTTATTAAGAGGTTTGAGTAGGGGGAAGAAGAAATATGTGGTTTTTGCCAGTAGAATCCAATTAATAAAAATGTTTACATTTTTGAAATTAGAACTCTAAGAGTTCATCTAGAAATAGAAATAAGTCCATTTTTTATAAAAATGAAAACAATGGATCTAAACCAACTGTAATGCTGGTGATGAAGCAGTTGAAATGAACAATTAGGAAGTGGTCCAGTCATTTGGTGAATGTTGCTTCTGCCATCAACACATTGAGGAGACATGGTACTTTATTTACTCTGTGTGTAAGAAAATGATATTTAGAAAATCTGAGTAGATGTGTCCCAAAAGTGTTATTCTGAACTTGATAAAGATGACATGGTAACTTTTTTCCTCAGGGCAACTAACCATATTCATGATTTGTTTGGACTTAGTTTTTCTCCACTATCATTGGATATTTTACAGGCTGTTAGATAAATAAATCTGGTAATAGTTTGATTTAGAGAAAAGAAAAAGATTCATTAAGTTTTTTTTTTTTTTAAACACCTATAACTTACAATTCAAGATGAGATTTGGGAAAAGAAAAAGAAAAAAGATTAAAAATAAAAAAAATAAACACCTATAACTATATATTTAATATAAGTATATATAATTTTAAAACTTATTTTGTAACTTTTGTAGCATGCTGGTTAATATGTCTAGATTAAGTCTACCAAATGTGTTATGAATATTTTTTTCCACATAAAAGATAAACTGTTAATATTTTCCAGACATCAGTATCTAATCCACATAATCATTAGCAGACAATTCCCTTGGCAGCACCATCTTACTCTTGATCTGCTTCTCTTAGATTAACTGAAGAGCTGAAGAGTGTATGAATAATCGTTTTTTATTCCCAGTTTAAATTTTCCTTTTTATAAATGTAATCTGCTGTATGTTGTTAAGGAAAGTGATCAGCTTAGCTAAAAGAAAAAATATCAATTTATGAAAAAGGAAAAGTTGGGAAAACAGTAACTTCTTAGTTACTGAAAATGTTTGCTTCTAAAACAGGTAGAAGTAAATATATAATACCCAACTCCCTTATCTGTGGCTTTGCTTTCTGTGGTTTTAGTTACTCAGGTTGTCAACTGTGGTCCAAAAATATTAAATCAAAAATTCCAGGCCAGGCATGGTGGCTTACATCTGTAATTCAAGGGCTTCAGGAAGCTGAGACAGGAGGATCTGTTGAGCCCAGGAGTTTGACATCAGCTTGGGCAACAGTGAAACCTCATCTCTACTAAGAAAAAAAAAAATTTAGCCAGCCTTGGTGGCACACCTTTGTGGTCCCAGTTACTCAGGAGACTGAGGCAGGAGGATCAGGAGTTGGAGGCTGCGGTGAGCTATGACTGAGCCATTGTACTCCAGCCTGGGCAATGAAATGAGACCCTGTCTCAAAAAAAAAAAAAAAAGAAAGAAAGGAAATTGCAGAAATAAACAATGCATAAGGTTGATTGTGCACTGCTCTGAGCAGCATGATTAAATCTCACGTGTTTCCAGCCCAGGAAGTGAATCATCCCTTGTCCAACGTGTCCATGCTGTATATGCTACCTTCTATTAATCACAGCTATCTCGGTGGTCAGACTGAAAAAACACAGCACATATGGGGTTCAGTCCAAAAACATAGTATATATAGGGTTCTGTGGTTGCAGGTGTCCACAAGGGTCTTGGAACTAATCACCTGTGGATAAGGGGGCCTACTGTACACATTTTCCTCTGGTGGCTTACGCCTACAATGAGAACATTTAACAAAGTAAGACCATTAAACAAAAACAATTTAAAAATAATAATAATTTAGGAAAGGATGAAAATACTTATAAATACCAAGTAATGTAAACATTTATATCTATTTTAAAGAAAATTTAAGTATTTTCAGTTCCTTAATTATATAGCCAGAAAGTTATAAGGGAAAAAGAATTTGGTTTAGAAATAGCATGAATCAGCAGGACGCAGTGGCTCACACCTGTAATCCCAGCACTTTGGGAGGCTGAGGAGGGCAGATCACAAGGTCAGGAGATAGAGAAACCCCGTCTCTACTAAAAATACAAAAAATTAGCCAGGCGTGGTGGCAGGTGCCTGTAGTCCCAGCTACTTGGGAGACAGAAGCAGAAGAATTGTTTGAACCCAGGAGGTGGAGGTTGCAGTGAGTTGAGATCATGCCACTGTACTCCAGCCTGGGTAGGACAGACAGGCGAGATTCTGTCTCACAGAGAAAAAAATAATAATAATAATAGAATGAATCTGGGTTAGATTCTCACTCATTAATCTTACTTCAGAACGATATTTACATGTTGCTGCTGCCTAGGAAAACAATCTAAAAGCACAGTTGATTCTAAAATGCATTCCCCTGGTTTCTTGAGATGTTGCATTCCACTCTTGAACATGAAGCTAATGGCAAGTTTGGAGAACAGTCTCATATGATTTTGCCAAGTTTAAAGACATGAATATTTTTAAGAAAATATTTTCACTAATGGATGCTGAGCTAAAATCTTTATAACTACATATTATCCAAAGATATGACACAACATCCATACTTTAATGATTCTTTTTTTTTTTTTTTTTTTTTTTTTGAAACAAAGTCTCACTCTGTCACCCAGGCTAGAGTACAGTGACACGATCTTGGCTCACTGTAACCCTAGCCTCCTGGGTTCAAGCGATTCTCTTACATCAGCCTCCGAGTAGCTGGGATTCCAGGTGTGCACCACCACACATGGCTAATTTTTGTATTTTTAGTAGAGACCGGGTTTCTCCATGTTGCCCAGGCTGGTCTTGAACTCCTGACCTCAAGTGATATGCCTGCCTTAACCTCCCAAAGTGCTGGGATTATAGGCATGAGCCACTGTCCCAGCTGCACACTTTAAAGATTCTAATAAAAGTACTGGACCTTAAAATATTGTTTCCATTTAATCATACTCTGTAAATCTGAGGAAATGAACAAGAAGAATCTCAATTTTTAATCAATATTTGACCAGACACATCTTTAGATCAAGCCATGAGCTTTTTAGATAAAAAAGGAAACAATTCCCGCCTTTGGGGAAACTGGTAGACATGTGATATCCAGATTCATCTGGATATATCTCATGATCGGTATTTACCACTATATTTACTACTACCTGAAAATCCCAAGACAATCATTTAAAAAATTCCAAAAGATTATTGGACTTATTTTTGAATTTCTGTCTTTTAAAAATATGGACACAATCTTCTTTAAACCCTCATACACAAGTCCTGTGTTAAAATTTTACAGGGCATAGAACTGTTCACTTCGGGTACTTCTTTACCTGCACAAAATGCTGTCATGTTGATGTAGCTAAACACCAAGGTGCAAATTTAACTATATGATTCCGAAGGAAGCAGCTGAAGACTCAGGTAACATTTCTTTAGGACAAGTCAAAAGAGAGTTTGCTGTTTGGTGTTTGACACTGACATTTCTTACCAATATGCTTTATTAAGCTCTCTCTAGGAAACTAGAGTATTTTGATATCCGTTTTCTAAGGCAACTCCCTGTTAGTTAATATCGTTTTGTCATAGCGTGCCCTTTGTCTCCACCAACCTCCAGTCCCATCTTCACTCATTCTGCCTTTTGATAAAAAATGTACAGTGATATATTGCTTGGTGCAGAATGGGCTTGGGATACCACAAAATTAAAGTGGCACACTTAAAAAATACCTCTCAGCTACAGAGTCAAATAAGACTTGGAAAAGCTAGAGGTCAGAACATTGCTCACAAATTATCCTGGTTCAATTTAGCCTGTGAATGTTTTGGCATTATACAAACAGTGTCTGATGACTCATATAACTTGTACCTTAAGTGCCTTTTGCTGTTGTGCATCCTTTTAGTCCAGCTACCCCCTGAGGAACAAAGCGTTACAGAAGCAGTTATGGTTTCAATTTCCCTGTATGATTTGCCTTCATTTAAGAACCAGTGAAAGGTGGGGGAAATGGACTGACTAATTCCTGACATTATCAGTGCTTCAGAGTACTAAATTTCCACTCTCCCTCTATCAGGGGAGAGAGTCCTAACAAAAACTACAGATAACTTAAAGAAACCAAAACACAGAAGGATGCTACTTAGGAAATATTATTATCAACAGTAATTAATTAGTCTTCCCATCAAGTACTATGTACTTGAAACATCATTTTATGTTTTTAAATATCACACATCTAGTGTCTCATTTGATTCTAGATTTTGAAGTCATTAAAACAATAGAGATTTATATTAATGGCTATTTAATGGCTATAAAAACAATGGGTATTAATATGGTATGTTCATGCTGTCTACAGGCAGATGAACTGCATTTTAGATTATCAATCTGATCTGATTTTGTCTGTATTTCTGAAGCTCATGGTTCTCCAGGGATGACTTCTCACTGGTACCCAGTATGGTGAACCTTTTTTAAGTCAATGCAGTATTTGTGTCTCTAGTCTTGGTTTGGTTCGTCTTTCTTTTTTCCACTAGGAAAATGTCCACTTTATCTTCCACAGCTTCTTCAGTACCAGGCAAGGGACTCAACTCCTGATTATGATCATCTTTTGTCTTAGTTTAAGGATGTGGACTAAACAAGGGGAAAAGTGGTAAGGATACTGGAACACATTTGGGGCCGGTTCCCAAGGGGGAGGATAAATCGTACACACATGTTATAGAATCCACATAGCCAAAGAGAACAGAGAGACACCCAGACTGGCACTTACTCAACAGAATCTTGACTTGGTAGATAAGGGGATTAATATGCAATAAATTTCCATTTGCAGTTTTCTGGAGACTTAAAGTGCTCTAGTGAAAAGATCATTGATCGCATAATCAAGAGACCTGGACTTCAGCCCTACCTATACAAATCCCTGTGTAGTCCTTGACAAGTCACTTAAATTTACTCAGCCTTAGTTTTCCCATCTGTGAAATAGGGATTAAAGTTCTCTAGTCCCCCACAGGATTGTTCTTGAGCCCAAAAGTCACAATTTATATGAAAGTGCATTATATAAATATGATTATGTAATATCTGCTATCATCAATGGAGGAGGTCTTCTGTATCTACCATTCCCAAATGTATCATACACATCCGTGACTTAAGGTAGGTATACTGAACTTTTTCTTTTTTTTTCTGATATTGCGTTTCTCTCTGTCACTCAGGCTGGAGTACAGTGGCGCGATCTTGGCTCACTGCAACCTCCACATCCTGGGTTCAGCGATTCTTGTGCCTCAGCCTCCTGGGTAGCTGGGACCACAGGCACATGCTACCACACCCAGCTAATTTTTTTGTTTTTTTTTAAGTAGAGACCGGGTTCCGCCATGTTGGCCAGGCTGGTCTTGAACTCCCGAGCTCAAGTGATCCACCCACCTTGGCATCCCAAAGTGTGGGGATTACAGGTGTTAGCCACCGTGCTCAGTGGCCTAATGGAACTTTTTAAATGATATGCATTTAAAGTTGATAATGAGATAATATAACCTCTATTGTATTAGGAACTTCTCATCCTTGTACCTTTGCTTTTCTCTGCCTAATTTCCATGTTTTCATTTTGATACTTTTTGAAAATCAAATAAGAAAATTCAGAACACCAACGGTTTTAAGAAGGCTGACTCAGGGTTACTAGGAAAAAGATCAGCTTCAACATAATAATTTTAATTTTTTGTCAGTCTTTTCTTGAAGTGTTCTGAGATACTCTCATTATGTCAGTAATTTGAAAATAACACAAATAATCAATGAGAGAAAGAATGGCAGGTGGTCTCAAAACAATTTTTTGGTCCTCTTTCTTTCTTTCCCCTTCTTCATCTACACATGGGCAGAAATCTTCATGAAGGGCTTTTATACCTTTTTTCAAAGAGTATAACCAGTTTTATCAATGAAAGCTCTATAAATAACTTCTGAATTAGAATGTTTAATTTTTAAACATTTTAAATCATTTTTTGTAATTACTACATTTACAATGTAATTCTGAATTGAATTTTGTGGTTAACATAATCTTCATAAATAAAAGAAATAAGATAAATACTAGTCTCCAAAAATAAAAATATTAATAATGATGCATAATCTCAGATATATCCATTAAAAGTTTAATATGGTTTGCTTGGTATGTGTTTGTAGGAATTTCTGAAAGAGTCGTGTTTTCAAGAAAATAATTTGGGAAAACTAGAAATTTAAGTGGCTATTTTTGTGGTTAGATTAGTATTTATAAAATTCAGTTTTGTTCAGTTCTCAGCAAATCATTAAGAGATCCCGAGTAATAGAGAAAACCATTATGTTTCATAAAGAAATATTCTTGGATATTGAAGATAGTCTATTAAAACATGTAAGTGGTATATCTTGGTCACCATGAATTAGATATTTAACAACAACAACAAAAAAACAGTGGCAAAAAGAACACACATCAATAAAACAGGAAAAATATTTCTGAAATAGTATTCTTATGTTCACAATTTTAAATAGTTCTACTTTATGTTCTGGAAAAATGCACAATTAAAAAATAAATTTTGAAATTAAATACCAAATGAATTGACTCTAGGAAGATGTACCCACTTAATAACTGAATCTGTAATATGGCAGACTTTGGGATGTTGCATATACTATTTTATAGAGACATAAAACTGAACTTCTAAAACTAATTTATGTGATTCTCTGCAGTAAGTATTTTAGGAGGAATGATATCAAACTGGTTACCACAATGCCATTTCTTCCATTTCATTGGCAAATTATGAAAAGTGATCTAATTATACATATTGTTCATATTTGTTGGGGCATAAAAGGATGTATAAATCTCCATACAGGAAGGCACTTTATCCTTTAGAGTCTATAACAATATTTATAGCTTGATTTACAAAACACTACAAATGATACTTAAGATCCAAATTGTTTTCGTCTCTTAAAATTCAAAGCACCCTCAGGTTTCTACAACAGACAGTTTATCTGTAGTGTTATAATACGCATCCAATTAACATCATTAGGCATCTTCTGTGTTCTAGACATGTGTTAGGTCTATGAAATGTAAGGAAAAATGATAAGCAGGAGTCTTCAAGGAGTTAATAGTCTTGTGGGAAGAAAGATAATTTATAATCTGGGTAGAAATAATTTACAAGATAAACAGCTTTGACAGAGCTTTGAACAAGGTGCTACTGGAACTCAGAGGAAAGCCAGAGTGACTTCTCCAAGTCATGATGTTTCAGCTGGCTGCTAAGAACAAGGGAAGGAGGGTCAGCAGGCCTGCCAGATAGAAGATACATCATCTGCAAAAAGGGCATAATGTTAGCCAAGAGTAGTAAGTGCTGAGGAAAAGTGGAGTTCAATGTAGCTGAGGTCTGGCTCTGCTGCTATCTTGCTGTGCAATATAGCAATGTTATTTAGCCTCTCTGGGCTACTAAAACAATAAGACCTATCCTCACTGAGGGTTTTGTGATGCATGCAAAATGCTTGGCAAAGTGTTTACTACCGACTTAAATGCTCAATAAGCATTAGTGTCTGCAGATTGGAGATTCTGAGTGTCAATTTGTGTTCATTTCCTGACCACATTAAGCTGGCCATTTAATCTCTTTGGGCTTCCTCTTCGCTTTTCTCTAATAGGCAAGCGATCAAACTAGATGTTGATCTCAAGTTTTTTCCAGCTCAAAGAGTGTCATAGCTATATGACCATTGCCACATAAATCACAATTCACATTAAAATGTTAAACATCTGTAAGTTTTAGGAAATATTTTCTATGAGGAATATTTTACATTACAACATTTTAACATATCAAGTTTGATGAATAATAGGGTCATAAAATTGCCTTTTGTGTTCAGGTTGGATGATTCATGCAAAACTGAACACCTCTAACTTTCATTTCTATTTCAGGTAAATTTACTTTTTTTGAAAGATTTCAGAAAGATGATAGCAACCATCTGAAAAACATGGCCCAAAGTGGAGACTGTCCCTTCTTCATACCAGGGCCTCTTCCTCTAAATATAATATTGATGATAGGGCAAGCATCAAGAACCTGTTTATTTTCTGGCTGTTTCAACTCAGTATCTTGTTGGCTTGCAACCTCAGAATAAAATGTAATAGCTTAACAGGCACTTTGATTTATTTGTTCCTTAAATCATGGAAAAAGCAAAAAACTAGCCAGCTATTTTTTGTGGCTTTTGATAAAATATGTTTTATAATTGTATGAAGCAATTATCAAATATTTCTTATGAGCAAAAGCAAGGAAAAATGACCTGTGGATGTAAATGTTGATCCCACATATTTTCTCTCTTTAATTCAATGGTTATTGAACAACCATTATATGCCTTGTAGGGCTTAGACAAAAGTAATTTTTTTGTGTATAAAAAAATTACTTTTTTGACAATAGTAATTTTGAAGAATCTCACTCTGTTGCCCAGGCTGGAGTACAGTGGTATGATCTCAGCTCACTGCAACCTCTGCCTCCCAGGCTCAAGCAATTCTCCTACCACAGCCTCCCAGAGTTGTGATTTATAAATAGATTTTTTCAAAGAAACTCCAGCACCCAGGAATAAGAGGACATTAAGGGACTAAAGAACAGAAAGTTGATGAATTTTAGGTCCTTGTGTAGCCAAAGGATCCTTGGAAGTCTGGGAGAAGGACATGCAGTAGGGTCAAAGACTTGGGCAACCCTGAGATTCTGGAGGTGTTGTAGACTGAATTCATGCCTCAGTCTAAGGAGGTATGACATGGGGGTGAATGTCTAGCACAGGGTGGAGGACAAGATCACTAGGAAAGAGAAGGTCAAGAACGTCTAGGAGGAATCTCTGAAATGAATAGAAAGAGGAGGAAGGTTGTGAGAGCAGCAGTATGCCTGCAGTGAAGATTGGTGAAAAATGAGGGAGAGTGACACAAGAGTAAGTAAATTATAGCAATAGTGAGTGGTACAGGGTGATATAATCTGATGTTATAGGCTCAAATTTGGAGATTTTAAGGGAGCTCTTGCAAACGAGGTTTTTTTGTTTTGTTTTGTTTTTTTGCAAACAAGTTTTTCACCCCTTTCTACCACTGTCCAATAGGTGGAATAAGTAATTCTCACTCATCATTGCTTGACTTCTGCCTCTTGGGCAGTGGTAGAAAGGGGTGAAAAACTTCACTTGCAAGAGCTGCCAGGGAAGTAATGACTTCATGGAAAAGTCAGGTTTCTTAGATCGAGAAAGTAAAAGGAGTATCCCGAAAAGAGAGTGGATATACAGTGATTACTGCTGCTGCTGAAGGCCTATGAGGAATTAGGGAGGAGTGGGTTATGGGAATAAAACAGGGAAATATAGAGTCTTTTAGGTATTGGAGTATGGATGGGGGGGTGACCTTAGTCCAGAGGAGTTCCTGTAGTATCTTATATAAGGAGACAGAAAGTAAACATTTCCATGATGACCAGCTAATATCTTTAATGATGACATATCAGGAACCATTGTTTTTAGATTTATCACTTAAATTTGTTTTTGAAAAATTTATTCCAGATTTTAACACTTTCCACTCCTAAACCCAAATATGCATTCAACATATTTACTGGTTCTAAAATGTTACAAAATATCTGTTTTTGTTTGGCATTTTGCTTTTCTCCTTATACCTTTCATGAAGTGATTTCTATGGTCTCAACCCCCCACATGGTGATCAGCTCCCTTAGGGAAGTCCAGTGCTTCTTTGCTTCTCTCCATGAATTATAAACCTAAGGGACAGGCAATTGAGAGGAACCACAAAGAGTTCAAAATAAACAGGGTTTAATCAATGTATCAGACACTGGGTGGCAACTCTGTTTTAAAAGTCAAAGTCAAGTTGAAGTATAGTATTGTGTGCCACGTAAGGGGAGCTCAAAAATCAGATTTTTAATAAAGTTGCTTCCAATAAAAATACTATCATTCTATGATCTTAACAAAATAAATCTGAATCTGAAATTGACATTATAAACCAGAAAATTAGCCAGAACTACACCTCTGCACTGACGGAGTAAAAGAGAAGGAACAGACAAAAATGCCAGAGCCGAAGATTCTTGGGGTTGATGTTAAGTGATCGTTTATTCTGATTTGCTTGGAGATGTTCATGGTTACATCTCTTGGCCCCAAAAAATATTTCCAGTGCCCCTTTTCACTTTCTAAAATGAAACTGACTTGGATGATAAACTATCTGATCACTCGATACAGAGGATTGAAAAATGAAAATGAACACACCAGTAAGAGACACATACACAAATACACATGGCATTTAGTTGAAATAAAAGTGTTATCTACTTACTCTGCACACACTTTTAAAATGAAAAGCATGATTTTCTGT
Source organism: Sapajus apella (assembly GCF_009761245.1). NCBI lineage: Eukaryota > Metazoa > Chordata > Mammalia > Primates > Cebidae > Sapajus > Sapajus apella. The sequence goes on along the minus strand of NW_022437045.1, from coordinate 4,136,951 downwards.
CTTTCCTTCTCTTTTTTTCCTAGCACAAGAGTTTTGAGAAAAGCAAATTCGTCTCTTTATTTTTAACATTTACTACTTATTGATTTATATTTAGATACCTTTAGGACTTTTAACTAATCTTTATTTGAAGATTTAGTGGAGAATATTTGGGCTAAATTTTAAATATCTCTGCAGGGACAATGAAGTTCAAGTAGAACCCTGAGTTAACCTGAATTATTAGTTGCTAACTCTGCTATAGCAGAGAAGCATACGTGAGACAAACCCTTTTCTAAAATATATTCAGAAAAAACATATAGCTGTATTTGTCCTAGAGGAAGTGTGCATTCTGCCCATACCAAGTTTCTCCCTTGCTGGAATCTAAGTGATTTTGTATTTCACAAGTGGCTTTGTGAAGTACAATACAAATGTGTTTGGGTAGAAAAAAAGATGTCAGGATTTGTAATCAGAAGTCCTGTGTTTGTTTCTGGCTGCACCACTCATTAGTTCAAAAACTAAGCATAAGCAGATTACCTAAATTCTCCATATTTCAGTTTCCTTATCTGAATAATTATTATTCCAAAAGTAGAAAAGCACTTTTCAGAGTGGGTGAAGATTAAATAAGAAAATATGTATGAAAGGACTTATCACAGCACCTGGTGCCCAGTCCCTCAAACGTCACATAGCGACTCTACCTCCAGTTTCTGTTTCAATCTATGGCTTGTTATATGAGAACTGCTTTTAATAACGATATTTCCAAGCTGCTACTAGTTCTCAAATCAAAGGCTATATTTAGTACATTCTCCTTGATACAGCAGAAAGGGAAATTAATATATTTTCAATTTGACAAGAATTTTTCTTAAAAAATTAAAGACAATTAATTAAAGACTTAATTAATTAAAGAAGCCTTAATTAACCTGGCAGACCATTTATCTACAGACTACATTCCCTGAACATTCTGATTAATCAAAATTTTATATGAGGCTAATATCAGGCAATTTATATAATTAAAGACAAAATTACTTTTATTTATGTGCATATACTGACATATTTTTCTTGTCTATATCATATATTTTTGTAGGAGGAAATAATAAACTCCTATTCATTATAGTTTACCTGTTTCCTTCCAGAAACTTGTTATTTCTCCTACATACTTGTTTATATCCTGACATAATTCACCATATCAATCTTTGACTAGAATCAAATGTTAGAAATGGAATTAAAATACAACAAAAGGCTAATTATCCCAATTTGATCACTATACATTGTATACACATATTATCAAAATATCACTCTATATCCTATACATATGTAAAATTATTACCCATCACCTAAAAATAGAAAAAAGAAGGAATGGCAACAGTAGTTCAAATACCAATATATCTAAGAATTATTGCTAGAAATCTTCCTTTTATCTAACTTATTCCTTATGCCCAGGGGAACGTCTACCAGGTAAATGTTCTCTCCACTTTAGAAGTTGTTCAATCAAGTTTAATCTAAAGCTGCTCCTTAAATATTTTTAATTTGGCTTAAAGGTTTCTCTGGACATCATGAACTATAACCTAAATGAAGGTGTAAACAGACTGTAACCTCCTCTTGTGCCAATCATTGAGTTTTGGCCAAAGGTGGTCAACTGTTCAAACCACGTTCAAAAAGGGCAAATGCCAAGCTGTACCCAATCTGGCTGTTTCTGTCACTCACTTCTGTTTTCTAAGCATCACTTTACTTTTTCTGTCCATAAATCTTCTAACATGTGGCTGTGCTAGAGTCTCTCTGAGCCTATTCAGGCTCAGAGGCTATCAGATTCACAAATCATTCTTTGCTCAAACTCAGTTAAACTGAGTTTAGCTAAGGTATTTCTTTTAACAAAACAAAATTTGAGTTTTGAAAAATTTAAGTAATTTGTTCATGTTCCAAGCAATGGAATTAAGATTTCAACCTAGTGTGTTAGATTTGAAAGTCCATGAACATTCGACTCTATACAGTTGACCCTTGAACAACCTGTATTTGAACTGTGGGGTCTCCTTATACACAGTTATTTTTTCAACCAAACGTGATCTGCAAGTACAGTATTCATAGGATTTACAAAACTGCATAGTATAAGGAGCATCGACTTTTCCCATATGTGGGTTTTGCAGGGCCAACTGGGGACTTGAGTGTACATGGATTTGGTTATTCTTGGGTGGTCATGGAACCAATCCCTCATGAATACCAAGGGAAGACTGCATTCTAATAGTTATCATATTTGTAGGCTATTGATTTAAAAGTAATGGCAGATGTCATTTCTATATACAGCAGAATTCCTTCATAATATGGAATTGGAGACTTGTAGTGTTGGCCTTAGCAATTAACAGTATATGCTATTGCCGGTGACTACATATGTTATGTGGTGATACTGTTTGGCTCTGTGTCTCTACCCAAATCTCATCTCAAATGGTAATCCCCACATGTTGAGGGAGGGGTCTGGTTGGAGATGAATGAATCATGGGGGCAGACTTCCTCCTTGCTGTTCTTGTGATAGTGAGTTCGTTTTCATGAGATCTGGTTGTTTGAAAGCATGTGGCTCTTCCCCCTTCACTCTCCTGCCACCATAAGAAGGCATGACTTGCTTCCCCTTCACCTTCTGCCATGATTATAAATTTCCTGAGACCTCCAAGTCATGCTTCCTGTTAAGTCTGCAAAACTGTGAGTCAATTAAACATTTTCTTCATACATTACCTAACCTCAGGTAGTTCTTTATAGCAGTGTGAAAATGGACTAAGTGGTTATGAATTGGTAACTACCAACAAGGTATCAAATCCATTGTCTGGCATCACTGCCATCAATTAACAACCTGCCTTTGTACTCGAAGGCATTTTGCTTTTGCATAAACTTCTATTATGGGAAATGATAAGCCTCATCACTTAACTCAGTACTAACAGCTGGACCCCAGATGATGCTCTGAGGGTGTCTGACGGGACATTGGCAGGGAGGATAGGAAATGACACATGACAGAGACACACTTTGTCTCTGGTTTTTCTTGTAAAACAGGCAAAACTAACACATCTTACCAGTCAAGTAAAATTACAAGAACAACGTATATGTATGTATGTATATTAACCTGTGTGAACACTGAAGATTCAGATAGATTAGTTCTAGAGTTGTCACATTCTTACTGATGTGATTTGGACTGTGCAGGAGCAAACTAATTAATTATACTGGAACTCTATATTTGAGATATATGTTTACTAGTAAAACAAAAAGTGTCTGATATGGTTTGGCTCTGCGTCCCCACTCAAATCTCATCTCGAATTGTAATCCCCTCGCGTTAAGGGAGGGACCTGGTGAGAGGTGACTGGATCATGGGGATGGTTTCCCCCATGCCATTCTCATGAACGTGACAATTCTCATGAGATCTGATGATTTAACAGTGTGTGGCGGTTCCCCCAGCCCTGCCACCATGTAAGACTTGCCTTGCTTCCCCTTCGCCTTCTGCCATGATTCCAAGTTTCCTGAGGCCTCGCCCGCAATGTAGAACTGTAAGTCAATTAAACCTTTTTTCTTTATAAGTTACCCAGTCTCAGGTAGTTCTTTATAGTAGTGTAAAAATGGACTAATACAGTGTTTTAAGTTCCATACTAAGTCATGTCCATATCACTCTGTAACCTATTGCGTTTTAATTTGTATGAAAGCACATTTAAGTGGAAGCTAATGTTCTCATCTTTAAAATATTCAGATGAAGGGGAAAAAGAGCAAAAAAATCAGTTGGCATAGGCTCATGAGTTAGAAGAATTTAGTACATGTCAACTGCTTAATCAATTCTTCAGAGAAAGAAAAAATGAAGGGAGCAGATTTTTATAGGCCTTGCAACTTGCAATAAGATGAGCTGAATCATAGGTTCCTTAGTCTAAGAAATACAGATACAGAATGTAGTAGATGTTCACTTGAGTCAGACTCAAGTATGACATATTTGATTTTGTCCATTAAAATACAGAATGAACACAGGTAGAAAAAATTACCTGAGTTTTCTGCCTTTTGTAGCCAATCTCACTCTAGTTATAAGACTGTCAATGTCACAGAGATGGTCTCTTAGAGTTCCTCCAGGCCCCTCTCTGCATGTGGAGGAATCTAATCACAGCTGTCAACTGAAGGCTGGCCTATGTGGGCAGACCTTCTCAAATGTTTTTCTCTTCTGAATATTATTTTCTTTCAAACGCTAATATGGGTTAGGCCCAAAGCATTTTGTTGTTCCCTTGAAATAAAGAAAAAGTACAATGCAGACATTAGGCATTCCATGTTCATTGTGCATGTGTCTTGTTTTATGCATTCTATCTTAAAATATTTATTTTTAGTCACTGCCCCGATACTCAGTGGCTGGCAGTTAGCAGACTCTCAGCCATAACTGCTGAATGAATAAAATGAATTCTACAACAAGCTTTTGCTATTGAAAAGCATTATAGAGGTACACTACATCCATCTCAGAATTTTTATAGTTCAGTGAACAAATAATATGGCTAATGGGTGTAGAATTTCTTTCAATAACTCAGCACTCTTCATTTATTCTTTTCCACCATTGTTAGCTGAAAACCAGGGACACTACAATAAATCACAGGATACACAGGAGGATCTAACCTTTGAGTAATGACCTGCTGCTGGACTATAACACAGCATTAGTAACTTCAGCTTAATAGAACAGTGGTTAAGGAATAATGGGCTGAGATGTTTCAGATCTTTATGATGACATCTTTAGAAGTAACTTTTTATTCCCTTTGTGTTCACCATTTATTTAATATATGCCATAGTTATTACCACTGATATGCTGGTCGTATTTCCATCACCTTCAGCAGAAGGTGGGGTGGAGGATGCTGTTGTGAGCTGTTGACTTCTGCCACTGGCTCCTCCAGGACAGCAGAGCCACACTTCCTCTCAAGTGCTGCTACCACCCTTTTCTCCTAGCAACCATATTATGTTAAAGTGCAGTTGCTGAGGTTGCCAGGATATTCTTCTATTCTTGTCCTCCATGATCAAACCAAAGGCAAGAGAAAGCGTAAACCAAACTGAGGCAAAGACACAGGTAGAGGGACCCAGAAAAACCAAATGCCAGCCTCTTATTGAGAAGAAATAAACTGAGCAAATTATTTTGTTGTTAATGTTTTAAAAATTCATCATTTCTTTTCTTTTGGGTAAAATCAGAAAACAAATTTTTAGAGACAATCCACAAAAGAATGGCTATTAAACATTTTAAGACGAAATTAACCACATTATCATTAGTCAGTAGAAGCTACCTTTTCCCAAGAGGAAGAACGGTAAACATCCTAAAATTGTCAGAGTGACCTGGAAGATTCTAAACCATAATTAACATGCAGCTTCAAATATAAAAGCTTTGAAGAGTTACCACATCTTATTGAACCAAAGATATCATTGATTGTAAAATGTGTACTGATTTCTGAAATGTAAAAATGTGAAAAATATGCATCTTAAGATTATTGAAACACGGTATATTACCTCACTTGATATTTCAATCAGCTGATAGATAAAATATCCTATGTATTTACAGAAAAAGAGCAAAACCCAGGTTTTCAGAGTCATACAGCTAATAAAGGGTAGAGATGTAATTCAAGTCCATATCTGTTTGACTATTATGTTCAAACTTAATGTAATGTTTTTTCAATTCCTTGCAAAGATAGTAGATAAAAAGTTATTTCATAACATGTTTATAGAACTTGATAGTTGTTGACATGCTTGTTACACTCCTAGCAATTCACTAGGTATCATTAGGCCTGTTTTACAAATGAGAATAACTGGGCCTAAAAATGTTGAATGACTCACTCAAGGTCATACTATTAGTAAGTAACAGGGCCAGGAGTGAAACCCAAGATAAATGACTCTGAATCCAGAACATGTTTGACTAAGGTCAGACATTAACCAGCTCCCTGATCTGAAATTAGAACATGGACATAAAGATAGTTCAGGAGAAATGGATCCGCTGGATACATAGGAAGAGTTGTTGCACATGTCAGATGGATTCATTGATTTATTCGATAAACATTTACTGAATGGCTACTGTGAGTTAGGCTCTGTTTTAGTACCTAGGATACAGTAGTGAATAAAATACTTAAAATCATATGGAACTTTTAAGAGTTGTGGAGAGAAACAAGGTTAGAGGGAGGAGGAGGGAGGAATTCATAATTTAAATTGTGGCTAAGGAAGGCACCCCTCAAAAGGTGACATTTGAGAAAGAAAAAGGAGATAAGGAAGTGAGCTACCTGGATATATGGGGGAGGAACATTTCAGGCAGGAGGAAGGGAAGTGGCCCGTTGAGAATGTCCTGGCTCACTGTATGAACAGCTGAGAGGCTGAATGGCCAGGGCAGAATCAGAAAGGGAGAACCTGGAAGATGATCAGTACCAAAGGTATGGGGGTGAGCAGACACATCACACTGGGCCTTGAAGGCCAAGGTAGTAAGGACTTTGGGACTTACACGGAACAAAAAGATGACCTTAGGCACAGCAGCCTCATGGAATTTAGAATGCAGTCAGGTTCAATAACTCTGTCCTGTGCATCCCAAATATGTCTACTTCATCAGTCTGATTTAATCTCAGGCTACCTGGCCTGTAGTTGTTCTGTCTACCTTGTAGCTGTGCTATAAAACATGGCTTATTCTAGAGAGGGTTGACAGGTAAGCTTCTAGCTCCATAGACAGCTAACAAGTAAATATTTCACTAAAGACCTATTATCTGTCCTGAGCATTTAGAAAGGAGCCCCCCTGCCCGCCACCCCTCCACCATCCTGCTGCCACCCTCCAGTCCGCCTCTTACCAAAAAAAAAAAAAAAAAAAAAAAAAAGATTTAGTTGCCACTCATAATGAGCTTATAACTCATCATCATAAATGTGCTGATGACATTAATTCATAGTGATTTTGTACATACGCTATAATTCTTTGTCATACTAGGATTCATGAGTTTCCCCAAAGAGTTCTATAGCCAGAGCTAGAACTCATTTCTCCTGATGTCATCTCTGTATTAATAAAATTTTTTTAGTAGTTTGGTATTCATAATCACTGGCATCATTTTCTCCAAACACCTAATATTGTAGTTATGTCTGAAATGGTAAAAACAAGTTTAATATAAACTTAACAATACTTTATCTAAATATTTTATTTCACCTTGGAGCTTTTAGCTGTTTTTGTAAGTTAAAGTAAGTAAATTATGTAATGAATGTTTTATGCTGTTTGTAAAAAAAAAAATTCAAGTACAAAATCAACTTCTTAAAGTCTATATTGCATTTTCTACTATACTGGGGACTACGATAATGAAATTTTAACTCCACCCAAACACACAACTTTAAAAGAAAAAAGTAACATTTAAAAGTCTCAGCTGTAAAAATATAACTTGCTCTGTTACATCTTAAATTCTTGCAAGTGGTGGTGGAGTATTTGCTATGTCTTCTCTACATTCATCATTTGACAACAAATAAAACACCAACTGGAGCATTAGCTATCATTACATATTTTCCTGGAATAGATTCAGATTCTTTTCTTTCATTTCCCCTTAGCAGCAATCAAATCCCTAACAGCTCTTGATAATTCTTCATTTCTTGCTTCAGTGGCATCCTTGAAAACAAAGCCGTCCGTTACTGTGTATGTGTCATTTACAAAATCACAGGTAAAAGGGGAGCTCAGATTGCTCCAAATGAGTGCTTTCAGGCAATAGTGATTCTCCTATGATATAACCGGAAACCCGGAGTTCATGTCAGTTATAGGGCAATCTGCAAAATATCAATCCTCCCCTGTTCCCCAAAAAGTGCCACATCCTTCTTCGCTATTTGAGGCTGCTTCTGCTCTTCATTCATTTCGCCCCATTCTAGCGGAGCACATTATACAGCCTCTATACATAATTTTCCCAAGAGTTTAGACAAAATAAAATCACTGCATTCCATCGTATCATCGAATATGCAGCTGAGGAACACATTCCTTTTGGTTTTCCATCTCCATTAAATGTGATCTAAATTTTCTGATATACCTCAAAATTCTTCTACTTCAGTTAATTATGCTCTAAATTCTCAGAAATATACCTCAGAGCACTAGGAAACAAGTTTGGCAGGCAAATGGCAGAAACAGCACAGGGATGAAGATGAAACAGGCAATGCATTCCTGGGAAATTCCTGGAGGGAAGTCAGATTTCCAGCCTGAGAAAAAAACGAGCTCGCTTCTCCCCCTTGTGCCCACAATTTCAGATGCTATGAGCCATACATGTATTTCCTTGAATGAGAGAAGGCAAGAGAGTGGAATCTTCATCTTCTGACCTCTCATTCCAATATTTTTTAGACTGCAATTAATACATTTGTAGTAGTACAATATATTGATTTGAAATGGACTGATACCAAGTCATGTCAGTTTTTTTTAAAAATGAATATGTAAAAAATTCCCCTACATTCCAAGATACAGCTACTATGCCTTTGGTATCCCTTCACTTAGCCTTATGTATTTGTACCTAATTAATGTATGAATGAAAGAGTGTGTATCTTTGTGTATGTGTGTTTGTGTGTATAGACAGACAGACAAATAAATCTTTATAGCCTTGTTCTACAAAGGAGTCCAAATGGAGCTCTAGGAGCCAATTAAAAAAAAACCCTCAAAGATCAAGTAAGCCATCTCATGGGGATGAGCATTTTTGTCTGCTTTTTTCCCTAGTAAATCTGCATCTCCGAGAACAGTGCTAGCACATAGTAGCTGCTCAGTAAGGTTTTTTTTTTTTTTTTTTTTTTTTTTTTTTTTTTGAGACGGAGTTTCACTCATGTTACCCAGGCTGGAGTGCAATGGCACGATATCGGCTCACCGCAACCTCCACCTCCTGGGTTCAGGCAATTCTTCTGCCTCAGCCTCCTGAGTAGCTGGGATTACAGGCACACGCCACCATGCCCAGCTAATTTTTTGTAGTTTTAGTAGAGACGGGGTTTCACCGTGTTGACCAGGATGGTCTCGATCTCTTGACCTTGTGATCCACCCGCCTCGGCCTCCCAAAGTGCTGGTTACAGGCGTGAGCCACCGCGCCCGGCCCAGTAAGTATTTTTTAAAAGAGAAACTCACTGGATGAGCCACACACAAAAATTCAGTTTGAATCACTTTTATTTATAACTTTTTTTAAACCCAAATCACTTCTCTTTCCCAGGCTATTCTATAAAAGCCAAGTGCAATGAAACATTAGAAACAAACAAGCAAATAAACAAACAACAAAACAATAGAGGAGATAAATTTAGTCCCTACTTTATGGTTTGAAAAATTCACAGCTAAACACCATTTTATTCATTTTTATTATTTCAACTGCAATTTCCTGTTTATCTCCTCACTTTTGAATGACAGTTCACTGTTCTGCCTTTCAGTAAGAGATTAGTATATACGAAAATCTACCTTATTTCATATTTGCATTCCAAAGAGTACTTTCCCAATGAGTTTATGAGGTGATTATTCTTCCTTTCAACGTTCATGTCCATTTAGTACCCTCTTACCTGGTCAATTGCACACAAGCAACATTCACTAGATTGGAATCCTTTTGTGGAACAATCTAACAAGTTATAGTCAGGAAAGTCTGCTTATTTGTGTGTTTGCTTTGGCAGCCATACATTTGGTTAATGGACTAAGTAATACAGATAATATCATGATCAAACCTCCCCTTTCAGCATAAAAGGACAATTAGATTGTGTTTTAATCTGTCTTTTGCAAAGCTATAAATACTTTTTGTCATTTTAGATGCTTCAAGTAAAGACATTAGAGAAATACCAATGTGTAATATTTGTCCCACAACATCTTTCTTCTAGTTGGGAGTTAAGATATTAGAGATAATGAGATGAGGAAAAAAATGGACCCATTATTTTTGTGGGCTCAGCAGTTTTGAGGTGCCATTTAAGCTTATCATGCTATATGAGTCTAAAACCTTTTGCCTGTCCACAACCTTGGGGAAATTCCACTATCTCTAAGCTGCAAACTTGCCCCCTGGAACCCTGAGGCAAAGCCTTACATGGTGCCTAAATAATCAAAATTGCTTCCAAACATGAGATCTAACCTAAAAAACATACAAGTAAATAAACAAATGAATCCATAAAAATGATATGCTGGTCCCTCATATTTGTTTTTACTTTGATATAGAAAGATTTTTAATTTCTCAAGAATGAATAAAATTGATGTTCCAGGAAATTCCATGGTATTTTTCCTGACCCTTCTCCATTGATAAAATTTTGCTTTTCACAGCCAAGAAGCTCCCTAAACCCAAAATCAGTGTCAAGAGAGTTCTGTTTGAATCTACTGCCCACCTCAGGCTGCTGTTAAGTCTCCTCTAGTTAGTCCTCTCCTCTCCATAGTTCTTTTAAACAAATAATCCACATTCAAGAAGATGTCTGGCTCACTTCCTAGTCTATTTCCATCTTTCCTTTCCTGGTTCTAGTTTCCTCTCAATTCTGATGAGCTTCTCTCTACCAGCACCTCTGCTTTTACATTTGTATGTCAGCAACTTGCTTTATATTTTAGGCAATTCTGATGCACTCTTGACTGTCAACACACACACACACACACACACACACACACACACACACACACACACCTCAATATAATAAGGATTTTGTTGTTAGCTACCAGAAAGGATCATAGAAGGATGCACTGACTAATGACTCTTAGAAAAAACCCTGCAACATAATTAATGCAATAACAGCTCAAGATATTTTTGAAAGATAGTCTCCAGAAATTTAAACGGGCACTGTATTCATCAGTTTTCACACTGCTACAAAGAAATACCTGGTGGCTGGCAAGATGGCTGAATAGAAACAGCTCCAGTCTGCAGCTCTCAGCGCGATGAATGCTGAAGGTGGGTGATTTCTGCATTTCCAACAGAGATACTCAGGTCATCCCACTGGGACTGGTTAGACAGTGGGTGCAGCCCATAGAGGCTGAGTTGAAGCAGGGTGGGCCATCGCCTCACCCAAGAAGTGCAAGGGGTTGGGAAATTCCCTCCCCTAGCCAAGGGAAGCCGTGAGGGATTGTGCCTTGAGGAACTGTGTACTCTGGCATAGATACTATGCTTTTCCCATGGTCTTTGCAACCCGCAGACCAGGAGATTCCCTTGAGTGCCTACACTACCAGGGACCTGGGTTTCAAGCACAAAACTGGTCAGCTGTTTGGGCAGACAGCAAGCTAGAGTTTTTTTTCATACCCCAGTGGCACCTGGAATGCCAGTGAGACAGAACTGTTCACTCTCATGGAAAGAGGGCTGAAGCTAGGGAGCCAAGTGGTCTAGCTCAGCGGATTCCACCCCCATGGAACCCAGCAAGCTAAGATCCACTGGTTGGAAATTCTCACTGCCAGCACGGCAGTCTCAAGCTGACCTGGGAGGCTTGAGGTTGGTGGGGGGATGGGCATGCACCATTACTGAGGCTTCAGTGTGCAGTTTTCCCTTCCCAGTGTAAACAAAGCCCCCGGTAAGAGGGAAGCTTGAACTGGGCAGAGCCCCACCACAGCCCTGCAAAGCCATTGTAGCCAGACTGCCTCTCTAGATTCCTCCTCTCTGGGAAGGGCAACTCTGAAAGAAAGGCAGCAGCCCCAGTCAGGGACTTACAGATAAAACTCCCATCTCCCTGGGAGAGAGCACCTGGGGTGGGGCGGCTGTGGGTGCAGCTTCAGCAAACTTAGATGTTCCTACTTACTGGCTCTGAAGAGAGCAGTGGATCTCCCAGCATAATGCTCAAGCTCTGCAAAGGGACTGCTTCCTTAAGTGGGTTCCTGATTTCCGTGCCTTCTGACTGAGAGACAACTCTCAGCAGGAGTCAACAGACACCTCATACAGGAGAGCTCTGGCTGGCATCTGGTGGTTGCCCCTCTGGGACGAAGCTTCCAGAAGAAGGAACAGGAAACAATCTTTGCTGTTCTGCAGCCTCCACTGGTGATACTCAAGAAAACAAGCAAACAGGGTCTGGAGTGGATCTCCAGCAAACTCCAGTATACCTGCAGCAGACAGCAGAGAAGCCTCTTACAAGGAAAACTAACAAACAGAAAGGAATAGCATCAACATTAACAAAAAGGATGTCCACACAGAAACCCCATCTGAAGGTCACCAACATCAAAGACCAAAGGTAGATAAATCCATGAAGATGAGGAAAAATCAACTCAAAAAGGATGAAAATTCCAAAAACCAGAACATCTCTTCTCCTCCAGAGGATCACAACTCCTCACTAGCAAGGGAACAAAACTGAACATAGAATGAGTTTGACAAATTGACAGAAGCAGGCTTCAGAAGGTGGGTAATAAACTCTTCTGAGCAAAGGAGCATGTTCTAACCCAATGCATGAAGCTAAGAACCTTGAAAAAAGGTTAGAGGAATTGGTAACTAGAATAACCAGTTTAGAGAAGAACTTAAATGACCTGATGGAGCTGAAAAACAGAGCATGAGAACTTCATGAAGTATTAATAGACAAATCAATCAAGCGGAAGAAAGAATATCAGAGATTGAAGATCAACTTAATAAAACAGAGCATGAAGACAAGATTAGAGAAAAAACAATGAAAAGGAATTAACAAAGCCTCCAAGAAATATGGGACTATGTAAAAAGACAAAACCTATGTTTATTGGTGTACCTGAAAGTGATGAGGAGAAAGGAACCAAGTTGGAAAACACTCTTCAGGATATCATCCAGGAGAACTTCCCAAACCTAGCAAGATAGGCCAACATACAAATTCAGGAAATACAGAGAATACCACAAGGATACTCCTTAAGAAGAGCAACCCCAAAACACACAATCATCAGATTCACTGAGGTTAAAATGAAGGAAAAAGTGTTAAGGGCAGCCAGAGAGAAAGGTCGGGTGATCCATGAAGGGAAGCCCATCAGACTAACAGTTGGTCTCTCTGCAGAAAGAGTAGGGGCTGATATTCAACATTCTTACAGAAAAGAATTTTCAACCCAGAATTTCATATCCAACCAAACCAAGCTCTATAAGTGAAGGAGAAATAAAATCATTTATAGACAAGCAAATGCTGAGAGATTTTGTCACCACCAGGCCTGTCTTACAAGAGCTTCTGAAGGAATCACTAAATATGGAAAGGAAAACCAGTACCAGTCACTGCAAAAACATACCAAATTGTAAAGGCCATCAACACTATGAAGAAACCACATCAACTAACTGGCAAAATAACCAGCTAGCATCATAATAACAGCATCAAATATACACATAACAATATTAACCTTAAATGTAAATGGGCTAAATGCCCCAATTCAAAGATGCAGACTGTCAAATTGGTTAAAGAGTCAAGACCCATCGGTGTGCTGTATTCAAGGAGACCCATCTCATGTACAAAGACACACATAGGCCCCAAACAAAGGGATGGAGGAATATTTACCAAGGAAATGGAAAGAAAAAAAAAAAGCAGGGGTTGTAATCCTACTCTCTGATCCAACAGTCTTTAAACCAACAAAGATAAAAAATGACAAAGGGCATTACATAATGGTAAAGGTATCCATGTAACAAGAAGAGCTAGCTAATCTAAATATATATGCAACCAGTACAGGAACACCCAGATTCATAAAGCAAGTTCTTAGAGATGTACAAAGAGACTTAGACTCCCACACAATAATTGTGTGAGACTGTAACACCCCACTGTCAATATTAGACAGATCAATGAAACAGAAAATTAACAAGGATATTCAGGACTTAAACTCAGCTTTGGACCAAGTGGACCTAATAGACATCTATAGAACTCTCCACCTCAAATCAACAGAATATACAGTCTTCTCAGTACCACATCACACTTATTCTAAAATTGACTACATAATTGGAGTAAAACACTCCTCAGCAAATGCAAAAGAATGGAAATCATAACAAACAGTCTCTCAGATCACAGTACAATCAAATTAGAATTCAGGATTAAGAAACTCACTCAAAACTGTACAACTACATGGAAACTGAACAACCTGCTCCTGAATGACTACTGGGTAAATAATTAAATTAAGGCAAAAATAAATAAGTTCTTTGAAGCCAATGGGAACAATGACATAATGTACCAGAATCTCTGGGACACAGCTAAAGCAGTGTTTAGAGGGAAATTTATAGCACTAAATGCCCACAGGAGAAAGTGGGAAAGATCTAAAATCGACACCCTAACATCACAATTAAAAGAAGTAGAGAAGCAAGAGCAAACAAATTCAAAAGCTAGCAGAAGACAAGAAATAACTAAGATCAGGGCAGAACTGAAGGAGACAGAGACACAGAAAACCTTTCAAAAAAATCAATGAACCCAGGAGCTGGTTTTTTTTTTTTTTGAAAAGATTAACAAAATAGATAGACTGCTAGCCAGACTAATAAAGAAGAAAAGAGAGAAGAATCAAATAGATGCAATAAAAAATGATAAAGGGGATATCACCACTGATCCCACAGAAATGCAAACTACCATCAGAAAATACTATAAACACCTCTATGCAAATAAACTAGAAAATCTAGACGAAATGGATAAATTCCTGGACACATACACCCTCCTAAGACTAAAACAGAGAGAAGTTGAATCCCTGCATAGATCGATAACAAGTTCCGAAACTGAGGCAGTAATAGCCTATTAACCAAAAAAAAGCCCAGGACAAGACGGATTCACAGCCGAATTCTATTAGAGGTACAAAGAGGAGCTGGTACGATTCCTTCTGAAATTACTTCAAACAATAGAGAAAGAGGGACTCCTCCCTAACTCCTTTTATGAGGCCAGCATCATCCTGATACTAAAACCTAGCAGAGACACAACAAAAAAAGAAAATTTCAGGCCAATATCCCTGATGAACATTGATGTGAAAATCCTCAATAAAATAATGGCAAACCAAATCTAGCAGCATATCAAACAGCTTATCTACCACAATCAAGTTGGTTTCATCCATGGGATCCAAGGCTGGCTCAACATATGCAAATCAATAAACAGAATCCATCACATAAACAGAACCAAAGACAAAAACCACATGATTATCTCAATAGATAGAGAAAAGGCGTTTAATAAAATTCAACACCCCTTCATGCTAAAAACTCTCAATAAATTGGATATTGATGGAATGTATCTCAAAATAATAAGAGCTATTTATGACAAACCCACAGCCAATATCATACTGAATGGCAAAAAGCTGGAAGCATTCCCTTTGAAAACCGGCAAAAGACGAGGATACCCTCTCTCAACACCCATATGCAACACAGTATTGGAAGTTCTGGCCAAGGCAGTCAGGCAAGACAAATAAACAAAGGGTACTCAAATAGGTAAAGAGAAAGTAAAATTGTCTCTGTTCACAGATGACACGATTGTATATTTAGAAAAACCCATCGTCTCAGCCCCAAATCCCCTTAAGCTGATAAGCAACTTCAGCAAAGTCTCAGGATACAAAATCAATGTGCAAAAGTCACAAGCCTTCCTATACACCAAAAATAGACAAACAGAGAGCCAAAGCATGAGTGAACTCCCATTAACAACTGCTACAAAGAGAATAAAGTACCTAGAAATACAACTTGCAGGAGATGTGAAGGCACTTTTCATGGAGAACTACAAACCACTGCTCAAGGAAATAAGAGAGGACACAAACAAATGGAAAAACATTCCAGGCTCATGGATAGGAAGAATCAATATTGTGAAAATGGCCATAGTGCCCAAAGTAATTTATAGATTCAATGCTATCCCCATGAAGCTACCATTGACTTTCTTCACAGAATTAGAAAAAACTACTTTAAATTTCATATGGAACCAAAAAAGATCCCAAATAGCTAAGACAATCCTAAGAAAAAAGAACAAAGCTGGAGGCATCACACCACCAGACTTCAAACTAACTCCAAGGCTACAGTAACCAAAACAGCATGGTACTGGTACCAACATAGATATATAGACCAATAGAACAGAACAGAGGCTTCAGAAATTACGCCACACATCTATAACCATCTGATCTTTGACAAACCGGACAAAAACAAACAAGGGGAAAAGGATTCCCTATTTGATAAATGGTGTTGGGAAAACTGGCTAGCCATATGCAGAAAAGTGAAACTGGACCCCTTCTTTACACCTTATACAAAAATTAACTCAAGATGAATTAAACATTTAAACATAAGACCAAAACACACAAAAACGCTAGAAAAAAACCTAGGCAATACCATTCAGGACACAGGCATGGGAAAAATCTTCATGACTAAAACACCAAAAGCAATGACAACAAAAGCCAAAATTGACAAATGGAACCTAATTAAACTAAAGAGCTTCTGCATAGAAAAAGAAAGTATCATTAGAGTGAATAGGCAACCTACAGAACGAGCAAAAAAATTTGCAATCTATCTCTGACAAAGGGCTAATATCCTGAATCTACGTGGAACTTAAACAAATTTACCATCAAAAAGTAGGCAAAGGATATGAACAAACACTACTCAAAAGAAGACATTTATGCAGCCAACAAACATGAAAAAAAGCTCATCATCACTGGTCATTAGAGAAATGCAAATCAAAACCACAATGAGATACCATGTCACGCCAGTTAGAATGGTGATCATTAAAAAGTCAGGAAACAACAGATGCTGAAAAGGATATGGAGAAATAGGAATGTTTTTACATTGTTGGTGGAAGTGTAAATTAGTTCAACCATTGTGAAAGACAGTGTGGCAATTCCTCAAAGATTTAGAACCAGAAATACCATTTGACTCAGTGACCCCATTACTGGGTATATACCCAAAAGTTTATAAATCATTCTAGTATAGAGACACATGCACAGGTATTTTTTATTGCAGCATTGTTCACAATAGCAAAGACTTGAAACCAACCCAAATGCCTATCAATGATAGACTGGATAAAGAAAATGTGGCACATATACACCATGGAATACTATGCACCCATAAAAAAAGATGAGTTAATGTCCTTTGCAGGGACATGGATGAAGCTCGAAACCATCATTCTCAGCAAACTAATATAGGAACAGAAAACCAAACACTACATATTCTTACTCATGAGTTGGATTTGAACAATGAGAACACATGGATTACAGGGAGGGGAACATCCCACACTGGGGCCTGTTGGGAGGTGAGAGAGTAGGGGAGGGATAGCATTAGGAGAAATACCTAATGTAGATGATGACTTGATGGTGCAGCAAACCACCATGGCATGTGTATACCTATGTAAGAAACCTACACGTTCTGCACATATACCCTAGAACTTAAAGTACAATAATAAAAAAAAGAAGAAGAAGAAAAGAGAAATACCCAAGACTGGGAATTTTTTTTTTTTTTTTTTTGAGACGGAGTTTCGCTCTTGTTACCCAGGCTGGAGTGCAATGGCACGATCTCAGCTCACCACAACCTCCGCCTCCTGGGTTCAGGCAATTCTCCTGCCTCAGTCTCCTGAGTAGCTGGGATTACAGGCACGTGCCACCATGCCCAGCTAATTTTTTGTATTTTTAGTAGAGACGGGGTTTCACCATGTTGACCAGGATGGTCTCGATCTCTTGACCTCGTGATCCACCTGCCTTGGCCTCCCAAAGTGCTGGGATTACAGTCTTGAGCCACTGCGCCCGGCCAGACTAGGTAATTTTTAAAGGAAGGAGGTTTAATTGACTCACAGTTCCACATGGCTGGGAGGCCTCAGGAAACTTACAATCATGGCAATAGGTGAAGGGGAACAAAGCTTGGACTTTCTCACATGGTGGCAAAAGAGAGAAGAAGCAGAGCAAAGTGGGAAGAGCCTCTTATAAAACCATTAGATCTTGTGAGAACTCACTCACTATAACTAGAACAGCATGGGGAAAACCACTCCCATGATCCAATCACCTCCCACCTCTTCCTAGACATGTGGGGTTTATGGGAATTACAAATCAAGATAAAATTTGGGTGGGGGCACAAAGCCTAACCATATCAGACACTATCAAACAATCTCATCTAATATGAGAGGAAAAGGGGTTTGCCATAATATAGGACTCTTTGTACTTTTCCCACTTAGGCTCCACCCCTTATAATCATGATCAATGAATATTCATGAATTTACCATTCATATTGGTACCCCTGCACCTTGTAAGTGGACAGAAAAGTATACAGAGAATATGTGCTCCTCCTCTAACCCCAATGTTCCTGAAATTCCCAGGATAAAATTATGTCCTCATTGTAATTATCCTCATCTTCTCAGCTAACATTTTGGGAATTATTTACTCCATGCCCAATGCTACCATTCTATTTTTTATCACATCAGTACTGAGGTGAATTCTTTCCCATTCATAAAACATTCATTCCTTCATATCAACCTCTGGCACTGCTTGGTGTACTAGCTTACATTCTAGTTTCGGGAATGAGGGAGACTAATAATAAATAAAATAATTTAGCAGAGCAGTAAATGCTATTAAATAGAACAGATTATTGTTAGAGAGTGCCATTTATGAGGAGGAATGAAGAAGGGACCACATTAGGAAGACAGTCCTTAGGGTCTCTTTGAAGCAGTGACATTTGAATGGAAACTTGAATGATGAGAAAGACTCTGCTAATAAGCAGAGGGAGTGGCAAGTGTCAAGGAACTGAGGTTGCACGGTACTTGGTGCTCTCTCTCTTCACATTCATGGAACTATCCTTGCATCTCCTCTCTGGGAAGTCCTCTTCCCAAATGCTCTCTTATGCTGATTTTTCACACCCAGGAATATTCAGATGCCCAACTAGTCTACACCCACAAGAGATATCACTGCCTTATTGGCTTTTACAGACCTTATCTTAATATTGCACACTTGACCTTCAAGGGCTTAAAGAAGAAACAGCAATTTAAAGCAAACCTGCATCTTCAGCAGAACCACTGTTGACCATGTTGTCTAATATGTCACTGTCTCTTATCTAAGAATCCATGGGATATACTTGTCACAGAATTTCGTGCCAGGAAACAAAAATTCTTCTAAAGATCTGTTTTCCTTCCTTAACCAATAAATCATAGGTAATCTTTCCTGTTACCCTTTTATTTTGGCTGCCAGGAACCACAAAGCTAAAAGGTAGTATTCCTTTTACAATAACAATCTTATCCAGGTTTTGTGGTACATTCACTATTTCCCCCATTTATTTCTCTTTGTGGTTTCTTATCTTTATTTTGTTTTATTTTTACTGCCTTGTGTGAAAGTGCTTTTATTTAAGCTGCCTCAAACTTTCTGGAAATAGATGAAGTATAAATCATTAATCACAAGTGATTTCTAGACAATCACAAGTAACTTCCTCATTCCAGAATCTGATGTGTCATCCTGGTCTTGATCTCACCCTTTCTGCCACATATCATAATTCAGCTGATCTTCTTTCTTAAACTTTTTCTAATCTTTGGTGGAAGATTAATATTCATATGAATAAAACTGGATAAAAGTCTCCACAACCTCAGTTTTATGGCATATTATAGTATCTTCATGATCTTTATAACACATTTTTATTCTCATCTTATGTACGAATGTGTGTGTGTATATATGTGAATGTATGCATGTATACACGTATGTGTGCATGTATGTATAATTTCCTTCTCTTTCCATATGTTCATTCATGCAGACAAGCTCCAGGATTCTATTCTAAGCTCACCTGATCTCTGCTCTTTTGCCTTTAACACTTTCCTACTATTGTTACCTGGATGTAAAAGACTTTCAAGTTTTATTTGCAGCTCTAGTCATTCCCTTGGGTATGCAGTCCAAATTACCTGGTATCATCTGGACCTCAGAGTTAGAATGAGGCCTTGTAGTTCACTCATACTCCCAATCATGGAATCTCGTCCATGACAACTCTGCCAAGTATTTGTCTACCTCACGTTTTTTCAGTGACAGTAAATTTGCTACCCTTCAAGGCAGCTCACCTAACCAACTGGCTATGACTCTTAAAATTTATTTCCAATAGGATGGCCACATCTCCGTGATGTGTGTCCACTGATTCTAATGCTATTCCTAAGGTAACAGTAAGAGCTAAGGCACATTCAATATGAAATGTGTTCCAGGGGCACTGCACATATTATCTCTCTACAACTCTGCCAGGTGGCTTTATTTTCATTATATCATTGGGGCAATTTAGAATATCTAATCTTTTCCCACGGCTTTTCTCCAAATGGTGAAACACACATATCTTTCAGGGAAACCACTGTCTTCCAGGTTAAGAAAGTACAAATTCTAGCTGGGTGCAATGGCTCATGCCTGTAATCCCAGCACTTTGGGAGGCCGAGGTGGGTGGATCACCTGAGGTCAGGCGTTCAAGACCAGCCTGACCAACATGGAGAAACACCATCTCGTCTAAAAATACAAAATTAGCCGGACATAGTGGTGCATGCCTGTAATCCCAGCAACTCAGGAGGCTGAGGCAGGCGAATAGCTTGAACTGGGCTGGCAGAAGTTGACGTAAGCCGAGATCATGCCATTGCACTCCAACCTGGGCAACAAGAGTGAAACTCTGCCTCAAAAAAAAAAAAAAAAAGAAAAGGAAGTACAAATTCCTCCAACCATGTCTCATACAAATTATTCTGCTTTGTAACAAAATAATTTTTGTTATTCTTGACCTCTAACCATGGTGTTCAGGATAAACTCAAAATAACATTGCAATTGTGACTTGGATACGAAGAACAGAATATAATGATCACCATTCATTCTGATACTATCTGGCTCTACTGACGTAGCCTAAGAGCATACTTGTTGCTTCCTATTTAATCAACTGATATCCCTAAGGCTTTTTAATCAATGGCGTGCTAAACATCCTTTGAGAATTCTTATGGGTATGCCAAACTATTTCCCAGACTGAATTCAATTCATTTCCTCACTAACTTCTTCATCAGTTTGACTTTTCCATGTCTTACCACATCTTTATTTCCCAGACTCGTAGGTTAAAATGCTCCCTGACAGCTTTACACCTCCTCTTACATCTCCTAGATCTTTTTGTTGATCAAGTCTTGAAGGTTCTGACTCAAATATTTTCTCACATCATCATCTTCCCATAGACTGGGCCCTTCGCTGTTTCTCAGGTTAGGCCTCCTCTTCTCCTCTCACCCGGACAGCTGAAACTGTGGTGTTCCCACTTCCCTTCACCACCCCCCTGCATGGACTGATGAAGTGCCTGTCCCATAGCACAGCTCCTACCCTGTAATCCCCTGCTTAGAAGCTTCAGCCGCACTCTTTGCCTGGCAATGAAAATTCCACCTTTTCACTCTGATATTAACAGCTGCCCATATATGTGTTCTTTTTTAGCCTTATCGTCTCATGATTTCCTGTGAGTACTGTATGCTTTCGAAACACTGTGCCACAAAATGGTTTTAATTTTCCTGATTCTGCATCTATCTTTATTTACATTGTCTTTGAGCCTGGAAACCTGTCTTTGTCTGTCAAAATTCTATCTTTCAATAATCCAAGAAAATGTCACAACCTCTATGACACTTTTGCCAGATCCTGGTTTAGCCATTTAAAATTACTTTTATGCTGCTGAGCTCTCACAACATTTTAGTTCTCTCATAGAATATAATAATAATAGACATTTACATGTAGATCTTATCTCTTTATTCTTTAGGCTCCCTCAGACTTGGCCATGTCTTTTTTAATTTTGCTATTCTTAGGTACACAGTAGGGACTGAATTACACAGCACATTAATTAAGAATAAGGAGGTAGGAAACAGAAGACATAAAATTGATGAGTAGCAGAAACGGAAGAAAACTTAGAAATCTAATGCAAACACTTGGAAATTCAGGCCCACACAGGCTGCATTTACCAATGCACAGAAAGACTTTTCTTTCTTTCCTTTGTCACTGCCTGTCTCTAATACAGCTTTTTAGATTGTACCCTCTGAACTCTACTTTCAGGCACACAACTTCTTTCTTTTTCCCTGAAATCTAACCAGACTAGGACTTTCTTGAGGCTAATGGTCAGAAGCCAGCACACCAAGTGCCAAAGTTGATTTTGGTTGCAACTGGCTGCCTGACTGAGTAACTACATTCAGTGATCCTACTAAGCCATAAATCTACATTCTCTTGAAAATAATCTCAGTGGCAATGGGCAGACAACCTTTTCCAAGCTCACTTGTCACTCCCCCAAAGTCTTAATAAATATTTTAGATATTAAGTCACTGCAATGCCCTGTTGCTCAATAAAAAAAAAGCTTATCATACACATTTATTCACTGCCAGTATTTTGAAACAAGACATAAGGATCTTTACATCGCAAAGATAAAATTGATTTTATATACAATGTACTTCAAATAGTTGCATTTAGAAAAAAAAGTTGGGAATGGATTCTTTATCAATATGATTGAATTTCAGTATCACCTACGAGAATTTTAAACTATTTAACATAACCTATGTTAGGTCAAGAAAAGTGCTTCACATTTTTTTCTTCCTGGAATTAACATTTATTTAATGGAATTCTACCTTATGAAACCCTACTTGCATTACTCAGATGTTCAGTCAATGAAATTACTGAATTAATGGGAAAAAAATTACCTTCTTAAGATTAGGTCACATGAATTCATGAAACTGGAAGTGGTTACATAATATAGCAGAGTTACATAATAATGTATTGAATGATATTATACTTTAAGATACAATGAGTTTTTAACTTATTGTCTTGTTTTCTGAGCCCAGGCTTCCTGCTTTTTACCTGACTCTCCTTCTCATCTCATTGGTGCCTCCCCGTCTTTTCTAAAGAATGCATTTTTTCTTCCTGAATATTTGGCTATGATTACACAGGTATCATGTCAGTTGCATCCCATGAATAAAAGGGGAAACACACATAAATACATATACTGACACATAAAATCATCTTTACAAAATGTTACATTTTGAAGATAATTCCAGTGTGGGAAGGATTTCTCTATCAATTGGTTTTCAGTATTTAAAATGATAAGTAAATGTAATTTTCAACTAAATCCATCATTTATATAAACATAGGTGGGTCATTAGACATTCAATTTACTAAAAGTAATTTAGTCTAAAATGTTTCTTCATCAGTGAAAATTGACGTTATGGACTTGAGTAGATGAAGAAAACATAGACTCCAATAGCATGAGTCAAAACTGCCAATATTACTTACTCATAAACTAGCACAGAAATCACAATCATGGCAGATTATTCCTGACTACCAGAAGAAAATGACAGTAAGGTTTTTGTTTTTTTCCTGACAGACTGAACATTTGAGCTCCTGATATGTTTTAAATTTCAGGCAACAAAATTATGTGAATATCCTAAAATTATATAAAATAAGGGTAAACCCCAATTTTTCTGTGAACTATTAGATGTACAAAAAGCAAAGATACTCCTTTCTCCTCAATTTATCTATTTAGAAATACTAATAACAATAATAACAAGAAGAGAGAGAGGAGAAAATCAAATGTCAAGCCTCAAACAGTAGCTAGGGAAAATACTAGTATTCCAATTCATGAAGCATTTTACTCCAATTTACATTGGAGTATTTAATACTCCAATTCACAATACAGTATTCAGTTAATCATAACAGTTTGTAAATTAAATAGGTCATTATATTGCTTTATAGCATGTCTATGCCTTAGTGTCCTAATAAAACACAATTATTTTCCTTTGCTTTTATCTAGTGAGTCTTGATCATACTAAACTCATAGGTCACAGGTAAAATACTGTATGATAGTGCTGACTAGAAATAAATCGAGAAAGAAATAGGCTCAAATCTTACATGAGCATACATTTTTACTTATTAACAGCCCAGCCAAAGGTTTAATGACAAGCATGTTAAATTTAGTGGCTGACAGTTACCTTCAAGTTAATTCATTCGTAATGTTAATATCTTTCATTTCCATAGTTAGTCATATTAACTGCATATTCTTGCCATATTTCTAGAAAGGGTTTGAAGTCTTCACTCTGATCTTATAAATCTTATAAAATCTTTCTAGATCAGGGCGAAGCTAATTGCAAGATTTAGAAATTGCCCTAGTGATTTCAACAAGTTGATATTGAAGATGGTTTTCTTCCTCAAAATTAAATGTATTTTTTTTTTTCATCCAAACTGAGAACTCTGGGTTTTTGGTCAACTCTGGTGTATTACGAACTGATTGTAATCAAAGATGGAACTGCAACAGTATCAGGAAAAAGTCTAAAATATTGCTAGTGCATAGGAAATGTGGACCCTGAAGAAGTGCAGGGATCTCAGTCTCCTTCCTCCTTCGCTCATCCCCTATACCCAGCGTTTTAGAATATCTTACATTATATTACAATGATTACCCTACCCAGGCTAGCCTATAAGTGGTGGGGGGAAAGGCATAGTATAGCTGTAGGTACACATTTTCTTTATTTCAATGAGAAATAATTGGGTGCTGGGGTAGGTTCACGAAGAGGGTTAAGCCCACAGTCTTTGGTTGTTTTGATATTACAGTGGAAGTTGTTAAATCAACCACCAACAGAGCCACTTCCTGCTTTTCTTCCCCTTATCTCTGAGTCTCTGCTTAGCAGCTTTCTTGAACATTAGTGGTAGACTAGGCTCCTAAATGTTGAGATCGATTAGTCTATTGCTAAACCCTAAGGAAATCTTTGCTTATTGCTCCCATGTTGTATTTAGCTATGACTTCAAAGCTTAGAATGACCAGTATTCACCAGATAAAAGAAAAATAAGTCCCATCTCTTCTGATTGCTGTAACACATGACTAGCTCTGCACAGACACCTCTACCTTCAGCACTATGGGGTTCTAGATTAGTGGTGGTTGCTGCTGTTTAATTCAGTGACTTGATCTTTTTAATGTCCCAAATCCATTTCTTACTGATCTTTAAAGATGTGCTAAATGACGTATTTTTGGCCAAAGGCTTAGTGGTGAAATATATATTTATAATTTTTAAATTATACATTCAAGGTAGTGGCCAAATGTAATACACCATGGAATGATTTCTCTGCTAACACCCTGTATGTTTCAATAAATTTGTCCAAAGCTAAGAAAAAAAAAAAATAAAAGAAAAATAAGTTGAAGAACCTTATCTATGTACACCTTCTGGAAAGGGGCCAAAAAATATCACAGAGCCTGGCACATAGTAGGTGCTCAAATATGTTTATAAACAGGTTGGTGAAACAAACTAGTCAGGAAAGGATAACAAGGGAAATACATGGAGAACAACCTCAACATCAATAAGGACCAATTAGTTAAGATAAATACTGGCAAGAAATTAAAACCCCTCAAGCACTTACTGTTTACACAATGTTTCTTTTATCTATTTTGATTTATTAACTCTAGTACAATACTTAACACTTTCATACTGAGTACCAATACATGAAGGATTTTATAGACATAATTTAATCCTTTAACATTCTTAAACTGTCTTCAGTTTTACAGATCATGATACTAAGGCTCAAAGAAGTGAAGGCTACATCTCTGGTTATTTGAATGTAAAATCTGGCTCTTTCCACCAAATTATATTCTCTGCTTTTAAAGTCTCCTTCTTTTAAGGGCAATTTTCCATAAGGTGTTTTTTTTTTTTTTTTTAACCTCATATGAATCAAATCATATGGACTGTTGCTTTTCAAATAGCAAACTTTCAAATATTTACTGATTTTGATTAATTAAATCCTGAAAAATAGAGGAGACTTTAGGGTAATTGGCCATGGACATAGGGTGGTCTACCAAGAGCCAAAATTGACTCATAAAATCTCAAAATTACATGACTTATCATAAATACACCAAAAGCCAGGCTCCCACCTTTCATAGAGACAGGAAATAGAGAAAGTGATAACTTTCACAAATGAGTTTTCACTGGATTTAACTCACTATGCTATTGGGAAGATTCAAGATAATTTTAAAAATGAAATAAACACTCACCTGCTCATTTCATTTATGTTGTAATTTCCCCCAGGCTATGTCTGTTTTACTGTAATGCCATGGCTCTTGAATTATAACCTGTGTATTTCAACAGCCAATCAGCAGTACTGTACTGTGAAAGGCTTGTGACCCAAGATAAGGAAGTAAATATTTGCTTTGTGAACCACATCATTGTCTACAATAGAATTATATTTACTCACACAGGGAATTTTTTTAAATCTCACATACAAAGCTTAAGAAATTCAGAGATTTTATATATTTATTACTCATGCTAGAATACTAAGTATGAAATACTTCTATAATTTCATGAAAAAGCCTGTACATCTAATAAATAGTAGAGTAAAAATTCAAATCCATTTCTATCTGAAGTAGATTTTATTTTCCACCATAGATCATTGCTTCTCCTATAGGGACCTCCCATCACTATAAATTCTGAATTATTCAGTTTTTACTGTATCTGATAAAATGGTACCACTGATGATTATAAAATTTTACACTTTCAGCTGGGCACAGTGGCTCAAGCCTGTAATCCTAGCATTTTGGGAGGCTGAGGTGTGTGGATCACTTGAGCCCAGGAGTTCAAGACCAGCCTGGGCAACATGGCAAAATCCCATCTCTACAAATAATACAAAAATTAGCCTGGTGTCCTGGTACACACCTGTAGTCCCAGCTACTTTGGAGGCTGAGGTGGGAGATCACCTGAACCCAGGGAGGTTGAGGCTATAGTAAGCCATGATTGAGCCACTGCACTCCAGCCTGGGTGAGAGAATGAGACCCTGTCTCAAAAAACAAAATGAAAACATTTATACTTTCTAAATAGTTTAATACCTAAGGACATTATAGATTTTCCAAGCTAGATAATTCAACTTTTGAAACCACATTTGTCAAAAGTTATAGAACTTAAAAAGTCAAAAACAGGAGCTTACAAGGCCAGCGAATCACGTGAAACATCACAGATACAGAACTAATTAAGCTAACAGATTAAATTCTTACTTTTAACGTATTTAAATTTCACCTAGCACTTAAAAGTTGAGGTAAGATATGATTCTAACCTGACATGGTTTTATAACTAAGCTTCACTGATTTCATTCTGATGAGAAATCACAATGAATATCCCTAGGATCTCCATCCACTCCCATCTTTCCTTTCAACCCTTTTATCTCAGAAAAACTCGAAAGTTCTTGCATAAAACATTGGCACCTGGCAAAAACAATCCATGACCATCTGGGAACTCTTCAGGCACAAGCTTCTCATAGTAAGGTGCTTGTGAGCAAACTGTTTACTGATTCAGGACTTCTGAACAGAACTGTAAAAGTTGGAAAACTCAGGCAGGGTAGCAATATGTGATGAATACCCTGGGAGCCCTGATACCCTGGAGGATCCAGCCTTTCTGGTTTAGCCGCAGTGATCTTTGTAGTCTTTGCCACTTGGAGTCTTTGTCACTAAGCATTTTCTTTCCTTGTTTGCTTTTGCCTTTTAAAAAATTAATATTAGTACTCAAACAAATAAGAAAAATGTACCAGTACAGCAGGGGAAACACAGGCTAAAGACTTGAACAAGCCATTCTCAAAGACAAAAACTGCTTATCAGCATGTCAAAAAGTAATCAGTCTTATTGGTAGCCAAAGAAATAAAAGTTTGAAAAATGTTATTTTCACCTATCAAGTTAGCAAAGATTTTTAAAGAATGGCATTATGTTGGCATGAACTGGCTGTTCTAAGCATTGAGCCCAAAGGAGAAACTGCAATAGAGATACACACACAAAATTTAAGCATAAGATCAAAATCCAAAGGTAAAAGAATGGCTAAATAAAGACATCCATAAGGTGAATTATTTTTCAGTCACCAAATCACATAAAAAATATCAATTTTAGTTTCTTAAGAAACAGCAACAAAGGAATGTTAACTTTTATTTAGAAGTATGAAGTTCTAAAACAGCCATCCTAACCTTTTTGGCACCAGGGACCAGTTTCGTCGAAGACAATTTTTCCATGGATGGCAGTGGGGTGGAAGAATAGTTTGGAATGAAACTGTTCAACGTCAGCTCATCAGGCATTAGATTCTCATAAGGAGTGCACAACCTCGATTCCTTGTGTGCACAGTTCACAATAGGGGTCACATTTCTATGAGAATCTAATGCCAGCCGCTGATCTGACCAGAGGAGGAGCTCAGGAGGTAATGCTCACTTACCAGCCACTCACCTCCTGATGTGCTGCTGGGTTCCTAACAGGTCATGGGCTGGTACCCATCTATATAGCCCAGGGGTTGGGGACCCCTGTTCTATAATATGACTCTAATTCTTTTTTTTTTTTTTTTCTTTTGAAACAGAGTCTTGCTCTGTCACCCAGGCTGGAGTGCAGAGGTAAGATCTCAGCTCACTGCAACATCCATTTCCCAGGTTCAAGTGATTCTCCTGCCTCAGCCTCCCGAGTAGCTGGGACTATAGACACTTACCACCATGCCTGGCTAATTTTTGTATTTTTAGCATACACAGGATTACACCATGTTGGCCAGGCTGGTTTCAAACTCCTGACCTCAGGTGATCCACCTGCCTCAGTCTCCCAAAGTGCTGGAATTACAGGCGTGAGCCACTGTGCCCAGCCAATTATGATTCAAATTCTTAAGACAAGGGTACATTTATATAAAGGAAATAAACCTGTGGCAAACTATCCGGTGTTTTCAGTAGCAGTTCTTTAGGTATTGAGATAATTATAAGCACTCAGTACATGCCAGGCACCATGTTCAGTACTTCATATATATTGCATTGTATTTATGTTTGCATTCTTCTTTTATCCCTTTTGTATATCTGAGGAAACTGAAGCTCAGAGAGATTAGTAACTTGCCTACAGCAATTAAGTTATTAAAGGGAGGAGCCACAACACAAGCTAAGGCCAGCTTGACTCAAAATTAGTGCTCATCATATCCATATCAGCCCACAGGTAATTTTGTGTAATAGGGATCTAAAATAAGCAAATATTGCTTTTAAAATTGGGAAACAAATCAGTAATATAATTGTATTAAACACATACATATTCTCAAAATGACAATTCTGAAAATTACTTCCTCCGAAGATGTAGGACTATAAACGTGATTTTTAGGAGCGCAACTAGTGTACTTGGTAAACGGCATAAGCGCTAATTTTAAAAATGCAATTCTTATCTTGGAAGACTTTTGTGAGCCAGGTTGACTGTGAAAAATTTATTAATTTAGGAAAAATTATTTTACACCTGCCCTTGCCAGATACTGTATAGTATACTACAGGTGCTGGCATAATGGCAGAAATAATAGTCTAAACAAATTTCTTTGGAAGTTAAAAAAGTCTCTTTTTTTCAGAGATAAGTGTGGATGGGGAGAGACGGAAGGTGGGAGTATCCATCAAACTCACATTGAAAGTCTTGGCTACCTACTTACCTATAGCAAAGGATTTTTTTAAGGTTTTCTATAAAAATGTATTTGTCTGAGCACCCATGATACTCCCTCGGAAATGTCATATAATTTTAAGCCTCCACAATGCATTCACACTTATACTCTATAGCAATCAGGTGAAATAAAATGCTTTTAATATCACATAGCATTATTCTCATCCTATGGGTATATAGCGGTCCTTCGATTTGCCCATCTCCTTAATGCAGTATTTTCAGTGTTAAGTAAGCAGAGTTGGAGAGTATCAGAAACAGGGTTGTCAGCAGAAATGTGGTTGAATGGATTCCCAGCCCTCTTACCATGGTACCTCATCACCCATGCCTATCTTCCTTTTCCAAGAAAGCCCGTATTTCAGCAAATGGACTTCTGACACAAAGGCGATTATCTCTACACCTTTAGATTAACAAGTAAATTCTTTCTTAGACTTTACTCTGTAAGTCAACCAGAATTTTTATCAATTCAGATTTAAAATTTTCACTTTTGCTTGGCTGTTACAAAAAGATAAAATGGGTAAGAATATGTTTCTCCTTTTCTTCAAAGACGCTGGCCCTCATGGTAGGAAAGGTTAAGGAAGTTTTATTATTATTATTATGCAAAAGTATAAAAAGTTCATAGGAATGATAATGAAGTTAGACCTTAAACATGATGAGTTCAAATAAACTAGAACCTCAGAGGAAGATCCCTACAACCAAAGAGATGCCTATTTGAGAAGGAAATGCTGTTTGCCTTAGAATGAACAGGTCAGTAAATTAACCCTCCTTGTTAATTCCCTTCCATGGGGACTAAACGCCAAGGAGTAGTTGAGGAACTAGAGTAAAAAGGGTTGAAACCAATCAGCATAACAGGCACCTTATGTTGTTTGTTCTGTAAATTAGATGGTTTCCTAATCTTTCAGACTACAGTTTCAGGAGGAAGGATGGGTGCCCATGGCTCTGAGATCAGGTGTCATTGCCATGGAGATTTATCTTATTTAATAAAGAATACCACCCAATCTTCTTCTAATAACAAACACTTGTTTTTTAGTTGCCAAAAACTAAAGAAACTACTTTCCCATGGTCGCTCTAAGTGTAGGTTTCAAAAGATTATAAAAACAAGTCAATAAATTCAGTCTCCCATGAGTGTGCTCATTACTGTTTTAGTTCACGTTAACAGAATTAATGGCTTAACAATAGTAACAACTGGAGGAGGGCAAACCTCTCATTCATTTGTATTAAATCACCTTTTCATTAGATAGGAGTGCTATAATGTATATTTCTCGGAAAATACTTTCAATACAAAAGACTTTAGAAATAAGTACAATATACTTTAAATGTTTCACAGTTTGCACATTATATCGTACATACAGCGTCTAGCAGCTATGAACCGAGGAGGAAAACATTATTTTCCACTGCACTAATAAAAATCAATTCTCACGTCTTCAATTAAATGATTTTCAGAAGGGTTCATCACCCGGAAAACCAGTTGGTATAAACGCCGGAAATGCAGATGGCACCCAGCCTCAGAACTGCTTATTCTACATGGGAACCAAACTAAGATTTCTCTTTATTATTTGGGAAAGCCATCCCACCCTGGAGAGAATCTCGCTGTAAAACAATTTAAGAAAAGAAAGAAAGAAGGAAACAACTCTGAAGCGTGTGAAGTTCTCCAGACAAATCTTACAGTGACTCTTTTAAGGAGATATGCTTGTATGGAAAGGTCAGGGGAGGTCAGCAGAGTTCTGCCAGGAGCCAGGGTCAGTCGTCCCCGGGGGACAGGGGTTCTCCCAGGTGAGCCAGCGTCCCGGGCTCGGCGCGGGGCGCAGGGCGGGTCCCGAACGCAGGGCGGGCGCGCGGGCATCTTTGTGCCCAGGCGACACGGGCTTGTTCTCCCCGGAGCCCAGGGACTCCCGAGGCTGGCGCGGGCTGCCCCGGACGCGACGCCAGCAGCCTCCGGCTCGCGAGGAGCAGCTCCCATCCGCGGCTTCCGAGGCCAGCTCCGTCCCCAACCATCCTCGAGTCCTCCGGCATTTTTCAGGGAGGCAGAGAGGCAGGGAGAAGAGGAGAAAGCGGCCGCGTCTGCACCCAGCCTCTGCCGCAGCACTCGAAGAGGGAGAGCAGGGAGGCTGGCGGGGAGGCAGCGATGAAACTGATTCCATAGGTCACGGAAAGATCATCATCACCTACAGCAAGGGAGGCTCTGATGCGCCCACCCGGGCAGCGGCTCGCGTTTGGTGGGCGTTCCTCCTCCTCGCCCCCTCGGTGGCCGTGAAATCCACCCCTCGCCGCACACGCCAGGACTCCCTTTCCTTTCACTAAGGGGAGGGGAAGGAACAAAAGAGACCCCCACCCCCTACATACACACACACACACACACACACCACACACACCCCTCCGGTATTTCGCCGCTGCTCAAAGGCTTCATTTTTGCAACCTCTACCGCGAACACCTTCCCCACCTGAGCCGTGCATTTCCCAAAGGTGAAGAGAGACGAGGGAGGAGACACAGCAGCCGAGGTGATCGGTGCATTGGACACTGTTGATTGCACGTTCCCCTCGCTCCCAGCCGACCGCACAGAACCCGCAGCCCCTCGCGCCCCTGCGGGGTCTCCGCGCCCACAGCCCGGCCCTCCCGGCCGCCCCCCGCAGGCGCCCGGCTCTCCGCGGGAACTCCGGTACCCGGCCGAGCGTTCGTCCGCCGGCGGGCAGGACACTCGCCCGGTTCCCCGCAGCAGCTGAAGGCGGCGAGCGGACCGCGTCCAGGCAGCGACGCGGGATTCAACTTCCCGGACCCGCGGCGCGGCCCCCGCTCCCGCCCAGGGGGCCGCGACCTCCGCCGAGACCCCCGCGCCCCGCAGCCGCCCCCGCCCGGGCACGGGCTGTCGCGCTCTCCGCCCCCTCCTTCCTTCACCTCCCCCCCACCTTGAAAAAAATCCATCCATTGGTGCAAAGCAGACATTTTGATGTCATTTACTTAGCACCGCTCGGTTTGGAGGCAGCGTCTTACCCGGTCGCCTGGAGGTGTGGGCAGCGCGCCGATGGGTCCGGGGGAGCGGGGCTGGGCGGCTCGGTCCTCTAGCGGAGCCGGTTTGCTGCCATCCGCCCAACTTCAGCACCCAGCGGGCGAGGAGAGAGCGAGAGCGGCGAGGATGCAGGGGAGGGGGAGGGGGAGGAAGGAGGGGTGGGCGGGGAGGGAGCGAGGGCCGCTCGGCAGCGCGCATGCGCCCCGCGGGCCGGCGCAGCCCCTCGCCCCGCGCGGCCGGAGGGGCCGCTTCTCAGCCCCGGCGCGCGGCCGCGAGCGTCCCGGCCCCGCCCCCTCCGCGGGCGGCCCCCGGCCCCGCCCCGCCCCGCGCGCTCGTCTGGGCGCGGCGCCCACAGTGCTGAGGGGCTCGGCCGGGACTGTCTGCTTCGGCGACGCCAGTCCGGAGCGTCGTGGGAGCCCCGGAGCTCCGAGAGCTTCCCTGGGTGACAGCGGCCCTCCGCCCCGGCCCCTGCAACTCCACTCGCCCGCAGCCCGCGCGCTGCTGTCCTGGGCTGCACGGAAGACCCAGGAGCCGGTCTGTGAGGCGCAGCAGCCTGCCTGCCGCGGGTCCCGAAGGAAGCAGTCCCTGCGCGGGGGTTCAGGAAAGTGTGAAGTTAAGCAAGTTTTGCTTCCCGAAGGACTTTATGAACCGTCCTTTACTTTATTGATTTCTTCACCCAGAAAGAAGACCTTTCTCCTAAGAATCAGTGCAGGTGCCTTCTGACCTGGCCCATGCCAGCTGCCTCAGGCACCGGACCACTCGCGGGAGCAGAGTTTTGAGTGGGGAGAAGCCGATGACAAGGCAAGAGTGGTGAATTATTAACGGAGGTGCTGATGCTTGGGGCCTAGAGCATCCTTAGGGGACAGCTTGGTATTTATCAGGTCTGATAATCGTTCTGTGCCCCAGTGGAGCCCAGCCTGATAGGGAGGGAGCTTGGGATACTTAATGCAACCCGAGCGCTAGATTGCATCTCCCGTGATTAGACTGAAGTGTTTGTGCGGAGGAAGTGGAGAAGCAGGGTCTTGCTCTTCAGATACCACATCTGGGGGAAGAGGAGTGAGTTCCTGCAGGAGTGAATGGGCTTTTTTTCTTACACCTAATTAAAACGGATTACTTGTAAATATATGTGTTTTCCCCTTGCTTGTGTGTTCATGTAGGCAGGCATTGTGTTATTTCAGCCTGAACTCTCCTGTGCCTCCACCCTCAGACACTCACCGGTACTTGAGTTAAATGTGTCTCAGGACCTCCTCCAGGGCCTCCTATGGCTTTGAGTACTAGCGTTCTTCAAAGTGTCTTCATTTTGGTTGGATTTTACAAAAGTATTTGCCTTCGTCTTTTCAGGCCAATATAACAAAATACGGTAGACTAGATGGCTTATAAACAAAAGAAACTGGTTTCTCGTGGTTCTGGAGACTGGGAAGTCCAAGATCAAGATGTAGGCAGATTCCTTATTTGGTGAGGGCCCAATGCCCAGCTCATGGACTGCGGACTCCTTGCTGTGTCTTAGTGTGGTGGAAGTGAGCAAGGAATCTCTCTGGGGTCACTTTTATAAGGACACTAGTCCCATTCATGAGGGCCCCACCCTCATGACCTGACCACCTTCCAAAGGTTCCACCTTTTTATAGCATCACCTTGGGGGTTAGAATGTGAACCTATGAATTTTTGAGAGACAAACACATCCAGTATTGGTCTGCAGTGGATAAAGTTAAAAGTTCTTCACCAAAAATGGTTTGAGCAGCATTGAATCCTATATAACTTTCTGATTTAGATCTTTAGTCCTGACCTCTCACAGAACTCTTTTATGTCCTCAACTACCTGTACATCTCCACTTGAGGAATAATTGTCAAAGCTGATATTTATTGAACAATTACTACATGTTAGATACAGATCTAAATTCTCCTCATATTTCTTATTCGTTGTTCACAACAGCGCTGCAAGGTAGATACTATTATCATGGTTAACACACATCTCAAAAGCAGAACTCCAGATATCCACTCCCTACAAACCTGTTCCTCCTCAAATTGTTCTACTCATGTTCAGTCCAAAAATTTAGAAGTTTTGGTGCTTTCTTTCATCCCCACACTCTATTAATTAGTCATGTTTTCTTCACCTCCAAAATACATTCCCAAGTCATCTAGTTTGCTTCCTTTCTATTGCTGTAACCTTAGTCCAAGCTGTTGTCATCTCTCACCTGGGCGAACACAAAAGCCTCCTATTCTATCTGCTCATATCTGTCTTCCACAACCACAAACAACACCCTCCCAAGAACTGAGCGATCTTTTAAAAATAATCAGATTATGTCACGCCCTTTTTAAAAAAAACTCTCAAATGAGTTTTTTCATTGCACTTCAGATACAGTTTGTAATTCTTACCACAGCCTAGAAGGTTCTATATACTATTGCCCCTGCCTAGTTATCTTATACTATGCTCCCATAGACCATGGCTATGTGTGTTTTAGCCATGTAGACCTGCTTCTTTAGGTTTCTTGAAGAAATCTAGCTTGTAGTATTTGCTATTCTTTCTGCTGGGAATCTGCTGCACCAGATCTTTGCATAGTAGACTCCTTAACATCACATAGATGTCTGCAGAAATATCACCACCTCAAAAGGTTTCATCTGACCATCCAATCTAATCTGCCCAGTGAGTTCTTTGAATCCCCTTATCTCATTGTATTTAAAATACTTCACTCTCTGAATCAGTTTGGATTCATTTGTTTGCTTATTCATTCTCCCCAGCTCCTGCTAAAATAAAGAATCTCAAGAGTTTTGCCTTCACTTTTCAGTGTTTTATCTCTAGTGCCCACAGCAATATTTGGCACATAGTATATACTCAGTAAATAGTGAATGGAGGATGGATTGAATAAATAACAAACTTAGAAAAAGTGCTCTTTATTTTTTGCTGATGCTTCTTCTTGAATCCTAATTGCTGCCTTTCAGAATCTGTTGCTTTACAGAGGTGAACAGATAGACCACATTGTTTCCTCTGCCCAACCTATCACAGAAGGTTCCATGATAGACTACACTGTTACCTCTGCCTAGCTCATCACACATGGCTCCATGCAGGGGTGCTCATTTAAACTAGATGCCAGAGTAAGGTTCCCAGAATCCACTTTTGAAACAAGCATACTCTATAAAAAAGAGACCCTTATTTCCATAAATTTTCATCATGGCTCTTTGGGCAATTTCTGTATGACAACCTGGCAATTCTGCCATTCAATTAATTGCTTACGCCAAATGTAACCCATTGGTGACTTTGTTTCACAGTTGTAGTTTTTTTGTGTAATCCCTTCTGCATGAGCCAGAATCTGTGATAATAGTATTCTAGGACTGAATATGTTGCCTGCCATCTGCAAGTTAACTAGATGGGTGGAAAGAACCATAGCTTTCACGACATTCATCTTGTGGAGTTGGATCACTTGCAGTCTCTGTGTATATCTTGGTGATGTGGTTTGAGTTTGTCTCCTCCAAAACCCACATTGAAATTTGTTCCCCACCTTGGTGGTGTTGGAAGGTGGGGCCTAGCAGGAGGTGTTTGGGTTGTGAGGGTGGATCCCTCATGAACGGTTTGGTGCAGTTCTCCAGGTAGTGAGGGAAATCTCACTCGGAGGACACTGGAAAAATTCTCATGGGAATAAACAAATTCCCTAGACGGTAGATTCTTACAAAACCAGGATGTTCCTCGGGCCTTGTCTCTTTGTATATGTCCACTTCCACTTTGACCTTCTTTGCCTTGTTGTGATGCAGCATAAAAGCCCTCAGTGGAAGGCAGGGCCATGCCCTTGAATTTCCCAGCCTGTGTAACTGTGAGCTAAATAAACCTGTTTCCTTTATATACTGAATCTCAGGTATTCTGTTATAGCAACATGAAACAGACTAGAATACTTGGTCTAGGGAGATACCTGCAACCCCACTGACATCAAATGATGACCAATAAATCGATTCAGTAAACGTCATTAATATCTACTGTATGTGTGGCATGATATCTTCAAATATTTTTGGAAAAAACGTAAATGTTATATAAAATTATCCTATAGGACTCAGAAATGGATTTCAGTTCATTTTGGCAATGGGGATGCCTTCTCTTTATATAGAATTTTAGAGCTCACTGGGCCAGTCATCATTAAACAGCTCTGTGGTAATTATGAAAAAGAGCATTTGATCATAAGCATTTTCTTACCATAATGAATGTGTTTTTTTTCAAGTACAGAAATACTGGACACAGCAGCAGTTTAGGTATAATGGCTTTATAGTAAGGCAAAAAGGAAATTTGGAGACAAGTCATTTGTAGACAGAAAATATTGCAAAAGGACAGACTATCAACATCAAAATATTTAGTTTACATTTATTCATAATTAGAAATATTTGTCATCATTAGGAGATCTGGAAATTACCTCAGTGAGTTTGGTACCCTACAAAAGTATTTCCAGGAAGAAACTATGTAGCATTTTAAAATTTCATTCTTTTCCCACATGCTTGTTAATTTAAAATAAGCTGTTTTTCCTTTGAAAAGCAGAGGGAAAGGAAATAAATTGTTTGCTTGAATCTAGGAAACCCTGGCTGCTCCAGCTAGGCAAACTCTCCAGAGTGAAATGTGGAGGCATAATTAGAACACGACTGCTTCAGCGTACTTTTTCTATACTTTAACAGGGCTAATCATGTTTTTCCAATTGATTTTAATCAAACCATTGAGACAGGTTCATCCCAGGGAACTTATTTAAATGGAAAATGCTTGTGTTTCTTCATCAGTATTTAAAGGAGAGAGAGGAAAAAGAAAAAGGAAAGCTAGCCTGTTCCCCAAAAGCTATAAAATGAAATGCAGAATTTCGTATTTTCTATGTACTTAATTTTGAATGAATCGTTAGCTATTAATGTTCCTTTTATTGTTTAACTTACCAGCTTTGAATTTAAAAGTCTTCCTATTACTCTTGCAGAATAGTGTTAGTGAATTTATATCTCAAGGTAATTAGGTGAGTCCCTAGAAGTAGATATAAACATCTTTATGGGAATTTAAAAATTACTTATGCCCAGTTTTCTATATCATATATTTCCACAATGGCTTCACAATGTAGAGTTGGTTTTGGGTCACCCTGAATACTTTATAAAAGTATTCTTTAGATGGACCCTGCATATTCACATTCAACAAACCTGTCATATCTATCATATTTTTGGGTAACAGTCTTCCATGGAAAAAAAGCAAAATTCTCTTACCTAGAGCACATGACAATGTTTAATTATTATAGTCAGGTTCTTAGTGGGTGAAGCAAAATGACAGAACTTAATGGTTAAAGTTATATCATCTTGAGATTTGTGCAAGTTCCTAGGCGATAGTTTCTGGGTTATGGAACAGACCTCTGACTTCTCAGACCTACCTCCAGGGCCTGAGGGAGATAAGAAAAGAGACAGCGGTTTATTTCCCTGTAGTGTCCAGTGTCTTTACTGTGTTTGGATTCATGGCAAAGCAAGTTCAGAGATGTGTAAAGTAAACATGGATCTTTGTGTATATGTGTGTGGAGAGGGGTAGTTTGCTAAAGATGTTTCTTATCTAGAAGGGCCCAGGTGACTAATTTTTGAGTTTCATGTTGAAATACACCAGAGCTGCAAACCAGAAGATCTATACTCACATTGCAAAAGTTTTTTTTAAAGATTCCGGGTTTTATGATTTTCTGTGAACTAGTTTTACAGTGTGAAATATGTTAAAGAAGTATATGAAAATCCCTCACATGGTCTTGCCTGAGTCTTCACACTTGAATATTAGTGGAATTTACTCAATAAAATAAAATTGTATATTCAAGTTTCATTCATTATGCACTCACTCAAAAAGCTCAGAAAGCATCTGCACTGCCATTGTGAGGAACAGAAATACACGGAAAATATTGCTTCTTTCCTTTAGGATATATAATTCAGGAGAAATAGGCTTTACATATACAACATAACCAAAATAGTTCAGTAAGAACACTTGAGATAATGTGGTATTATCTTTTCTTTCAAGGAGTTAGGCCAGAGAATGATGATAAAGAAATTATGTGTTTTATAATCAGAACTCTGAACTGCACAGCATAGAAATTATAAATGATCAAAGTGGCCTGTTGAAGTAACATGTTGAAAACTTTCTTTGCCTTGCATGGAAATAATTTTAATGGCTTTGCAGATTTGCAATAGGAATTTAAGGAAGGAGACATTTAGAATATAAGATTTTAAAGTAAGAAGTTACTTGTTATAATTTTGGTTGACAGCCATTTAGAAAATGTTTATTAAGCACTGTATTAGTCAAGGTTCTCTAAATGGACAGAACTAATGGAATATATATTTATATATAAAGGAAAATTTATTAAGTATTAACTCACATGATCACAAGGTCCCACAATAGGCTGTCTGCAGGCTGAGGAGCAAGGAGAGCCAGTCAGAGTTCCAAAACTGAAGAACGTGGAGTCTTCAGTCTTCAGTCTTCAAGTCTGATACTTGAGGGCAGGAAGCAACCAGCATGGGAGAAAGATTTAGGCTGGGGGGCTAGGCCAGTTTCTCTTTTCACTTTTTTTTTTTTTTTCCTGCCTGTTTATATTCTAGCTGCACTAGCAGCTGATTAGATTGTGTCTACCTAGATTAAGGGTGGGCCTGCTTTCCCCAGCCCACTGACTCAAATGTTAATCTCCTTTGGCAGTACTCTCGAAGACACCCCCAGGATTAATATTTTGTAACCTTCAATCCAATCAAGTTGACAGTCAGTATTAACCATCACAAGCACCCTTAATATGCAAGGCATTGTACAGGGCTCTGTGATGTTTGTAAAATGAATCAGAACATAAGAAATGAAGTGATAAATGACATCTAGTCTAGAAAGATCATGCTCAGCTTAGTGATTATGGATGGCCGTGGCCCTTCTAATGATCTGGAAAGAATGGGATCATTTGTGTATGCTGAGATTTGTAGAATGCATTTGAGTTAGGAGTTACAATATGGCATCATGATTGTATTTTGGCTCAGTTACAGCTTTAAGATAAATGAAGTTATAAAACTTTAAATGCAGATTAAGGCTACATTGTGTTGGAATGGGATTAAAATCTTAGGTGTGGCAGTGTTGTTTTATCTCCATACCAACTCTAATAAATTGCTAGTAGTACTGCATTGAATAGGATTATGAGGCTGTATCTGACATTAGGCAAGAAAGAGAATGGTGGTTATTAGCAATGTCTAATATGCTGTTAATACATTTGCCTAGTAATATCTGTTTTAGTCAAGGGGATCAAATGATTTGGAAAAAGAGATTCACATGTATCAGGGCCATGGTTCTTGAAAGGACTCCCAAACTGTTGTTTTCCTTCCAAAATTATTACTTTGAGAACAATGAATTCACTTGGTGAATAAGCTTGGGTAATAAAAGTTGACTTCTAAATTCATCTCTTAGGATTTGATAAATACATTGCTCTGAAAAGCCCCTTGATAAAAAAAAAAAAAAGCACAATGTCTTCTAAATACATGCAAATTCTCTCTCTCTCTCTCTTCCTCTCTCTCTCTCTTTTTCACACACACACACACACACACACACACACACACACACCACATATATACAACACATATAGAACCAGAATTCAACCCCTTGCTTTCTTCAGACCTTGACTCAAAATTATAACATGTTGTCAGTGAGGTCTTCTTTGAAACCCTACATATAATTCATAACCCCTTCCAGCTCACATGCACACATACGTAGATATATACACATATGCATATATACATGTGTGATATCAAGGATCTCAATTTTATTGATTCTGTAATCTAAAATTAAAATTAACTTCAGTCATAGTCGGAATCTGCTCTACATAGAAATGTACTTCGCCTCTATTTATCTTAATTCATTCAGCCAATATACACTGAGTATCTATTATGCGGCTATTTAGCAGGCACTGTCCCAGGTACTGAGAATATAGCAAGGAACAAAAACAAAAATCTCTGCCCATATGGGGCTAATGTCCTAATGAGGTAGACAAAGATCAATGTAAACAAAAAAATATAGAGAGAATTGATAGTTATAAATGCTAAGGGCAAAAAGCAAATCAGGAAAAGGGGATAGGAAGTATGTGTGTATGTGAGTTGGAAGGGGTTATGAATTACATATAGGGTTGCAGAGAAGACCTCACTGAGAAGATGAAATTTTGAGTCGAGGTCTGAGGAAAGACAGGGGTTGAGTTCTAGGTCTCTGGAAAGAGAGCATTCCAGCAGAGGAAATGGCTGAAGCAAAGGCTCTCAGGTGAGGATATTCCCGTCATAGACATAGAACAGCAAGGAACAAATGAAGAGAGTGGCAAGAGATGAAGTTAGAGAAAAGGAAGGTACTTAAGTACCACCTTTAGCTTAGGAGTTGGCCTGTACTCTGGGTGACTTGGAGATGTATTGAAGGATTTTCAGTGAAGGACTGCCATACAAAGTACTGCCAAATACAAGTAAAAAAAGACAACCACCGCATAGAAAGTGAGGCAGAATAAAAATAGAATGCTGCTGGCTGCTGCATTGGGCATAGGCTGTGTGGGGAAGGACAGAAGACAGGAAGGCGCTAGCCTATTGGAGTTGACTCTACGAGGGATGATGATGGCAAGGACCAGAGTATTAGCAGTGAAAGTGTTAAAGAGTAGTCAGATGCTGGATATTTTCAAGGTAGAGTGTGTAGGATTTGCTGTTTGGATATGTGGCATAAAATAATTTAAGGAATCAAAGAAGACTCTGCTGGTATCGGTCTAATCACAGAAACTTTCCTTTAATAATGATGTGCTTGAATTCCTCCTCCTAGAGCCTGCTTATCCCCACAGCTGAGACCAATAAATTCCTGTGAATAGGCTTAACTCAATGTACCTGCTGAGTTCCCAGGTATAAAGAGCGATAGTGATTCCAGACAGAGGAGATTCAGAGCGGCCTGAAGCAGAGTCTGGCAGCTCAGCATCTGTCAGCCTCTCGTGCTGGTGCAGCTTGGGCCTTGTACCCCGGCTTCAGACCTTGCTCTTTTGTGTGAATCCTCATGCCTCTGAATGCTCCCTTTTGTTGTCTGGGACATGAGTGACATTCTAGCACCCAAGTCCTTAAATGGCATGAGGTCCTGATACAATGCTGTACTACTGGCTACCTATTTCCAAAATGCTTGATGCCAGCCACCTGCCTGCCTGGTTTTCCATCCATTTCCTGTTGCCAAATCTGTTGACACAGGGCCTGCCTGACGACCAGGACATCTGCCTGTTGCCTATAGTTGGACCTCTGTGATGCTGGCACCTTGCCATCCTGGCCTGGACCTTTGCTAGTTGCTCACTGTCACCATCCCCTAAAGCATTGTGGCTCTTTCCATGTGTTCAGTCTACCAGTTCTTGAGTTAATTCATTCATGTTAGGATTCACTCATTCATGTTTGCATTTATGCATTCAGACTAACATTTACCAAAGGCTAACTGTGGTTCATTTGTCTCTTAGGTTCATCTGCAGAAGAAAGGTGAATAATTTACAGAGCCTTCTGTATACTTTATTCTCTAGGTCCTAGAAAATCTCTTGAGAGTCTAGAAGGACATAAGCTAATGATGAAGACAGATATTTGAAAGGGAATTGTGATAATTTCCCTCTCTCTATAATCATCTTTTTTTAAAAAATGGAGACTTTTTTCCTTGCAAATAGTGTGATGCAGTGTTTTACAGCCTGGGATTGGAGTTAATCTGATTGAGGCTGGAGTTTTGGCTCTCCCACTTCCTAGCTGAGTGCCATTGGCAAATTAATTTATCTCTGATTCCTTCATCTTTAAAATCAGAAGAATAACTGGATGTCTTACTGTTTTGGGAGAATTAAATAATGTGTTCATGTAAAATGTTTTATCATAGCTTCTGACACATACTAAGACCACAAAAAATTTTAACATGTCTTCATTTTCTTCTTCTTTTCCTCCTCCTTTTTTCTCTAACAGTCTAAATGGGGCAAAAGAAACAGAGAAAGAGGATAATTGGTAGGAGGAAAACGTTCTCTGATCACAGTGGCCAGGGTAGGAATCCAGGCTTTTCACTGTGAACTGCTCTGATCTCAGTCATAACATGGTTTAGTAATTGCCTGTTTATTTGACCTTCTCCCTCATGAGACTTTTGTCTCTGTGGGCAGGGACTTTGTTTGCTAGCATTGGCAGTTCCAGCCTCTTGCACAGTGTTGTGTATGAGGAAGTGCCCAATAAATATTTGTTAAATAATAATAACAATAATACATAATAAAAGAATTCCTAATGGTGATGTCCACTGCATAAATTAAAAAAAAAAAAAAGAATTCATCAGATGAGGGAGAAGCCAGATT
>NW_022437045.1:3949300-4094409 GCF_009761245.1 Sapajus apella | reverse complement strand
GGAGAAGCCAGATTGTTTCAAGCATTAAGGATAGTGTGAAGAGAGACACAGGATATGATACTTTTCCATGTGTTTAAGGAATCTGAATTAGTGCTGGTGTCTAGGATATATACATCTATATGGTGCATGAAATTATGATTTTTGAAAGGTTGGCAGTAACCAAATTAAAAAGGACCTTGATGCCGGGCATGGTGGCTCATGCCTGTAATCCTAGCACTTTGAGAGGCTGAGGCAGGTGGATCACCTGAGGTCAGGAGTTCGAGACCAGCCTGGCCAACATGGTGAAACTCCATCTCTACTAAAAGTACAAAAAAAAAAAAATTAGCTAGGTGGTAGTGGCATGCTCCTGTAATCCCAGCTACTTGGGAGGCTGAGGCAGAAGAATCGCTTTAGCCTGGGAGGCAGAGGTTGCAGTGAGTGAGATCATGCTACTGCACACCACTCTGGGTGATAGAGTGACCCTGTACCCCTTCCCCACCCTGCTAACATCACAATGCTTCTTTCTCTTGCTTTGTTTCTTTGCTTATGTTGTTCTCACTGCCTGGAATGTACTCCTCCACTCATCACCAATACCACAATTCCTCCATCACCAATATCCCTTTCTCTCCGCTATTACACTTTAGCCCAAGACTCACCAGCTCCACAAGTCTTTCCAAACTCTGTTACTCCCAGCCAGTCATTAAACTTCACATTCATGAGAGCTCACATGTGTTAAGCCTCCTGGTGAGTACTTGGTATCCATAATTCGATGTAATCCTCACAACAATTCTATTAAAAAGGTACGATTATTATCATTTTTTAAGTTGAGAAAACTAACACACTTTAAGAAATTATTCTACATTTTATAGACGAGTAAACTAAAGTTTAGATAAGTCATCTAAGGCAAAAGAGTGGCTAAACTATAGCCCCTGATACAGGAGCTACAACCCCCTTTGGGTTTTAGCATAACATTCTGCTGCTTTGATGAGATCATGTG
Organism: Sapajus apella; assembly: GCF_009761245.1. Taxonomy (NCBI): domain Eukaryota; kingdom Metazoa; phylum Chordata; class Mammalia; order Primates; family Cebidae; genus Sapajus; species Sapajus apella. Next base: position 4,093,433 of record NW_022437045.1, on the reverse strand, counting down.
ATCCTGCCCTGTGAACCCATAAACATCTACATAACATTGTTTTTAGCAGTCTCAACTGGGTAGAATATTAAGTTGACAGTCTTCTTTTTTTTCCAAATACCTTTTTAATCTTTTCCATGTGAAGTCCCTTTTCCCATTCCTTTATGATATCTTGGGCAGATTCCATAATTATCTGCTCACTTTCCATTATTAAACTCACTCCAGTTTTAAATTTTAATTTATCTCTTCTACAACTTTTTTTTCTTATTACAGGCCAGGCGTTTGGCTGAAGGGACTTGGAATGCAGACTGGGTACAGTCTGCTCCATCATTCCCTTCCCCACCACCCTGTGCTAGGATCCAGTTCCACAGGATGGGAGGGAGCAGGGAGGAGAGATGTAGAGAAAAGGGCAAACATGTCTTAACTGGTCTTGGCCGTAATTCTCCCCTCATTGGCTGTTTGTGCTTTAGAGACAGGCACTAATAGGCTGGCATGTTCATGGGTGCGGTGGGGACCAGACAGTGGGAATATCAGGGACTACAAGTGCACCTGTGGGTTCTTTGAAGGTCAGTGAACGGACTCTTACTGTACAGTTTCCTGACATTTCAGATCCAGCTGCTGCTCCAGTACTTCTACAAGCCCCTCTCATACCAGTTTATGCCACAGGAGATCTCGTAACAGACTTATTTTGCTGAGGTCTCCTCAGTGAGTGGATGGCCTTCGTGACTGAGACTCCAGTAAGCTGGCTCACGGGTAAGTTTCATGATCTCTACACAATCATGAGAAATTCACATAGCCTTGCTATCCCAAAGGGTAGAGAATGCAGGAAGCTCTCCTGGCACCCCCACCCTCTGCCCTGTCATCCATCTACTCATGGGGCCATTGAGAAAATCCATACCTAGAAGATGTTCATTCAGTGTACTGAAGGTGTTATTCCTCTGTAGAAGACCCTCTAGCCTATAGATTTTGTCTTTAAACATAGTTTTTTAAAATATATCATTTAGACTGGGCATGGTGGCTCATGCCTGTAATCCCAGCACTTTGGGACACTGGGGTAGGAGAATCACTTGAGACCAGTAGTTTGTGACCAACCTGGGGCAACATAGCAAGATCCCATCTCTAAAAAAAAAAAAAAATTAGCTGGGCATGGTAGTATGCACCTGTAGTCCCAGCTACTTGGGAGGGTTATGTACACTTTATTATGAATAATAAATATATATGCTTATAAAACATATATCTCATAAGCATGTATTTCATAATATATATATTTTATAACATATGTATTTTATAAGCATATATTTCATTATTGAGGAACTATTCTATTTATCATGCTTACTGCCTGAATACCTTGGGTTCTTTTTTCATTGTGTTATTGTTATATAGGCCCTGTGAGATTTATGCTTTATAGAGATTCCATTTTGATGTATTTCAAGGTTTTGTTTCAAGATTTAGAGATCTTTTTAGCAGTTCTTGTAGTTCTGGATGGGTAGTGACAAATAATTCTCTCAGCATTTGTTTGTATTTTTCTTTCATTTATGAAACTCAGTTTCACTGGTTAGAAAATTCTTGGCTGGTAATTTTTTGCTTGAAGGAGGTTAAAAATATGACCCCAATCTCATCTAGCTTTTAGGGTTTCTGCTGAGAAATCTGCTGTTAATCTGATAGGTTTTCTTTATAGGCTACTTCGTACTTTTGCCTCACAGCTCTTAAGAAGAATCCTTTCATTTGCCTTTACTTTAGATAACCTGATGACTGTGTGCCTAGTTGATGATCTTTTTGCAATGAATTTCTCAGGTGTTCTGTGTGCTTCTTGTATTTGAATGTCTAGATCTCTAGCAGGCCAGAAAAGTTTTTCTTGATTATTCCCTCAAATATGTTTTCCAAATTTTTAGATTTCTCCTTTAGAAACACAAATTATTCTTAGGTTTGGATGTTTAACATAGTCCCAAACTTCTTGGAGGGTTTGCTTATTTTTTAAAATTCCTTTTTCTTTGTCTTTAATGGATTGTGTTAATTTGAAAGCCTTGCCTTCAAGCTCTGAAGTTCTTTTTTCTGTTTGTTTGATTCTATTGCTGAGACTTTCCAGTGCATTTTGCACTTCTGTAAGTGTTTCCTTGATTTCCAGAAACGGTGATTGTTTTTTATTTATACTCTCTATTTCACTGAGGAATTTTCTATTCATATCTTGTATCATGTTTTTTATTTCTTTAAGTTGGACTTTACGTTTTTCTGGTGCCTTCTTGATAGCTTAATAATCGACCTTCTGAATTCCGATTTCATCTGGTTTGGATCCATTGCCAGTGAGCTGGTATGATCTTTTGCAGGGTGTAAAAGAACCCTATTTTGTCGTATTACCATAGTTCTTTTTCTGGTTCCTTCTCATTTGGGTAGACTATGTCAGAGGGAAGATCTGGGATTCAAGGGCTGCTGTTCAGATTTTTTCATCCCATGGCATACTCCTTTGAAATGGCATTCTCCCCTTCCCCTAGGAATGGGGCTTCCTGAGAGCCAAACTGTGGTAATTGGTTTTGCTCTTCTGGGTCTAGCCATGCACCTGAGCTACCCGGCTCTGCATTGATACTGGGGAGTGTCTGCAAAGAGTCCTGTGATGTGATCCATCTACAGGTCTTGCAGCTGTGGATACCAGCACCTGCTCTGGTAGAGGTAGCAGCAGTGTAAAATGGACTCTCCAAGGAACCTTGCTTGTGTTTTTGTTTAGTGCACTGGTTTTGTGTTAGTTGGCCTCTAGCCAGGAGGTGGTGCTTTGAAGAGCACATGAGCTGCAGTCTTCGAGGGATCATACAAACTTGCTTTAGAGACACCAGGCTAAGTGTTCAATCAGGCAGTGGGCAGGGCCATAGAGCTTCCAAGAGGTTATGACCTTTGTCTTTGGCCACCAGGGTGGGTAGAGAAAGACCACGGAGGTGGGGCAGGGATAGATTTGTTTGAGCTGAGCCTCTCTTTGGAGGGGGCATTCTGCAGCTGCTGAAAGGGATGAGGGTGTGGTTCCTAGTGCAGTAAAGTTATATTCCCAGGGGGATTATTACTGCCTCTACTGAGTCATACAGGTTGCCAGGGAAGTGGAGGAAAGTCAGCAGTCACTGGCTTCACCCTGCTCCCACATAGCCGGCAGTCCTAGAGGCCAGTCTCATTCCCACCATGCCCGCCTAATGGCACTGAGTCTATTTCCAGGAAGTCAGTGACCAGGGCTGAGAACTTTCCCCAGACAATGAGTCTCCCTTTTGAGAAAGCAAGCCCATTAAAAGTATTTCAGCAGCCCAGAGAGCCTGCAACAGTAATCCAGCTCCTTCAAAGGGTCTGCGGAATCTCTTGGCTTTCCTGGTAATTTCCTGTGGTAGCTCTTAGAGCAAAAGTTCACGATGTGAGTCTCCACATGCTGCTCTGTCCATCTCAACAGGAGCTACAAGCTAGTCCTACCTCCTATCTGCCATCTTAATCCACAACCCCTCCAAAATATTTTTTGAAAATATATACATATGGTAGGTAGAACAATGCTTCCCCCCTGCTAGATATCCACACCTATTCCCTGGAACCGGTGAATATGGTTTTACCTTACACAGCAAAAAATAACTTACATGGCAAAAAATACCTTGTAGATATGATGACATCAAGGATCTTGAGATGAGGAGATTTTCCAGGTGAACCCAATCTAATGACATGGAACTGTAAATGCATAAAGTTTTCTCCATCTGTGGTTAGAGGGAGTCATGACTAAGAAAGTAGAGACAGAGAGAGGCAATATTGTTGGGTTCAAAGATGGAAAATGACCATGAGCCAAGGAATATGGGTGGCCTCTGGAAACTGGAAAAGGCAAGGAAATAGATTCTCCCTGAGAGCCGCTAGAGGGGAATGCAGCCCTGTGAACACCTTGATTTTAGCCCAGCAAACCCACATCAGACTCCAAATCTATAGAACTATCAGATCATATATTTGCCTTACTTTAGGCCACCAAGTTTGTGGTAATTTATTACAGAAGCAGTAAAAAACAAATATAATATATATGTAGCAAAGTTATTTTTTAATATACTAAAGTAAATCAACACAAAATCCAGAATCAGAGATGTGCTCAGGGACTTCTGAGATATTGGGAAATGTTTTAATTCTCCAAAGTATAAATACATGTTATTTTGTGTTGGTATGTTTTAAACTGCTTATATACTCTTTATTATGAAATGTATATGCACCTGTGGTCTTAATACTACATTGGGACTACATCCCAATGCTAACGTTGACTATAAACGGCCTACATGCTCTACTTAAAAGATACAGAATAGCAGAATGGATAAGAATTCATGAACCAAGTTTCTCCTGTCTCCAGGAGTCTCACCTGAAACATATCAAATCACATCAATTAAAGTAAAAGGGTGGAAAAGTATATTCTATGCAAATGGACACCAAAAGCAAGCAAGAGTAGCTGTTATTACATCAGATGAAGCAAACTTTAAAGCAACAGCAGTTAAAAAGACAAAGAGGGACATTATATAATGATAAAAGGGCTAGTCAACAGGAAAATATCACAATTATATATATATATATATATATATATATATATATAACACTGGAGCTCCCAAATTTATAAAACAATTACTACTAGACCTAAGAAATGAGATAGACAGCAACACAATAATAGTGAGGGACTTTAATACTCTACTGCCAGCATTAGACAGATCATCAAGACAAAGTCAACAAAGAAACAATGGACTTAAACTATACCTTAGAACAAATGTATTTAACAGATATTTATAGAACGTTCTACCCAACAATTGCAGAATATACATTCTATTTATCAACACATGGAACACTCTCCAAGATAGTCCACGTGATAGGCCACAAAACAAGTCTCAATAAATTTAAGAAAATTGAAATTATATCAAGTACTCTCTCAGACCACAGTGGAATAAAACTGGAAATCAACTCCAGAAGGAACCCTCAAAACCATGCAAATACATGGAAATTAAATAACCCTGATCCCAAACGATCATTGAGTCAACAATGAAATCAAGATGGAAATTAAAAAATTATTTGAACCGAATGATAATAGCTACACAACATATCAAAACCTCTGGGATGGAGCAAAAGCAGGGCTAAGATGAATGTTTATAGTATTAAATGCCTACATCAAAAGCTCTGAAAGAGAGCAAGTAGACAATCTAAGGTCACACCTCATGGAACTGGAGAAACAAGAACACTCCAAACCCAAACCCAGCAGAATAAAAGAAATAACAAAGATCAGGGCAGAACTAAATGAAATTGAAACAACAACAATGAGAACAATACAAAAGATGCATGAAGGGAAAATCTGGTTCTTTGAAAAGATAAGTAAAATTGATAGACTATTAGTGAGATTAACCAACAAAAGAAGAGAGAAGACCCAAATAAACTCAATTAGAAATGAAACAGGAGATCTTACAACTGATACCACAGAAATACAAAAGATTAGTCAAGGCTACTATGAACATCTTTATGGTCATAAATTAGAAAACATAGAGGAGATGGATACATTCCTGGAAATATACAACCATCCTAGATTAAACCAGGAAGATAAAGAATCTCTGAACAGACCAGTAACAAGCAGAGAGATTGAAATGGTAATAAAAAAATTCCCAACAAAAAAAAGTCCAGGACCAGATGGATTCACAGCTGAATTCTGTCAGACATCAAAGAAGAATTAGTACCAGTACTATTAATACTAAAGAGGGAATCTTCCCTAAATAATTCTCTGAAGCCAGTATCACCCTAATACCATAACCAGGGAAGGACATAAGAAACAGAAACTACAGATCAATATCCCTGATGAACATAGATGCAAAAATCCTCAACAAAATCCTAGTAAACTGAATACAACAGCATATCAAAAAGGTAATACACCATGATCAAGTGCAGGGATGGTTTAACATAAGTTATCCAAGAATGTGATACACCACATACACAGAATTCAAAACAAAAATAACATGATCATCTCAATAGATGCAAGAATAGCATTTGACAAAATACAGCACCCCTTTATAATTAAAACTCTCAGCAAAATAAAAAATTTCAGCATAAAAGGGGCATACATTAAGGTAATGAAAGCCATCTATGACAATCCCACAGCCAACATTATACTGAATGGGGGAATGTTGAAAGCACACCCTCTGAGAACTGAAACAAGACAAGGATGCCCACTTTCACCGCTTCTATTCAACACAGTACTGAAGTCCTAACCATAGGAATCAAACAAGAGAAAGAAATAAATGGCATCCAAATCGGTAAAGAGCAAGTCAGACTGTTTCTGTTTGGTAATAATTGCATCCTAGAAAACCCTAAAGACTCACCCAAAAAGCCTCCTGTAACTGATAAGTGAATTCAGAAAAGTTTCAAGTACAAAATTAATGTGCAAAAATCAGTCCAAGCTGAGAATCAAATCAAGAAATCAACCCTTCTCGATAGCCGCAAAAAAACCAAACCAAACAAACAAAAAAACTTAGGAATATACCTACCCAAGGATGTGAAAGACCTCTGCAAGGAAGACTACAAAACACTGCTGAAAGAAACCATAGAGGACAAACAAATAGAAACAAATCCCATGCTCATGGATGGGTAGAATCAATATTGTAAAAATGACCATACTGCTAAAAGCAATGTGCCAATTCAATGCAGTTCCCATCAAAATACCACCATCAGCCAGTTGCAGTGGCTCAGGACTGTAATCCCAGCACTTTGGGAGGCTGAGATGGGCAGATCACTTGAGGTCAGGAGTTCAAGAGCAGCCTGCCAACATGGCAAAACCCACCTCTACTAAAGACACAAAATTTAGCCAGGTGTGGTGGCGGGCTCCCGTAATCCCAGCTACTTGGAAGACTTAAGCAGGAGAATCACTTGAACTTAGGAGGCAGAGGTTGCAATGAGCTGAGATGATGCCACTGCATTGCAGCCTAGGTGACAGAGCAAAACTCTGTCCAGCAACAACAACAACAACAACAACAACAATAATCGTAATCATTTTTCACAGAACTAGAAAAAAAATCCTGAAATGCATATGGAACCAAAAAGGAGCCCATATAGCCAAAGCAAAACTAAACAAACCTAGAGGCATCACATTACCTGATTTCAAACTATACGATAAGGCCATAGTCACCAAAATGGCATGATACTGGTGAAAATTAGGCTCTGGGATACACTTCCAGAAAAATCTGTTTAATCAACATTAAGTATTTACTCTGGCAAATATTTCTCAGCCACATTATCCTATGCAGCTTTTCCATAAAAGCTTCGGTATTGGCACTTGTTGCTTTACCACTGACCTTCACATTACAAAAATAATGATGCCTTTTAAAGTGTTAGAACTACCCAGGACTTCCTATAAACATTTGCACATAACATAGAATAATATGCATGCTTAATGGGAGGTGTTTGGGTCACGGAGGCAAACCCCTCATAAAGAGATTTATACCTTCTCTTGTGGGGAGTGAGTGAATTCTCATGCTATTAACTTTCCATGAGAGCTGGTTTTTAAAAAGAGCCTGGCACCCTCTACCTCCTGCTTCCTCTCTTGCCATGTGATTTCTGCACCTGCCAGGTCCCCTTCTCCTTCTCTCATGAGTGGAAGCAGCCTGAGGCCCTCACCAGAAGCAGATGCTGGTGCCATGCTTTTTGTACAGTCTGCAGAACTGTGAGCAAAACAAACATCTCTTTTTTATAAGTTACTCAGCCTCAGGTATTCCGTTAGCAACACTAAGCATAGTAAGACAGATGGGTTTTTTTGCAGACACGATGGGATGCAAAAACACAAAACACAATATCAAAAATATGCTGGCAATACAGTGCATTATAGAGTATCAGTTGCTTACCCTGGTGATGGAGTGGCTGACTGGGAATTGTGGCTTGCTGCTGCTGCACACTATTGCAATAGAGTATCATGCCACATATTGCAGGCCTTGGAAAATATCAGAATTCAAATTTTGACATGTCAAAATTATGAAGATTTCACACCATCATAAAGTCAAAAAATTGCTAAGTTGAATCATCTTAAGTCTGTATACATTGTGTGCTTTGATGATATAGAAATAATCGAGCTAACAGAAATTTAGGGGAAAATGAGAGATGGTAGAAACATGGAATGAGCTCACAAACGTCTTCCAACAGTAGCAGGAAGTCAAAAGGTATTATTTAAAGTGAGCAATCAAGACATTGTTAAGGAGTAAATACTTAACCATATTTTAGTACAAAAGTAAATGCTAAGAAGACTAGTAATATTGAAGGGATTTAGGTGTTGAAGAAGAAGAAGGGAAAAGACTAGAAACAAATTTTATAAAGCTCACAAACTTAATTAGTAAACACTATCAATTATATGACAGAGTTGAGACTTAACAGGGCTCATATACTAATACATAGGGTTATTACTCTTATCACAAAAAGAGATTTTTAGGTTAGATTACAGTAAAACCATTCCATATGATATACTAGAGATATACTTGAAACAAATGATACAGAAACATTAAACAGAAGTTGGGAAATGTATAACAGGAAATTCATTAAAAAAAAAGCAGAGTCCTGAAACTTAGCATTAATTCAAGCTAAAATGCATTGACTAAAACAAAGAAGCCTACTTTATGAAGAACAAAATTCAAAATGATAACAAGTTTAAATAACAGTGTAAATTTTATTATAGCAGAAATTACAAAAATGCAGGAGAAATAGAAATACATTAACAATGGGAAATTTAAATAAATATCTCTTAGCCCAGGATAAAACAATCAAAAAGTAAGCAATAATAGCGAGGATGTGAATAATATAATTTTTCATGTTTAATGTTATAAATATTTGAGTTTATAAATTTTATGCTGTGGGTTGTTCGAATGGTTTCTCAAGGATTAAAGTACATAGTATTTTTCTAACAATTTTAATTTTAATTTCTCTTTCCTTTGACAAAAAGAATTTCTAGGTGCAAGAGACGTTTTTGTTTTTTAATTTGTTATTAATTTTAAGTCCTACTGCTTTATGATAAAATGTTTTCTATATATCTTTTTTGGATATATTTTTCAATTCCATTATCAACACCTAAAAATATCATCTAATGGCTGGGCACGGTGGTGCACGCCTGTAATCCCAGCACACTGGGAAGCTGAGATGGGCAGATCACAAGGTCAAGAGATCAAGGACATCCTGGCCAACATGGTGAAAACCTGTCTCCTCTAAAAATGCAATACTTAGCTGGGCATGATGGCGTGCGCCTGTAGTCTCAGCTACTCAGTAGGCTGAGGCAGGAGAATCATTTAAACTCGGAAGGCTGAGGTGGCAGTGAGCTGAGATCATGCCACTACACTCCAGCCTGGTGACAGAGGAAGACTCCATCTCAAAAAAATCATCTATCTTTTATTATCCAAGATACTAAATTCCACATTTATCCACACAATTGGATTTATTGATTATAGCATTACACAATTTCCTTTATCTTTAGTAACAATTTTTGTGTTAAAGTCAACTTTTCTAATATTGCAGCACCCAAGCAAAAATCTTTTTTTAAAACTCTATTTGGAATAAATTATGTCATTCATAATTTATTTAATTTACAATATATCATTAACTGTTAGATATATTTTAAGTCTTTAATATACTTAAGTGTGTACTACCTCATTTGTTAGCTTCAAGTAATATTTTACCTCCAGTTAATGTACATGGGAAAATTTTATTTCACTATTATTTCTACCTTGTATTTTTGTTAGTGTTCATATTTGAATATATTTAAAAAACATAACATTTTTTCACCAGTTTTTCATCTTTTAACCTTAGTTCCATTAAGTTAAATATTTTCTAAACCTTTAACACACATGTGTTTGGTAGATTTGATTTTTTTGGTAGATTTGTCAGGAAGTGATTATGGGAATGTCATCCCTTGACAGCTTGCATTTTTATAGCTGTTTGTCTGTGGCTTTTACTTTGAAGAAGACTTGGCCTGGACATAACATTCTCATATCACATTTTTTCCCATTAAATTGTTTTTTAAAAGTTGCTACATTCTTTTTGTAACATAAATGTTGCTGTTGAGAATTCTTATATCAATCTGTTGGTTGTTTCCTTGTAAGTGATTTTAACTTCTTGTCTGGATACCATAAGGATTATCCAACTCATTTTAAGAATATAATAATTATTGCTTAGAATATGACTCGATGTTCATAATTTTGGTCAGTTTTCTCAGATCCGAAGTGTAAGATGTGCTTTGGTCAAGGAATAGGCCAAGGTGGATATCCAGGTCTATATGATTCAGTGCGTTTGGCACACAGGTGCACAGCTCCACTTGTTATATAACCTGTTTGTGTAAGTTCATACTTGGCTGTGAGCCACTGTTGTCTGTAAAAGGTGTAATTGCCCTGCTAACGCTGTACAGGGGCTCGTGGGGCCAGGCTTGGTTCAACATGGCTTAACATGGCGGGTAGGCTGGCACCCAGAGAGAGAGAGAGAACCAGAGCTGTCTGTCTTACTGACAGAGGTGAGCCACAGCATGGCTCGTGCTGGTTCCCAGAGAAAGAGTGAAGCTGCTGACCCTGAAGGCAAGGGAAAGCTGGCCATGCAGCTGCAGGTGTGGGGGCGGCAAGTGCCACAGAGCTGGAGCGAACAGCCGAGATAAAGGCGAACAGTGTGAAGAGCTAGTGTGAGAAAGCTGTTGATGAGAGCTGCCACTGAATACAATAATCTTTTACCTGCCTACGGCCCCCTGAGTGTTCTTTCTGCTCATCCACCCTGTCCCCTCAGACTACAGCATGGGCTGGACCTGGACCCCAGGATCTGACACTTGGCGATGAGGATGGGATGAGGTGAGTGGGTCTTCATTCTCTGAGGGTTTTCAGGTCAGCCATGTGTCCGCAGCATGAGCTGTGGTACCCGGTGGCAGTGGTGCTGCTTGGATGGGCCCCAGTGGAAATGTGGGACACAGTGGACAGGTCTCCATGAGTATGGAGAAGGAGCTGAAGAAACTGGAATTGCACAGCACCAAGAGGTGTGCCTTTGAAGGGAGAGTCAGATGGGCATTTGTGACTGTGCTGCAGGAAGTGCATGCCCAGTCCCTGCTCGATGCAGCACAGGGAAGAGGAAGAACCTCCATTGCAGGCTCACCCAGTGATTGCCCAGAAAATAAAGCATGAGCAGCTGGTAGGCCCCAAGGGTGGAGCACAGTTCCTACGGTGCCTGTGCCCCCGCTGAGTTGTGGGAGTTAAGTAACTAATGTCGGCAGTCATGTACAAACTTATTGCAGGTCATTCGGGAGAAGGGCGTTGCTGAGCAATCTGGTCCTGCCCAAGAGTTCCAGTTCAAAAAGTACTTGCTGCAGTTGGTGCAAGCGTAAAGCCTTTCCTGTTTGAGAAGAGAACTGGCTGCGATGTCTGGCTTGTGCAAGGCACCGGACAACCAGAGCCGCATGTGGACTTGGCGATTTACTGATTCCTGAACCTGGATAAGTTTTCAGGCAGAGCTGCATTTATTAATGGCTATAAAAGCTGGTCAGTGAAAGTGAAACCTGTGTCTTTGCATCCTGACATCGGCCACTTGGTTCTTCGCTTATGCACATCTCTCCCGTACCTGAGGACATTCTGGTGGTAGATGTTTTGCATGGCTTGGCAGGTGTTCTGTCTGTCACAGACTTAATGGGGCATTTGACAACAGAACTGAGACAATCCACTGAGAGCCTGGAACGGTTTGCCTTCACTGGAGGGCGACAGTGGACTTTCACAGTGTTGCTGTAGCGCTATATGCATAGTCCCATCATATGTAATGATCTTCTTAATGATATTATGTTAACTTTTTTTTTTGAGATGGAGTTTCTCTCTTGTTGGCCAGGCTGGAGTGCAATGGCGCGATTTCAGCTCACCGCAACCTCTGCCTTCCAGGTTCAAGCGATTCTCCTGCCTCAGCCTCCTAAGTAGCTGGGATTACAGGCACACACCACCATACCTAGCTAATTTTGTATTTTTGGTAGAGACGGGGTTTCTCCATGTTGGTTAGGCTGGTCTCGAACTCGTGACCTCAGGTGATCCTCAGTCTCCCAAAATGCTGGGATTACAGGTGTGAGTCACTGCACCTGGCCTGTTAATATTAACTTATAATTCTCTTGCAGGTTTAGAAGTGGCAGCGCCCCTCTTGCCTGAGATTGGGATGATAAGGCTGAGACAGCCTTTCTAACCAAGGGTGTCCATTTACACTAGATGTACATGTAACCACAGATAGTTTTGGCTACAGCCTGTAGCAGTGCATGGAGTGCTTGGAAGCTCCAGTGGACTGTTAGTCCCAACTATGAAAGGGAACTGAGCTCTGGTATTCCTTAGTAAAGAAGCAGTTAGTAATAGCAGGATGGGTGTGTCCGTGAATAACCAGCCCTCAGACTGGGAAAGCAGTTAGCAATTGTATATGCTGCCTTTCAGGGTCATCGGAGTGTGGCAGGATGGGCTACAGTCATAGTGCAGATGACTTACCTGGCAGCAGGGTAGGTGTGTTTATGGGTAGTAACTCCCCAAACTGGGACAGTACAGACATCCACTTCAGTGAAGTGGGGTGCCTACTTAAAGCAGTAAAGTACACTGAGCACAAGTCCCTTAGCAGCAGAGTTACAAGAGGCTTTAGGGTCTATAGTCCTAATGCAAGATAAGGCCATGGGCCTGAGGCACCCCTAGACCCTGGGCTTTTACCATAAGGAAGGGCATCCCCCAATTTGTGATGGGGCATGGTACACAGATCTATCCAGAGTACTGCTGCTGCCTGGATTGCTGCTGCAGTATTGACAACAGCTTAGTACTAACACCATATGGTTTAAAACCAGGTGTGGGCAAAGTAGCTAATAAACTAAACTCAGAACAGTGTGAATAGAAATCACCAAGGAGGTGACATCTATGGGTAATCTGCATCAATAGCTGGATAGTTTATCAAAGCCTGTGTATGTGTATTGGGACTACATGCCCAAACCTGTGTATCAGTCTTGCATGCCCAGAGCTTATGTGTCAGGCTTATGTGTCAAGCCTATGTGTATGTATCTGGCCTGTGTACCCAAAGTTTATGTGTCAGGCCTATGTGCCAAACCTGTGTATCAAACCTGTGTGTTCAAGGCCTATGTCTTTCTTGGCCTAGGGGGTCGAGGAATAGGTGAAAAAGGCTGTCTCCCTTAGCCTAGGGGGTCAAGGAATAGGTGGATGTCCTAAGGTACATGGATGTGCTTTGGTCAAGGAACAGGCCAAGGCACATATCCAGGCCTGCATGACTCAGTGAGTTTGGGGCTCAGGCACACACCTCCACTTGTTATATAACCTGTTTGTGTAAGTTCATACTTGGCTCTGAGCCACTTTTGTCTGTAAAAGGTGTAATTGCCCTGCTAACACTGTACAGGGGCTCTTGAGACTCGGCTTGGCTCAACATGGCTTAACATGGCAGGTGCACTGACGCCCAGAGAAAGAGAGAGAGAGAGAACCAGAGCTGTCTTTCTTGCAGATGGAGAGAGGGGAGCCACAGCATGAGTCGCTCTGGTGCCCAGAGACAGAAAGAGTGAAGCTGCTGACCCTGAAGGCAAGGGAGAGCCGGCTGTGCAGCTGCAGGTTTGGGGGTGCCAGGAGCCACAGCAAACAGCTGATATATCACAGCAAACAGCTAATATAAAGGTGAGCAGTGTAGAGAGCTAGTGTGCAAAAGTTACTGATGACAGCTGCTGCTGCATACAATAATCTTTTACCTGCTTATGTCCCCCGAGTGTTCTCACACTCTCCACTCAGACTTCAGCATAGGTTGGACCCAGACCCCAAAATCTGACACACAGTGTGATATGCTTTTTAATATTTTGTTTCAGGAAACATTTTTCAATTATAATTTTAAATATTTATTCTTTTTTATTATTTTTATCTTCTTCTTTGAAGACATCAATTGTATGTATGTTGGCCCTTAGGTTTCCTATATTGTGTCTATCACATTGTATTCATTTCTGATTGCTGCTGTTTGTAACAAATTATCACAAGTTTAGTGGCTTAAAACAACACAAATTTGTTTTCTTACAGTTCTGGAAGTCAGAAATCTAAAATGGGTTGGCAGAGCTGTGTTCCTTCTGCAGGCTCCAAGGGAGAATCAGTTTCATATCTTTTCCAGCCTCTAGAAGCTGTCCGTGTTACATGATTCATGGCCCTACGTCCCTAGAATCTCTCCTTCTGTTGTCACCTCTCCTCTGACTCTAAACCTGCTGCCTCTAAGTACCCTGGTAATGATATTGCACCCACGTGGGTAATCAAGAATAATCAGTTCATCTGGACATCCTTAAAGTCCCTTTGCCACACAAGCAACTCTCATAGGCTTCAGGGTTTAGGCTGCAGACATTTTTGTGGGGCCATTATTCTGCCTATCATGCAAATATTTCTCAAATCCTTTCTTTTAAAATCATCAAAAAACATTCCGTTTCATTTCCCCTCAATTTTCTTCCTTCTTGTTTTTATTTCCTTTACTGTACTTTTTGTGGTATCACTTTGCTTTTATGTTTTTCTAATTTAGTCTTCTTTTGTGCAACATTATTTTCTTTTTCTTAATTTTTTTACTGATTATTCACTTGTTCTGAGCTTCTTCTAGAAGAATCCTGTTTGTGCTCTTTTTGTAAAAGCTTTCGTTCTCTAATACTTAAATGTTATATTACAGTTTTTATCGGTTTCATTACCTCATTTTTCTGGTGAATTCTGTCTGTCTTAATTTTATTAAGGCCTCATTCAAGTTTTTATCATAATAATTTGGAATAGTACTAGAAAGTATTTTTTTGTTTTTTTTGTCCACGATATTTCAGTGAGGAACAAAATAAGATGGAGTGTTCTGGGTTCTTAGGGGAAAGACAAGACAAGGTAGCTTTCTCTGTCGCACAGTTTAGGAATCTCTCTCTCTGTTTTTACCAGGAAAGATGAAAAATATGTCCTCTCTCTGAGTCAGTTTGTTTCTCTAGGCTTCCCTGCCACCCATCTGTGAGGTCCACAGTCTTGTCTTCCAAGGCTGTATTCTCAGCATCACGTCTTGCATTTACTCTTTTTGTTCCATTTTTATTTATCCATTAATAATGATAAATATTGTCCTATATGTGCTGAATTCTTTTTTAAAAAATATTGGATTGTGTATATTTGAAGATTACAGCATGATGTTATGTAGATAGTAAAACGGTTACTATAGTGAAGCAAATGAACAAATCCATCATCTTGCATAGTTACTTTTGTTTTTTTGGTGGCAAGAGCAGCTAAAAAACATTTTCTCTTAAAGTACTTCCTGAGATTTCCTTTCTCTGAATTCTCAAACATTCTCTCACTTTCTCTTTTTTCATTCTCACGGTTCCTTCCTTTTTCAGTTTTACTATTTCCAATGGGATGAGGCATTGTCTTACTGGAGGGAAGTGTGTGAGATTTTACTGAAGACCAGAACCACTATATCCATGTTAGTTTCCCCCCATCTGTGTAATTTTGGCACTGATTTGCAACTCTGAGGCTGTGAGGACTTTTTCCAATATCACTAATTGTTCTTAAATATATTTTTCTTCTCTGATTTCCTCTCAGAGCAAATTCTTTTTTGGGACGATGGGGGTAAGAGGTCATGTTTATTACTGACTTTTTTTTTTTTTTTTTTTTTGAGATGGAGTCTCCCTCTGTCACCCAGGCTGGAGTACAGTGGTGTGATCTTGGCTCACTGCAATGTCCATCTCCTTGGTTCAAGCGATTCCTGCCCTCAGCCTCCCCAAGTAGCTAGAACTATAGGCCCGCACCACTACAGCCAGCTTTTTTTTTTTTTTTTGTATTTTTAGTAGAGATGAAGTTTCACCATGTTGGCCAGGCTGGACTCAAACTCTTGACCTCAGGTGATCCACCCACCTTGGCCTCCCAAAGTGCTGGGATTACAGGCTTGAGCCACCGCGCCCAGCTGTCTTTTCGTTTTTTATGAAGCTTAAGATACTTAGCTGTCTTTCACTTCATGCCCTCTCAACACAGCAGCTGATCATGTGCACGTCCTGCTGCTGTGGCTGCTTTGTCACCAAGATATACCCATATCCTTGGGGCTGTTGTTCCCATCGTCTTAGCTATACTACCTTCTCTATTTGGTTTTCAAGAGAAGTTTGGGACACTTAAAAAAACTACACTGCCCACATAATCACATTCCAGAAATTCTGACATACATTTCAAGAGAATCACTATGGTTCCTAGGTTGAGATTAGGCTATAGGGGAATGAGTAAGGAATCAGAGAGAATAATTTTTAAACAATTACAATAATACAAGTGACAGATGATTACCACTTAGAAGATGACTGTCTAAGTTAGATTCTGCATGTCTTCTGAAAGCATAACCATGAGATTCAATGATGGATTGGATGTTAGATGTTAAAAATAGGAGGTAGAAATAGCATCAAGTCTTTTATTTTACTATTTCAAGGAACAGAGTTGTCATTAGCTGGGATGTGGCAAATGTGGCTAAATCAGTTTGAATGTCATATTAGGTTAGGGTTAGGCTATGCTGCAGTAACAAACCCTAAACAATTAATTTCTTGCATAACAAGTAAAAAGGAGGTGGGGAAGGGGTGGCCCTCCTTGATCATATTGCCCTGCCATCATGAATACATTTTCTTTGCTTTTGCTTTAGCAGAGGGAAAGCTAGCTGGAGGATCAGAGGGTGGGGTTGGCAGCTGCTTCTACTTCTTTCTTTTCCTTCTTCTCTTTGTCTAGCCCCTCTTCTTCCCCTTACAATTTTTCTTCTCTCCCTCCATTTTATTTCCTTCTTTTCCCAGAACCATAAGTGGCATTCATCACTCCTGCCTATATCCCATTTTCCAGAACTCGGTTATATGCACCTAGTCTAATGGCCAATGAGCTGGAAAATTTATTTGAGTTTCCTTTTCAGTGAATTCTGTTCTAATGCTTTACTAATTTTCAATTTTTTATATATAGGAGTTCTTTATGTACCCTGAAAAATAACTTGTTGCATGTTATATATGTTTCAAACATCTTCTCTAGTCTATTGCGTCTTAGCCTTGTTTATGGTTACTTTATCGTGTGGCTATGTTAATTTTGTAGTGTGTTTTTTGTGATTTGAGTTTCCTACATCTTCTTTAAGAAATTTCTCCCTGTCTTAATGTCATAGAAATATTCTCCTATTTTTTTTTTTGAGTTTTGAATTACTTGGCTTGTTTTATGTACTTGTGTATTTAATGCATTTAGAATCATATTTTATTTTATTTTTCCATCTGACTTAATTCATGACACTGCCTTTGTCATATATGGGGTTTTTGTTTGTGTGCAGGTTTACTTTTGGATTTTTGTTTTTGTTGTTTCCAAAGTTGTCTCCATCGATATATTTGTTTCTCTCTGTGGAATAACAAAATGTTTTAGTTACCATCATAGTAAAATAAGTCCTGCTTCTTTATTTAGTATTTTGCCATTTAATCTCTTGGTTATTTTTATACACATACTTTTTCACATGCATTTTAGAATCAGCTTGTCAATTTTTAGCAAAAATTTTATTGGTACATTGACTTAGATTGCACTAATATATAAGAACTTGGGGAGAAATGAAATATATATCATATTGAATTCTTTCTTCTAGGACACTGGAATATCTTGCCATTTTTCCATTTATGTCTTTCAATGATATTTTCCAATTTTCCTCACATAGATATTATCCATTATCTATTTAGTTATTCCTAGTTTTATTATCCATTTATTTCTTTTGGGAACTATATTTTTTCTTTTTAAAAATATTTTATTATTTACAGGAACATTATTTTATTGTGTGTGCTATGCAAACATCTAACTACTTTCCAGACTTTAAAAAATTACAACATTTTATCTAAAGAATCTATTTTTTTGGTAAAAATGTAGTTTTTGTTAATAATTTATTTTCATTAAGTAATTTAATATAGAGAAACAGCTTAATAAATTGATGTAATAAGGGCCTTATAAATGTTAAATGGTATTTAATGGTTTTCATTCCTATTATTTTCTTCATGTGCAAATGTGTCACTTGAAAATGATGACATATTTTTGTTTCTTTAAATATTTAAATCTTATTTTTTTCTTGATTTATTGTGTTAGTTTGGAATAGCATAAATGATAATAGGGATGCACTTATATTTCAACAAGAGGTATGATTTTTTGAGGCTGTGGTAGGTTAATTCCTTTATTGAGTTAAGAAAGTTAACTTCTACTTCTTGTTGGCTAACAGCTTTTGCACAATCATGAATACAAATGGGGTTTTACAGGATGATACTGTTTGCATCTGTTAAAATAATTATTATGCTCCTTTGGTATGTTAGTGTGCAAATTCCATCTCTAGTCACTGCAATATAGGAAGGAAAGCTCAGGGGAGGACTAGAATTGGTATTGAGTGAGCCAATGTATCATCTATGTCCCGCTACATCCTTTGGACTTTGTAACATTCATCCTTCTCCATCTTCTGATATTTAAAGTTCCAAATAAATTCATCATAACTTCAAAGTGCTACTGCCTAACATAATGCATCTATTCCTTGTACAAACAAAAACAAACCTTCTCTTTGAAAGTGATGACACAGTCTCATCAGTTCTTGCATTAATTTCTGCTTTATGTTTATTCTCTTTTTAGTTTATAACTGAGCAGCATTTTGGTATCCTCTAATCTCTGCCCTGAGATATTACCTACACATCCTGTATAAAATCACAGGTAGAAGGGAGAGTGGTAAATAAAAGGAACCATATAAAAATAAGAACATAACAGAGAAATGAAAAAATAGAGGTCCTCATTTATAGTCCTTATTTTTACAGCTTTTCATGAGGTCATGTTGATATACAATAATTTCTTTTTTAACTACTCATTTTAAAGTTTCTTAAGCTGACAGGTCACTTGAAATTTATTCCTGAGAGATTTGCACTCTTGAACCTGCCTTTATAAGATAACCGAATTATTTCCTTCACTTCTTCAACTGGATGTGGGCAGACTAGGAGGGAACCAGCAAGATTCTCTGAATAATAGACATACTCCTCCTTATCTTCAATCATACATCAGCAACCCTACCTCTCTCCTTGAAAGTAAGCATCATTTACCCTAGATAACACAATAGATAAGGAATATGGTAATTGAAGTTCTTCCCACTTGAAAGTGTTCCCATTCCCATTGTCCTTCTGGACCACTGAAAATGGTGAAACCAGAGCCCTAACAATCTAATTTTGCATGGTGCCAGGATGCATTAGTAAGGCAGACTTGAATGTTTTCTTTTTTTTTTTTTTCTTTCCTCTCAACTAATCAGAGGGAATTCTGAACGAGGCCCAGGTGTTTCCTCGGGGCTGACTAACATGCAGCAGGAGTAGGCATTGCTATGGTTTGGCTGTATCCCCACCCAAATCTCATCTTGATTTGTAGCTCCCATAATTCCCATATGTTGGGGGAGGGACCCAGTGGGAGATAACTGAATCACAGAGGGAGGGAGGGCGGTTTTCCCCATACTGTTCTCATGATAGTAAATACATCTCATAAGATCTGATGGTTTTGTAAGGGGAAACACCTTTTGCTTGGTTTTCTCTCACCTGCTGCCATGTAAGACATGCCTTTTACCTTCCACCACAATTGTGAGGCCTCCCCAGCCATGTGGAACTGAGTCTATTAAATTACTTTTTGCTTATAAATCATTCAGTCTTGGGTATGTCTTTATCAGCAGCATGAAAATGGACTAGTGCAGACATCCTGAGAATGTGAAGCTCCCACCCATGTTACTAGGAACAACACATTTGGGAGCTACCAAAGTCTGATAAAGTACATGTCTTTACCAGTTGGAAATAGAGGCTTATCTAGTCCTGCCTGTCTTCAGTTGGTGGATCAAATAACACCCACGTAATGTCATGCTCAGGTCACTTGATCACTTGGTATCTATATTCATGTGTTTGGTCTGTATCCAGATTTTAACAACAAGCCAGGAGCTGTTTCTCTCATCCAAATACTAATCAGACCCTGCCCTGCTTGGCTTCCAAGATCACAGGAGTTTGGGTGGGTAGTATGGCCATAGACAGGAACTATTTCTCAAAAAGAGAGCAGCTACTTGTTAAGGAGGGCCTGTAATCCCAGCACTTTGGAAAGCCAAGGCGAGCTGATCACTTGTGCCTAGGAGTTCAAGATCAGCCTGGGCAACATGGTGGGACCCCATCTCCACAAAAAAATACAAAAATTAGCCAGGCATGGAGGCCCAGCACCTGTAGTCCCAGCTACTCCAGAGGCTGAGGTGGGAGGATTGCTTGAGCCTGGGAGTTGTAGGCTACCATGAGCTGAGATCGTGCCACTGCACTCTAGACTAGGCAACAGAGCAAGACTCTGTCTTTAAAAGTAAAATAAAAAGGAAGGCATGCATTTGTACACAGCTATGATTTTGCATTTAAGGCCTACCATATGGGTCTTACAGAAATTATCTGTTCAGTCACAGATGATTTGAGTGCTATTGGATTCATGGACTATCACAGAAAAAGATGGCTGCATATTCTTTACAACACTCACTGAAAAGTTTTCTAATCACTCTCTGCTTGAATCTGGTCTAAGTTATTAACTTGTTTAACCAATGAAGTATGGCATAAGTGATGCATAGCCAATTCTGAGGCTAGCCTCTTAAAAGACCGGCAGATTCTTCGTTTCCCACTTAGTGCCCTGAGTATCCATGAGGGAAATTCAAATATTCTAAAGCTGTCATGCTGTAGGAAAACTCAAGCAACATTGAAGAGACCACATGGAAAAATTCCAGTCCCCCAGCCATTTAAGTTAGCTCAGCTGAGGCCCAGATGTAAAAGAGGGACGAGTCTTCTCCACAGAGCCATGCCCAAATTTCAGATTTGTAAGTTAAAGACGTAATTGTGTATGGTTTTAAATAATTATGGTTTGGGGTTATTTGTTATGGCCTAATAGATTACTGGACCATAGTTCACAGAGACTAGTTAACACAGCTTCTTACGCTGGGATCTGACTCAACCGAATCCAGTTTTAGGGTCTTCACTTGTACAGATACCACTCAAAGCTGTCAGTCTTATGGGCTACTTGGTAAAAAGAGCAGAATATCCAAATGCAGCATATAGTGCCTCCAAAGTTTAAAGAGGCAATCAAGTGTTGTGACTTTCTCTTAGCAGTGGGAGACACAAAATAAAGCAACATGTATTTCATTGTAGACCTGAAAGGAACAGTTCAAACATGAGATACCTAAAATTTTGTTGCCGTTATAGCTCCCTGAATTTCCTGGTACTTTATCATCTGTACTCTGGCCTTGCACATTTCTTAACAAGGTGTTAAGGATACACACATGCTACCTCCTGCTCACTAGGTCCCATCAACAAGATGTCATAAATGTGGTGAACCACGGACACCTTGTTGTTGTTCAGTGTTTATTCAACCACCTAGACCCAGGGGGAAGACAATGTTTATTTTGGTTTTGGGTGGTCAGCAGGTTTTTGTTTTGTGTTCCCTGGGCCGTTCTTTGGGTTTTGAAATCACTGATTTTGTTAGAAAATAAGAGATAAAGTTTTTTGTTGTTGTTGCTAAACACTGCAGCCTTATTTTAGCCATGCACTGAAGAATTCATAGTGTAGTTTATGCTCGCTTGAGAAGCAAGTCTGGAAAAAGTTATTGTTAGACATCAGATGAAGACTTGAGAAACATGGAGCAGTGATGAAGTTGTCATCATGGTGAAAACTGGCCACAGACAAATGTGAGATATCTCTTTTGAGTACCAGTAGGACTGTAGACTCCTAATGTGAAAAAAAAATGGTCTTTACATTTTTCATTTATATATTAAAAGGGAAGTTCTCTCCTGGAAGCTGGAGAAGATGGATTTAAATAAATCCTTGAATATTAGGTCTAGGGGTATTTATATGACAATATGGTTTGGCTGTGTCCTGACCCAAATCTTACCTTGAATTGTAATAATCCTCACATGTCAAGGTTGGGGCCAGGTGGAGATACTTGAATCATGCAGGCAGTTTCCCCCATACTGTTCTTGTAGCTATTAAGTCTCACGAGATCTGATGGTTTTATAAATGGGAGTTCCCCGCACATGCTCTCTTGTCTGCCACTATGTAAGACGTCCCTTTGCTCCTCCTTCACCTTCCACCATGATTATGAGACCTCTCCAGCCATGTGGATCTGTGAGTCTATTAAAACTCTTTTCTTTATAATTACCCAGTCTCAGGTATGTCTTTATTTAGCAGCGTGAGAACAAACTAATGCATATGAAATATAAAATTATAAAACTAAGTGTGATATAGTAAAAGATATAGCTTAGCATGCTCATTATTATACATGTTGTACCTAAAACAACCAAATATACAAATAGATACATTCCCGTTTGAGATATCTATGCCAATTTATCAAGAGAAGATGGAAGTATTTGTGTATGGTTGATGTTTAGAAGCATCATTATTTTCATTTGCTTCATTTATGGCAAATGAGAACACCAGGTGATGTACTATGACTGATTAAAATATCCAGGCATTCCTTTTTGGTAAAGAATGGTTTAGATATTTAGCAGAGAACGAATTCCTTACCTCACTCTTAGATATGCTTTTGAAGAGAAAGAGAGAGAGAGAGAGAGAGAGACCCCATATATTCCTTAGGATTTCGCAGATACTTAGCTAATAGCAAAACCCCTTTGATCACTTAAATACCCTCTGCTTTACAATTAAGAGAGAGTAAATTAGTAAAAAGCTCTTGATTGAGAGTCTCCTGACTTTGCTCCTTAGGACTTGTCCTGGAGTTTGCAGTCATGTCTGAAAGAAAAACAGAAATGGAGCTTCCTGAGGACACATCCTTTCCTAAGCGTTAGGGTGAATTGGGTGTTAACAGTTCTCTTGGACAAACTGAAGTGAACCTGCTCAGTACTTCACTCACTATGACCTTACAAAAACCTTGGGGCATTGTTGCAAGGTGTTATTATGTCTCCTTATCCCACTTTGTAAATTAAGTTCCTTAGATTCAGACATGATTTAGCAATTTCCTTTAGGAGCAAAGGCAAACATTATTCTAAGTTTATATTTTTGCCATTGGTTTTTATTATATATATATTTATTAATTTTTATGGTTATTAGGATGACACATCCTAGCCAAGTGGTGAAGATGCTTACATACTGTCAAGATATGTTTTATCCCATTAGTACATGTAAGACAAGTTCAGGCCAGTGTAAAACACTTGCCAGTTTTTGATATTTAGGCCAGCTATTTCTATTTTCTATCTTTTTGGTGAATGTTCAGTCCATTAGTACACATTATTACTTAAGGAATTGTTAGTGAAGGGCATTCACCTGGGGCTTCTGGACCATAAATGTTTGCAACCTACCAGTAATTGTTTATGTTTTAAACTAGTATGATAGCAAGTAAAAGCCACCCTCCTTTTTTTAAAGTTAGGGCTGATAAAGGATCCTCCCCGGCTCACTACTACAATGACTTGTGTGTGAGCATATGTTTTGGGAAAGAAGCTTTTCTCTGTGTATTTTTCAGGATTAGTATCTGTTTAATCCTCCAGAAGGAGCTGGAAGTGAAGCGGCCCACTCTTGTGTTCACATCACAGACATATCCTTCGCATTTGCAGCATGTCTATTTCAATGCTTTCGAGTGGGAGAGGTTTGTTGGTGAGTGTGGCTGTTGGAAACAGATAAAGAGGAAAAACTTAAAGATAAATTGGCAATCCTTTTCCTAAGTGACTTTCATTTTTAAAAAGATAAAACAGGAATGCTTCCATTACTCCTTATTTTAGAACTTTTAATGGAATACCATTAAGAAATGAGATATGTGTATTTCATAGTCACTGGACCACTGAATAGAATTTAATTATAGTATAATCATCTGTTACTCATTTCTTCTCTACACTAGTACAAATTAGGAAATTAGGAAATATTAAATTAATATATACTTTAATGGAGAGTATTATGAAAACAAAAAGTTCTTTGGAGGGAGCTATATGTTAATATCAGGAATGGGTAATCTGCACATCTCTACACAGAGTACAGAATTTAATGCATTTAAACCACTGGATGTCTAAATTATAGGTTAATTTTGAAGTTTCCTATATATCATAATTTTAGAGTCACTTTGCTTATGTTCAAAGTATGATCATTAATTCCGGGTTGTCATGCACAACAGCACCTAAAAAATAAATTCCAGTTTTTACACTTTGAGAAAAATAAAATAAGAATATGAACACAGGCATAAATTGTAAAGGGGATTAAGTTTAAAGACAGGCAAATATTTTTGTTTGTGTTTCTTAACAAAGCTTTATAGATTCGATGACATTCTTAAGATATTTTAAAATAAAGTTACATTTTTAATAACCAGGCATGTACTTTTAGTCAAGGAGGGAACAATAGAAGGAAAAAGTCCTTTATATAACCTTTGAAAAGAGTCTCTCATAGAACTGTAACAGGGTTATATATTATTTAAATCAGGTGGATGAGAAGCTGTTATTAAAGAGTGTGACAGTATCTGGATTTGAAGGTATTCTCTGCTGCTGTCAGTTTTGTTTGAAATGTCTCATGCATATTTGTGCTTTAAAAAATTACTTTTGCACCAACCTAATGAAACTATATTTTTCATCAAGATATTGCCAAATTTTGGCTCTAGAATATACTGCAAATTAAAAATGCCAATGAATTTATTCTCTTATAAAATACATTTTAAAATATAGATCTAATAATATAAAGTTTTAAAGGCCACCTATGAAAATAAAATATTAGAAATGAACATGTAGTAACACAAAATATTAATTATTGTGTTAAAGGTAGCTTTTACAAATAAATTGGCCCTAGTAATTAGGGAAATGCAAATCAAAATCACAATGAACTATCACTTCACAGCTACAAGGATGACTATGATAAATAAAAAAACAAAATAACAAGTGTTGGTAAGGATGCAGAGAGATTGAAACTCTTTTACATTGTGAATAGGAATATAAAATGGTGCAGCCACTGCGAAAATGTTTGGTAGCTTCTGAAAACATTAAACACAGAATACAATCCAGCAATTCCCATCATAGGCATATATTCAAAATAACTGAAAAAGACTCAAACAGATATTTGTATGACAATGTTCACTGCATTATTATCCACAATAACCAAAAGGTGGCAACAAGGGAAGTGTCCATCAACAGATGAATGGGTAAATAAAATGTGATACACACATATAATGAGATATTATTCAACCATAAAAAGTAATAAAACTTTGATGAATGGTACAACATGGATGAACCTTGGAAACATTATGCTACATAGTAATTATGCTACAAAGTAAAACAAGCCACATGAAAAATGATAAATATTGTATAACTTCACTTTTATTAAATATCTAGATTAGATAACTAGACACAGAAATTGGATTAGAGGTTACCAAGGGCTGGGGAGAGGAGGGAATAGGGAGTTCTTTTTAATTGGTACTGTTTAGGGTGCCAGGTTTTGAAAGAGATGGAGGTGATGATTGTGAAACATTATGAATGTAATCAATGCAACTGAATAGTACACTTGAAAATGGCTAAAATGGCAAATATTATGATACTTTTTTTTCACAGTAAAAATATTAAAAATAAATTGGCCACTGTTATGGTTAAATTAGAATATTAAAACCTTCATATAAAAATTTATATTTTTATATTTGTCTGTGTTTGTGACTTTTAGGGAAGAAAACAACATATGAGAGGGTAGAAATAAAAAAAAAAGTATTTATACTTTTAATTAAACAGTTGAAGTTTAATTTCTATAAAGCTCCTAGTCCCCTTCTTATGTGATAAGTGCTTTTCTATTATACACTTCTATGTATCACACAAGCTCCTTTGAGATGTTTAACCGGATTCTATCTAAATTTTAGTCTACACATGAAACTAAAGTGTGTATCTCTAAAGCTGTGCTCAAGGCATTATAATCCCTGCCGCTTCCAAATTACTTTTAAAACATAAACAATGTATCAACTTGTATCAACTAAGTTTAGCTTTAGTGACTTTAAAAGTAAACATTAGAATATTTATTTGGTAATAAAATCATAAATATTTGATACATTGTAAGAACATGAAAATTAATAAAATATGAAAATAGGAAAGAGTTGACAGAAAGTTTTAGTCTATTTCAAATTATCTGCACAATTGGAGTAGGTGATGAACCAATCCTAACTAGACAATAATACAGAAACCAATTATTTTGATATTGCATTTTTAAATTTTCTTGTGAATATGGTCTGGTGGTCTGGGATCATTAAATCTTTGGCACCAAACAGTAGTGTGGGAAAGGTGTCCAGCTTCTCTGTTCCACACCTGCATGCAGAATCATCATGGTGCTGTGCTTTGTTCTCCAATACATCAAGTGCTCACATTTTTGGTTGCCTTTCCACCACATTTGCAATGGGTCTTTCAGCCCGCACCAGTGCTTGCCTGTACTATTGCTTTTCAAGTTGGCCTCGTCTCTCCCTGACAGCTTCTTTTCTACCAGCAGCTGAAGGCAGGATCTCCCTGCTGCCTCAATTAAAAAGTGCTCATTGAGAGAACATGTGGACACAGGGAGGGAAACATCACACACCAGGGCCTGCCGGAGGGTTGAGGGGCAAGGGGAGAGGTAGCATGAGGATAAATACCTAATGCACCTGGGCTTACAACCTAAATGACAGGTTGATGGGTGCAGCAAACCACCATGGCACATGTATACCTATGTAACAAACTTACATGTTCTGCACATGTGTCCCAGAACTTAAAGTGTAAAAAAAAAAAAGTGCTCACAGCTAAGTTCCAGCATTTCAGTCCTCTAACTCCTGCCTTTCTTATGTGGTTTGGGGCTGGCCTTTTCTCTGCCCATCACTTTCCCTTGTTCATGAGTTTTGACTCTAATCAGAAACTTTGGATGACTATGTATTAGTCTGTTCTCATGATGCTAATAAAGATATACCTGAGACCAGGTAATTTAAAAGAGGTTTAATTGACTCATAGTTCCACATGACTGGGGAGGCCTCACAATCCTGGCTGAAAGTGAATGAGGAGCAAAGGCATGCCTTACATGGCAGCAGTCAAGAAAGCATGTGCTGGGGAACTCCCATTTATAAAACTATCAGATCTCGCCAGGCTTACTACCATGAGAACTGCACAGGAAAGTCCCACCCATATGATTCAATTACCTCCCACTAGGTCCCTCTCATGACATATGAGAATTATGGGCGCTACAATTCAAGATGAGATTTGGGTGGGGACACAGTCAAACTATATCAACTACCTTAGCTGTAACAATTATTTACTTGGCTTTCTCTTCAATTTTTACCAACAGTGGTGGAAGTGGAAGGAGTGGTGGTGGGGCGGGGCACAGAACAAACAGGGAAGATGTCCAGTCCTAGGCTCTTGCTTTCCTGAATCCATTGAAATAGCCTTTTAATTGATTTTATGCTCTTCATACTCTCTGTATTGCCTTTCAAAAATATTTTTCAAAATGGAGATGTGATCATGTCCTCTGCTTAAAAATATTTACGAATTCCTATAGCAACATGTTTTCTTTACAAATTCCATTTCATATAAGAAAATAATGGAAGCATAGGAATTATCTATCTATGACGTGTCTACCGTTCTAAATAAAGCCACATGCTTTTCAAGTTAAGCTTCCTGGTTTTAAGTATTTATGTTGAATAATCAAATAGACATACAGATTATTATAAACCCACTGCTAGTATTAACTATGCTGAACTCTATCTTGTACAATCCCTATTTATTGGACAATGAATGTAAATTGAGCATGACAAGAAAGAGGAAGTTCCTACATTTTAGGAGGACTCCCTATTTTAACTTCACCAAGACACGGTTTTAACAAAAATCAAGTAAACTTGCACATTCTAGCCATGTCTTCTCTAGAATAGAGTTTTTAATAGGGCCACTGAAACTTATGCTAGTATACCTGCAACATAGTACTTTCTGAAATATTTCAATTGTTTTTTTTTATATCTGTTGTTATCCAGAATTTCAGCAGATCTTGTCACTAACTGTGAGATCTATGGAGGAATTTATTGGGTCTAGCATTTCCCCAATGTCACTTTTCAGAAAAGTGGCAGCCATTTTTGATTGTGACAGTGCTTCAACAATTATGTGAGATGGTCTTGCCTAATATTTCAGATTCTCATAAATAGACGGCACTGGCTATATTCTCTAATCTTAAGCATCAGTCGCAAAAAAGGACTCTGTTGCCTCAGTTTATATTCCTTTGCACCCCACCCTAATAAAGTAAGGTTGGTTTTTGTTCTCAAGCAATGTTTTAATTATACAGTTTGCATTTATAAAAGTAATTATGGCTGAATTAGATATGAACAATCATTGTTGATTTCTTTTACAAATTAATCTATCATCTCTCAACTTCATTGGTTAGAACATACTAACTTGTGAAAAAGTCCTCATAATCATGACCTAATCCTTGAACAAACTGCCTTGAAAAGAAGATGATGCAGTCTAATGTGAACAGAATGATTTATCAGAACAGTCCATAATCTTGCTAAGCATGCAGCCAAGTTGAAACATCTTTTCTGCTTCCTATCTTGTGAAATAAAAGGAAGAAATTCTGTGTGGCCCTAAATGATTTGGGAATCACAGTAAAATGATGCCAGTGGATGAATGGAGTCATTTTACTGAATGAATAAAATCATGGGTAATATAAAATTGTCCCATTAAGCTCCTGGTTACTCAGAGTCCCTGCTAAGCTGCCATAAGTGAGCAAGAATCCTTAGCTACCAGTGCTAAAAAATATTGATGGCCTAAATCATTTTGTGGAGTAAATCTATACATAATTATAGGAGATCATTTAGAAATTATAGTAATGTGATATTATGTTGATTTTCATAAACATTTAAAAATTAATATAAATATCTTTTGCTATATGTTTGTTTTCCTGGAATGTACTTGTTAAAAATTAAGCGCTGACTCACAGAAACATCTGGGCAAGAGTGTGTATGACTCAGGACAAACTCATCACTGTTATTGAAACACAGAGAGCATGGCTTCCTGAAAATGAGTTGTGAACATTATATTCTCATACAAACGGCAGTGGTGTCAGCTATTTCTCCACTCTCCTCATGCATCTCAGCCCTCCCCACATTATTTGGATAGATGTGCAGACTTCATTGGTGGAATATCGGCAATAGAATGAAAGCATGCTGTTTTTATCGTAAGCTTTTTTCTTGCGTTGTTTAAGGACTTTACACAGTAGTAACCGTAGAAACATAATTTCTTTTTCAAATGATACTGATTAAAGTCATGAAATAGGAGAATCATGAATAACATGGAATGCTAATTTTTTTGATTATTGCTCACCATAGAAATTCAAGAAAAAACAGAGAGGCAATTTGCCATTTTCATTTAAACTAATCCTAATTATTGACCTTGCCAGTTTCAAGAAAAATTACTGAAAAACTTTATCACTGCAATATCTAAGCCATAATATTTATGATAGTGGTTAATATATAAATAATATTACATACACCCTTTTTGGATGGAGTAAAGGAGAATTATATAAATATGTCTTTTTAAAACTCTTGCCTTAAATATGTTTTTAATTGTATGACACTGCTGTGCTTATAGTGTTTAGATCACATGTTTAAATCAAAGAGTTTTTGGTAAGGGATTAGAGTACTTATATTCTAAAGAGTGCTGGCTTTCTTCTTTCGTTATAAAGCTTGCCACTGTTTGACACAGGCTGAATCTTTGATGTACATATAAGGTTTGATTTTTACTTTAATGTTTTAGTTTATGATCTATTTTGTAGATTGAGGATGACATTCTGGGGTTGAAAAAATGGTGAAATTATTTATAGAAAGAAAAAAAACCCTCCACCCTGGAGCAGCCACTTGGAAATTATTTAATCACACTAAGAGTAACCTTAAAAACATTAGGTTATTTTTCAAATGATATTCCCAGAGATGACCTGCCAAATTCACATTAATAATAACTTCTTCTAGCATTGACATTGCTTCAGTATCAGAAACACGAAGTAATACTGAGCCATGACAGTTTCTCTTAACCAATGAATTTAGAGAAATCTGCGTAGTTTTCCATGTGTTGTCTGGTGCTGGGCAGGTTGGCTGTTGCATATTTGTAAGATTCAGTTGTGTCCAGAGAGAAATATACAATAAATTAAATTAATACTGTCTCTGAATTCTAATAACATAGCGTACTATTTGTTCCCTAAAAATGTGAGAAAAATATTCCAGAAAGTTAGATCCTTGGACAAGTTTTCTATTAAGAGCATAAAAAAATTAACTTTGACAGAATTTTTAGAATAGTGAATTATTAAAAAATTAAACGCAACAAAATTGCAACTGAATTTTGCACATGAACAGGATTTATTAGCAAATAAAACTTTATGCATATATGATAATTATGGGAATCCTCTTACATTTGCTGGGGACTTACTATGTACCCAATATTGCAGTAGTTTTGCTGGTATACTTTCCCTTCCATTTTGCATTGGGAGCTTGGTCTTGTTAGTGGGCCTGTGTTCTTCTACTCTTTGCCTTTAGAGAGGCTGTTTCTGAGCTGCCTCTCTAAATTGACATCTCTTTTTCAGTTCTTTCTTTTCTGCACTTAAATAGTCGCAAGTATATTGTGACTGCTTAAGTACATATAAACTATATAAACAAATCTACCAGAGAAAGAGAAGCCAAAGAGAAGCCATTTTCCAGTCTCTGTAAGATTTTTTCTCGGAGCCCACTTCACCTGAATTTATGGGAGTAAGGATGGTGTTAGTGGGTTGATCAGTGCATCACAAAACTCCAGACCTCTGCTGTAACCATAATTTCTACTATACTCCTTGAGTCCCTTCCTTCCTCATCGTCATCTTCTGACGTAGGCTGGTGGGAGATGGTGAGATGATAGCTGTAAGTTTCAGCTGGTTTGGATATTTAGTAAATCCCAAGGATGTATCTGGTCCCCAAATGCTTTCTGGGGTGTTATCATGTGAAGTAATTTTAAATTTATATCACCAACTCTGGCCCCTGCTTTAATCTAGTGTGGCAAAAAGCAACTTATTCAGAATCCCATATGGTTTGGACCTGTAGTGATGTTAAAGGATTTGGATATGCTGGGCTAGTCCAGAAAAATACCTGATAAAACATGTTAAAGCTGGGAGCGGTGGCTCATGCCTGTAATCCCAGCACTTAGGGAGGCCAAGGCAGGTGGATCACCTGAGATCAGGAATTCGAGACCAGCCTGACCAATATGGAAAAACCTTGTCTCTACTAAAAATACAAAAACTAGCCAGGTGTAGTGGCACACGCCTGTAGTCCCAGCTGAGACAGGAGAATTGCTTCAGCCTGGGAGATGGAGGCTGCAGTGAGCTGAGATCGCGCCACTGCACTCCAGTCTGGGTGACAGAGCAACAGTCTGTCTCAAAACAAAACAGAGCAAAGCAAAACACCACTTGTTACTTGGTGATAGATTGAATATGGAGGGTGAGGAAGAAGGAAATGGGGTGACTGTTAGGTGTCTGTTTTATACTTTATGTACCCAGTGGATGCTGGTACAATGGAAGACACTGAAGAGGCCTAAGGTTTCCTGTAATCCCATCCTACCCTGTGGAAAGAGGGAGAAGCATGATGGCATGATGTTTGTTCAGCTTGGACATTTTGAGAAGACATTGAATGGGCAAGGCTGGAGCTCAGAGGAATTATTTGGGCTGAAGATACACACCTGTGAGTTGTTTTTTATTGGTGATAACTGAAGCTATGAGTATGGATGGCATTACCAGAGAGAGTTCATAGTGAGAAGAGTGCAATGTACACACACACACACACACACACACACACACAGACACACGAATGTGAATGTGTGTGTGTGTATAGACTATGAATATAGACACTGTGTGTATACTATGTGTGTGTACACTGTGAATATGGACACCTACAGAAACACACAGAGAAGTTAGATTAATTTTTAAAGGTTTGTAGACTTACTGTCATTATGTGTTGTCACATACTCTAACTCTCTATTTCTATATATCTATGAAATATGATATGGTTTATCCTATAATCCCAAGAAACTAATTGATGAGCCCACTTGATGCTTCTAGATCCAAAAGGTGTATAACTTCCTTTGACAACAAACACAACTTAAGTATTTTTGAATACAGCATTCAGACAGGAATGGAGGAGTAGGGAATAGAGACTAGTCCCTTACAAAATATGGTTGGATTACAAATTCATGTTTTCTGGGATTGTAAACTGCATGTTTTGGGGGGAAGCACTTGTGCCCATCTTAGGACAGAAGCCCTGGTGGGAACAGCACTGTGCCAGTCTCAGGGCGTGATAGTATCCAGATACAATGACCCCTCCAGGAGGGAGGAGCCCCGTGAACGAGAGGGAGAAGCAGAGGCTGCAGCTGCAGCAGTGGGATTTTGAACAAGACTAGGGACTCTGCTGGTAAACTTGGGGTGGAAGATTCAGGGATTTTGATAGAAATGGTTCAGAACTGAGAATGGTTTTGTTTTATTTTGCCATTATTAGTACACATTTTCCTCCTAAAATGATTTGAAAAATGGGGGTGGAATCTCTGAAATCACCTATTAAAGCAGCAAGAAGAGATGTAACAATAAATAATAATGGCAGTAATGCACACAATTAACGTTGTTTGTTCACATCTTCCCTCATACTAAGTGGAAGCTTCCCTTTTGGTGCTTGGAGAGTGGAGGCTGAACCTGCCTCCCTCAGATGCCTCCCAGATGGCTGTGATTGTCGCTTGGCTCTGCACTGGTGAAAGCTCCTGTGACAGCAGGTTAGGGAGTTGGCTGTGCCACTCCACCTGTGATCTGTTCAGAGGCTGGAAGCTGTTTACACACTAAAACGTAAATCCAAAATGCTCTAAGCACAGTCAGGTAATGGGAACTTTACTTTGAAAACCTGGTCTGTCCATAGATGTGTCCTGATACATTATTAATAATCCTCTCTTACTTTGGGAAAGAAACATCTCATGTTAATTTAATTGGTATTGTGCTACAGTTATTTGAGGCTGTAAAAAAGCAGTATGTTTTACTTCAGAGCACAACTGCATTATAATTGGCATATCTGGGGTGATTTTAGGACTTTTAGGACATGGCTAACTTTGTAATAAAAAATGGTTATTTACTCTAGTGATTTTCACACTATTTTTCATGAAGAGAAGCTTTTCAAATGAAGAGAAGCTTTTCAAAGAGGTCAATTAAGTATTTTGCCTAAAATATCCCAACTAATGGAAGAGATTTATTTTTAAGCCTTTGAGCTTTTTTTTTTTTTTTTTGGTCTTTTACATTGTTAATAAAATAATTTGATTTGATTTTGGCATGCAATAGTCTCATTAAGAGCAGTTATCCTCTTAAAATTAGTTTTATTATATGGCTTAATTTTTCTGGCTCCTAATTTATTCAGTCATGAGAAAGGCTCTGCTGCTACAAAGATCCTTAAATGTCCAACCGGGAGATGTGGGGAAGATTGTACCAAAGTCTCAATGGGGTAGTTTCTCCTGTGTGACAATTTTGCCGGTAGCTTTGGTTGCTCACGTGGCCAAAAAAAGTGTGAATTGCCAACAATCCTCCATTATTGTTCAGATATGTTTCCTAAAATAGAAATGGGGGGGGTCCTTCTGACTTTCTGCATATGCAAAGGCCA
Source organism: Sapajus apella (assembly GCF_009761245.1). Classification (NCBI taxonomy): domain Eukaryota; kingdom Metazoa; phylum Chordata; class Mammalia; order Primates; family Cebidae; genus Sapajus; species Sapajus apella. Next base: position 4,059,849 of record NW_022437045.1, on the reverse strand, counting down.
GGAGTGAGGAAAGTATGCTACATTTGCAGAAATGTGAATAGCTTAGTATAGTGGGGTGTAGAGGTAAGGAGAGAAAGAGAAAATATTATTTTACGTAAGGCAGCATTTTCCACGCTGCATTCTGTGAACTCTGGCAGCCCTCCACAAGAGTGAAGGTGTTTCCCAGGAAGCAGAGGGGAGACACTCCACAGAGAACAACACCCTGGCACATCAGCACTAACAAAGCGGTTCTTTTTCTTAACCTCCATGTTCATATTTGAGGGCTATGACATAGCATAATTTAAAAACGCTGCTTGCATGAATTTGAAAATCTGTGCACGTGAGACAAGTAGAAAGTTTGAGGATTTTGGTGAATAATTTTTTGGTGATTTTTTAAAAAGAAGAAATGGAATATTTTATGAAAGCATAATCTAAAATATTAATTATTGATATTTGAGACATTCTGTAAGGCAAATAGGTGCTGCTTATCACTCGTACTGATTGATCATGAATGAGTTGTAGGTGCCCAGAGACACTGATTCTTTCTCTTCCCAAGAAAGGCCAGGTGGGGCCTGGGGTAGCTCCAGCTGCCAATATCCTGGTTGGTTTCATTCTTATGCTGTATGAATATTGTCCTTTTCTCTGAATGTTATGATGTGAGATGGATGGGAAGTGCTGTGCTGAGGTCCTTTTCTTGATTTTATCACCAGTATGTTTCCCTGTTGTCTGTGGAATTTTGCTCTGCAGATGTCAATGTGTCTTCTACTAAGGGAAGATTGTACCCTCTCTCACTACAGGAATCCAGCCAGCATTTTTGAAATATAAACACCTCAGCAAACCATTATGAAATATTTGATGATCAGTTATTTCTGTTTCACGAAGCCTTAGGGAAAAATAGCATCATATGATTACTGAGCAGAACCTATATGCCAGGCACCCTGATAATCTGTGAGATTGGTCTATTATTATCCATTAGAAGACACACAAGTCAGTGTAATGAGCAGGTTTAAATTCTAGCACCACCACTAACCAGTTTTGGCAAGTTACTTAACATCTCTGTTCTTTAGTTTCCTAATCTATGTAATCCTAATCTGTGTAATCAAAGAATGTGCCTCATTAGTTAGCTGATCAAAATGAACAGCCCTATTAGTTGCTTGATAAAAATAAATCGTCTGTGTGTGGTGTTCTGAGGATTATTATGTATGTTATGTTTAGAAAAGTGTCAGCCACGTGGTAAGTGCTATAAAAATATTAGATATTATATTTATTTTCAGGGATTCCCAAGGTAGGTGGAGGGCATGGTCATCAAGGTGTCCCTGCCTGGGTAAGGATTCAAAGGTTCAGTGAGTATGTCTGAACTGATTCCCTGCATCTGAGATGCCTGTGGTGCAGGCCCCAAGATGTTGTCTTAAGCAGAATTTTCCTGTGTGTTATTTCACTTCCCCTGATTTCTGAGCCTTTATGAGCCTATTAAGGGGTTACTCTCCAGGTTCTGAGCAATTCAGTAGCCTTCCAATACAATCCTTTCTGTTTAATTTAGTCTAAGTTGGTCTCTGTTGTTTGTAAACAAAAACTCTGACTAGTACATCCTCATTTGGATATTTAAGAAAAAGAGGTTCAGAAGGATTACAAGTCTTACTCAAGTTCTTGAAATTAGTGAAGAATAAAGAAGGGATTCAGCATGCATTATCCCTATTGCAATACCCTGAGCTCCACTTACTAGAATAAATCCTTGGAAATACTTCCTTTAAAATAATGATGGAATTTTGTTAAGTTTTCTGTGAAAAGATCAATATATTTATTTAGTGAATGATTAAATCGAGTTATTGGATATTTAAAAGAAGGTTTTGTTTTGTTTTGTTTCTAGCAATGTGAGGCAACTGCCACTTGAATTCTAAGATATTTATTGAAACTTCATTTTGTGGCACTTTTATTGGTAAATGCTCTGCCGAATATTATTATGATCTTGATGTCTCTGTCTCTTGTTCTGGGTATCCTCTGTTGTATAAAGCTCAGTGTAAAAAGGTAAAATTTGAGATAGATTATAATGTGTGCAATAAGGATTAGGTAATAAAGTGTGAATTACAGTATTTTACAATATTAATTTAGTTAATCAGTAAAAGTGAACTCTAGCTTAGTTAATGTAGATACTAGAGAAATTAGTTTTAGGAATGGAAGCAAGCTTTGGAAAGACCCTTCAGAGAATGATGAATGCTATGAATTTAAATTGACCAGGTTGCTGTCTGTGTGATATTTCCTTAATCTGAACTATCCCATATATAACTACTACAGTTTGATATCAATTCATGAGCCCCAGGGGGATGTCACTGCAATCTCTTCGGAATTATATGATGTCTTATAGAAATGATTTGGTCTATGGCAGTCTCACACTCTGGTATTTAGGTTTTGATGATGATTATGGGGTCACCAAAGCAGTCTGACACAAAAAATGCCAAAACCAAACCATAATTCTGGAGTAAAAGTAGGAATTAGAAATGAGTTATTAAACTAGAGATAGGTCTTGAGACAAGGTCAGGTTGAATATGACGTTAAAATAAAGAAGGCCACAGTCTATGTCAAGAAAGGATGAAAAACAGGAAAGATCAGAGATAGGAGGAGTTAGGGAGATGAGTAGTGGACAGCCATTGAGAAAAGGCAGTGAGCCTTGTGTCTGGGCTGTTTAAATGACTGCTGCTCAAAATGGTGATTTTCTACCTTGGGGCACACATAACTACTCTGTGACAATACATGTAGGATTTTGCCCAGGAGTTTCTGGGCAAATGGATCTGACCATTTCATATCCTTAAGGACTGTGTAGGCAACCCAATGATGCTTGTACCAATTGAGAAAGTAATTCAGTAAGTTATGGCTCATGACATCTAAACATTGGAAATCTAGTCACTAGTCAGAGAAAATAATTCTGTCTTCCACTAATCTCCAGCTTTAGTATTTTCAATCAAAAATGAAATAAAACAGAAAGATTTTTCTTTTATTTATTTACTTTTTTGAGACAGAGCCTCACTCTGTTGTCCAGGCTGGAGTGCAGTGGCGCCATCTCAGCTCACTGCAATCTCTGCCTCCTGGATTCAAGCAATTCTCCTGCCTTAGCCTCCTGCGTAGCTGGGATTACAGGCATGTGCCATCACACCTGGTTAATTTTTGTATTTTTAGTAGAGATGAGGTTTTACCATATTGGCCAGGCTGGTCTTGAACTCCTGATCTCAAGTGATCCACCTACCTCGTCCTCCCAATGCTAGGATTATAGGTGTGAGCCACTGCACCCAGCCAGAAAGATTTATTAGAATAGAAAAACAATAGTCCCCTGTATACCTTTGACATTTCCAGTTCCATTTTCTAGAGCAAACTAATATAAATAATTCATTTTTTTGTTCTGATAATTTACTTATATTATTTGATTTGCTAATTTATCTATTTGCTTAGATTCAAAAGAATAGGATTTAGCCTACCCTATACTCCCCTCTCCTCTTATTATACTTTTTGATAAGACTTTTCTTTAGCCACACTAAATAATAGACTTTATTTCTTGTTCCATCAGATTTAAGCAATATCACTTGAGACCCTCAACAATCTTGAAGGATGATGCTACCAGTGGTTCTGTCATTGTCTTTGCTTCTGCTTCTCCCACCTCTCTTACCTTATATAAACTCTGCCTTTACTTTTACATTCTCAGGGTTATAACATTTGTACTAAATTCTGCAACCGCAAAAAATATTTCATCCATGCTTATAGGCTGATTCCAAAAAAGTTAAAACTGTACTATTTAGTCTGTTCCATGGGTTCTCTTGGAGGTTTCTCTTTCTTTTATTTTTAGGGCTATTGTTTTTCTTCATGTGCCTGGTTATCTTTAGTTGTTCATCCATGTCTAAGATTCAGGACTTGGTCGAATTTGAAGGAAGCTAGTCTGGGTTACTCTCCCAATGTTGTGTGTGTAGGGTGTTTTCCCACTACGTCTTCTCAATGAATAGGAAATATTACCATGATTTCCGTGTCTGGGAAAGGGTTTGTCAATGGCAAGCTTCACTTGAGGATGAGCAGGAAAGGAGCTGGTTTTTAGACTGGGACCTCCAACCTGCTAGAATGGGAAAGGCTTTCCTGGAGCTCCAGAAATCCTCCCATCGGCCCTTTATTTCCATAGTTATTTGGTAAAATTATTTGGAGTTCTCAGGTGTTTGCCAGGGTAAAATCTGGACTGCCTTGGGAGTGTGAAATGAAGGAGATTTCAAGCTTAAGACACTAGTTCTGAGAGTTTCTATATCATGCTCCCTTTTTTCTCATGTCATCCTTTATGCTTGCTAATCTGTGTCTGGAGCCTCTCTGGTCTCTGCCTTAAAGATAAAATCTCTCCTTTGATATCATATTCCTGTGCATATTTTGCAATGCCGTTTTTAATCTGTCTACAGGGTTTTACTCTGTTTCTGTCTGAAAGACAGAAACAGACATTTGTTAAAAACCTCTTGTCTTAGAATGGACCATTCTCTCTGATGTAATAAGCTTGTTTATGTATTATTATTTTACTGGGGACATTGGAAGTAATGGAGACAAACATCTCTTTAAGTCTGCATTTCTGATGAAACTTTCTCAGACTTGATGAGACTCGATCTGAAAACTAACAATGACTTTTTGACACCTCTTTGGAAAGATTTTACAAATTCTTCTAAAATTAAAAGTAAAAGAAATTAAGTTGCTATATTTATAATACTTTGAAATATGCATGAAGCTACTTACATTTTTAATATTATTCATCAAGGACATAGAGCTAGATCCTAATCTGATATAATTGAGGCATCAGTTTTTTCTGTCTAGTGAATCCCTGAATGTTTCCTGAAAAATGAGTGTAAGATAGACATCTAAATCCTGTAGCAAATTCTGTTATCTTCCATGATGACTGAGATTGTTTTTGTTTGCCTAATACGTTTTGTCCAGGGGAAAAAAGAATAATTGGGAAATAATCCACAGGGAAACTTTTACTGGAAGTCTTTAAGACCCAGCTTGTTTCATTTATTTGCTGGTTGATTTTGAAACTTCAAAATGCCTCAGAGAAGAGTCAGATGACCATGAATTGAGAATAGAGTTGAGGCGTTTCAGTTTACATGGTGAGGATGAGAGAACCCGGCTTAATCAATAAAAGGATTAAAATAAGCATGAGATCAAAGCTTTCTAACAAATGGAAATTAGGGAAGGACTCTTAGATGCTACGTAAAATGGAAGCTTAGGAATGGAGCATTATTGAACAATCTAGCTGCATATTTCATGTTTCCAGGCATGGGGTAGTTTTGGGTCAAGAAGTAAAAATCATCGTTAAAAGTTAGTTCATTTATGTATTTAATCATACTTTTATTCATTCTACAAATATTTATTGAGCAACTATTAAGCTGCTTATTATGAGAATTCTGGGAATCCAGTGGAGAAAATGTAGATTTGGTTTCTGTTCATCGAAAGATTAAGATCTAATGTGGGTTCTAACAATTAAAGAGACAATAGTCTTTGCTAAAATCTAGCTAGAGACACAGCACACCAGGGTAAGTCAACAATTTCTGCCATGACACATGTGTTTTTATATGCTGAGTATAGTTAAGTAATTTATTAGATTTTTTTCAAATACAGATATTGACATTAATAAAATAAAATAAATACATTGGACAGTGTGAGCAGCCTTAACCATCAGCTTAAAATTACCTTGGCAATGTACTATTCTCAGCAATATTCATGTACAAATGATGTGGGTTCCCAAAAGTTTATAAAAAGGAGCTATAGGTAATTTTCCGAAGCCTAATGGTACTGAGGGGTTTTGATGGACTCTTGTACTTCCAGCTGAGGAAATGGAAATGAAACCACTGGTTTACTTTGGGCAGATTCCAAAACCAATTGTTGGATTTTTATCGATGCTTGCATTCCCCTTGTCCTTGCTGGTCCTTACCTGAGTGTTTGCAGTTCTGAGATTTGATAGGGCAAGTGGAAGAGTTAGAGTGGGTCGAAAATGCTGTCTGCCTTTAGGAATCAGGCTGAGAAAAAGTTCAATAGGAATGAACTGAGCATGCATTTAACAAGTTAAATCTACATCAAAGGGAAAGAAAGGAGCCACTTGATAATAAAAATGTTGCTTTGATTGAAACTGGGCAAAAAGCCAAAGGTACTGGAAGGAGACTTTTAAACATACTGAATTGTTTCTGATCAAACACTTTATAAATCTAGGGTAAAATGTGAAATTTTTCTAGTAAATTGTGAGGCTACATCAAAATGGACCTCTTACTGAGCTCCAGAGTTGAGCTCTTGTTCATAAAGTTCTTTTCTTTCTAATTAAAGAGCAGATATAGATACATACATTAATTCAAAATAGATTTACTGAATGTCCATCACGTACCAAGAATTTCTTACCAGGAATTATGATGAGTTACAGGTTTCTTGAGGAATCACCACACTGTCTTCCACAACACTCCCACCAACAGTGTAAAAGTGTTCCTATTTCTCCGTATCCTCTCCAGCATCTGTTGTTTCCAGATATTTTAATGATTGCCATTCTAACTGGTGTGAGATGGTATCTCAATGTGGTTTTGATTTACATTTCTCTAATGACCAGTGATGATGAGCATTTTTTTCATATGTTTGTTGGCCACATATGTCTTCTTTTGAAAAGAGGATCTAGAAATAGAAATACCATTTGACCCAGAAATCCCGTTACTGGCTATGTACCCAAAGGATTATAAATCATTCTATTATAAAGACACATGCACACATATGTTAATTACAGCACTGTTTATAATAGAAAAGACTTGGAAACAACCCAAATGCCTATCAATGATAGACTGGATAAAGAAAATGTGGCACATATACACCACGGAGTATTATGCGGCCATAAAAAAGGATGAGTTTGTGTCCTATGCAGGGACATGGATGAATATGGAAATCATTCTCAGCAAACTGACAGAAGAACAGAAAATCAAACATCGCATGTTTCACTCATAATGGATGTTGAACAATGAGACCACATGGACATAAATAAAAGTGTGCACCTCCTCTGTTCCATACCTGCATGTAGAATCATCGTGGTGCTGTGCTTTGTTCTCCAATACATCAAGTACATTTTTGGTTGCCTTTCTGCCACATTTGCAATGGGTCTTTCAGCCCGCACCAGTGCTTGCCTGTATTATTGCTTTTCAAGTTGGCCTTGTCTCTCCCTGACAGTTTCTTTTCTACCAGCAGCTGAAGGCAGGGTCTCCCTGCTGCCTCAATTAAAAAGTGCTCATTGAGACAACATGTGGACACCGGGAGGGGAACATCACACACTGGGGTCTGTTGGGTAGTGGGGGTCTAGGAGAGGGATAGCAGGGGGTGGGGAGATTGGGGAGAGATAACATTAGGAGAAATACCTAATGTGGGTGATGGGGGGATGGAGGCAGCAAAACCATGGCATGTGTATAGCTATGTAACAATCCTGAAGAACTGCACATGTACCCCAGAACTTAAAGTATAATAATAATAATAAGGAAAAAAGAAGTTATAGGTTTCTTCTTTCCCATATTTCTTTGATTATAAAGAAGTAATTTAACAGATTTCACCAAAATTTTTATTAAAACAACCAAGCATTCTTAGAGTATAACAGTACTCATTGGTAAAGCAACTTTATTTGGACATAATAAAATTAACACACTGTGTTATATTTCAGGCTATTTTATTCACTGCTTTGTCAGTGTTTGGGAGTAACTGTTTAAGATTTGTTTCCTTTATTATACTGTCAAATGCCGGAGCAGGAACTGTGATTATTTTGCTCAGGACTAGCACATAATAGGGAATGGGTAAAATGTTACCAAATGAAGCTGTCATACATTGGGATATATTGAAAAAACTAATTTTTATGACTTGATATCATCTTTATATATCATCATGGTTTGTGTCTAAGTGAGAGAGAATTGATAAGATTTAGAGAATTTTGATGTGAAATCTGTCTAGCTCACAATCAGAGACATTAGAGATAAAATGATGAAAACCTAATAAGCCAAAATTAAGTGCAGATCCAGATAGTTAGCTGGTCTCCTAGAGGAATAACAGCCTAAGAAGCAGAAAAACTTTCTCCTGGGGAGACTGAGTGTCAGGTAGCCAGACAGTTCTCCACTGGAGACCTGTGATAACCCTGATATCCGTAGCCATCAAGCATTTAGGAGCTCCAAAGGCAGGCTCGGTGCAGCGCAGGGTTAGATAAAAATTAGTTTTACCTACAAATGTGTCTGCTTTCTGCAGCCTAAATGACAATAACGAAAAAAACATAAAAAACAAAGTTCTAGTGTAGCTGATATCAATTTAAAGGGAATAAGGTGAAGCAAATTGCCTTTGCAAGGGTTTCTAAGAAAAAAATCATCTTTTTTACATTTAAATTTTCATTTAATTAATTAATTGATTAATCTATTTATTATACTTTAAGTTCTGGGGTGCATGTGCAGATCGTGCAGGTTTGTTACATAGGTATACACATGCCATGGTGGTGGTTTGCTGCATCCATTGCCCCGTCATCTATATTAGGTATTTCTTCTAACACCATCCCTCTCCAGCCTTCCCACCCCCTGCTATTCTTGCCCTAGCCCCTCACCTCCCAGGCCCCAGTATGTAATGTTCTCCTCCTGTGTCCGTGTGTTCGCTCTCTCTCTCTCTTTTTTTTTTTTTTTTTTTTTTGAGATGGAATTTCGCTCTGTCGCCAGGCTGGAGCACAGTGTCGTGATCTCAGCTCACTGCAACCTCTGCCTCCCAGGTTCAAGAGATTCTCCTGCTTCAGCCTCCCAAGTAGCTGGGACTACAGTCGCGTGCCACCACACCCGCCTAATTTCTTGTGTTTTTAGTAAAGACGGGGTTTCACCGTGCTAGCCAGGATGGTGTCGATCTCTTAACCTCGTGATCCTCCCGCCTTGGCCTCTCAAAGTGCTGGAATTACAGGTGTGAGCCACCACACCCTGCCAAAAATCATCTTTTGTATTGGATGGATACCAGAGTCAAACAGCAACAACAGCAGATAACATTTTTTGATACTTGGTAACAAATACTTGGTAACATTATTTGTTAATAGTGCTTACTATTTGCGAGTGCACTATGAAATAGCTTGTATGCATCATCTATTTCAATCCTTGAAAACTCTGTAAGTTCTACACTCATTAGGTCCATTTTACAGATGAGGAAACAGATGATAAGACAAGTCAAATTGACCAAGAAGGGCAGAGGGAGGACCCAGATTCAAGCTACTTGGCTCCAAATCTCATGGACTTGGAGATTGTGTAACACTGCCTCATCTTGGAGAAGAATGAGCATAAGGGCAAAAGAAAAGAAACATACCCTGGAGAATGAGACTAGCAGGTACTGTACAATGAAAATCAGAGTGGAACAGCTTTGAGGGAAGAGCCTGTAAACCACTGAAGGAAGTTTGTTAAGAATGGTGGTTTAGATAGGGAGGCTGCAGTGTGATGTTCATGTGGATAACTCATACTCTATTCTGTTGTAGGTATAAGGAAGCAGAGAAGGTACTTCTGCTTAGTAAGGAAGGTGGTTTTATTATAATGCCAAATCCATTATTGTCCTAGGAAACTGATAATCAATTGGTGTGCCCAGAAAAGTGGTGTTCCTATTGCTCTTCATTATATGCTGCCAAGTGAAATCTTTTTTTCTAAGTGTGATACAAACAACACAGACACTTTGGGTTGAGGAAAGCTGTTATTGTTTGAAGATATTCAATTTATTAATAGATTTAATAAATAAAAATTTATTGCCCTTGCAAGGGTTTCTAAAAAAAAAATCATCTGTTGTATTGCATGGATACCAGAGCCAATTAGCTGCGACAACAGGTAACATTATTTAATAAATATTTATTTATTAAATAGATATAGAGGTATATAAAAATATCTCTAATGTGCCAGACATTGACCTGGAGGCATAAATATACTATAAAACAAATAGACATCTGTTTTTACATACTTGGACCAGACAATAAATAATGAATATAATACATTCATAAACTATATAGAATATTAAAAGGTACTGTGGAAAAATTAATCAGGGTATGAGTGGGGTGGGTGTTGGAAGTGCATTGTAATTCTAACTGGTTTGGGCAGACTAGAACTCTCAGAGAAGGTGACATTTGAGCAATTATTTGAAGGAGGGGAATACATTGGTCCGGAGATATTTCAAGGAAGAGTGCGTCAGCAATAGGAACAGCCAATGCAAAGGTTTCAGATGTCCTATATGTTCTATATTTGCTCCACATATGTGCCATTTGTGTTCCTGGGTAGAAGTGGTGGTGGTGTCCATGGATGTTCTTCTCTGATTGCTTCTATTTTCCTAGTGAAATAATTAGCAGGATTGTTACCTGAGAGTGAGGATGGTGGAAGAGGGAAAGGGGATATGAAGGAAGATGAGAGAGGGTGACATAGTCATCCATCAGTAAAGACGGAATGGGTGTATTAGCCTGCTAGGGTTGCTGTAACAGAGTACTATACTGCTGCTTAAACAACAGAAATTTATTTTCTCACAGTCCAGGAGGCTGGAAGTCTGAGAGAGCGTTAGGGCAAAGATCTGTTCCAGGCCTCTCTCTTTGATTTGTCAATGGCTGCCTTCTCCTTGAGTCTTCATATAGCCTGCCTTCTGTAACCAACTGTGTTTACATTTTCTTTTCTTCTAAGGACCCCAGTCATGTTGGATTCGGCCTTATCCTAATGATCTCATTTTAACTCAGTTACCTCTTTAAAGACCTTGTCTCCAAAAACCGTGACATTTGAGGTACTGGGAGTTTAGACTCAATATATGAATTTTGGGAAGACACAATTCATTCCATACATGGATAATGTGCAGCTAGAATAGTCAGAAGTTAAGAATTAATGAGGAAGAACTTCACTAGCGGTGAGAGTTGAGGGTTTATATTTAATTTTTAAATAACCACTACTCAGAAGCTCTGGATGTAGCACTTTTAAATTTCTCACCAATACCTGAGAAGATACAAATGTGAAAGTTTAAATGGCAAAAGAAAAATAAAACAAAACAACTGACCTAACAAATAATAAGACATAGAGGACAAAAAGAGAGACACACACAAAAAGCCTTAGAACAAGCCTGGCAAAAGTGGGTTCTGTGTATGAGTTTTTTTTTTTTTCCCCCCTTTAACACAGAGAAATGAAATAATTAATAGAAGAACCAACCCCAGTGAAGCAAAACTGCACCAGATAAATTATCACTGGAGACTAGATATTGACCTTGGGATTCTGCACAGTAACCTTCTCTCTAGCTATAAATCTCAGAACACAATTGAACTGTCACTCATGTTAAGATTAGCAGTGTCATGGGCAAATCACATAACAGATCTGTTGTCAAAGGCTTCATCTCTATATGTTCTGCTTGTCTGAAAAGAGAGAAAAGAAATAAAATCTTATTAAGAAACTGTGTAGGACAAGAGTGAAAAACATCATGAAGATGCAGAGGGAGAAGGTGAATTTAAAAATTAATAAAGCATTGACTATAAAATATTAGGTAGATTATAAAAAAATCCTAATAGAATGCAATAATATATCATTCCAATGAAATAGAATAAAAAAAAATCCCTAAAGGGAGATATAGGATGTGATGATAAAAAAAGATTCTTGAGACAAAGAAGGACAGCAAGTAAATAGAATAATAATCCACCCTGGATTGAGTAGTCGTCAGAATTAAAAAGTGAGAAATGGGGATAGCCATTTGGAGGATAGCATTTAGAGGTTTTTTGAGAATGTAGAGGTAAATGACAGCAATAAGAACAATAAAAGAACTGATCTTACTGCTGAAAAAATATTAAAAACCAATAGGAGAGAAACAATAGTTAAAGCTATAACCAATTAAAACTACCTTGCAAGAGCAAATTGAAAGGCTCATAAATAATGAGAACAGATTCACACTGTGACATATCCTGAGTCTGCACAAAGAAAGCAAAATTAAAAAATCAAATGACCAACCCCTTCCAGTATAACAAACTCCTGATAATACATTCATGGAGAAGAAAACATCATCTACTAAAATGTTTGATGCAATCCAAAATGCCAAAAATATAGAGCTTATTTTGTGAAATTTTAATTTGATCAAATAATTGTATAATTAGCCAACTTGTCTTTTGCATATTAAGGGAGATAAAAATATATTCAAATATAGGAGTGGTACATAAAAGTGCCACCTATATGATATTCTTTAAAAAAAAATCACTTGATAACACCAGCTGACCCAGAAGTGAAATGAAAATCAAAAGTTGAATGACAGGCTAAGGAGATAAAAAATAATCATATAAACTGTAGTAGTATTGTGATTCAGTGAAATGATGAAGAATATTGAGATGAAATGTTTTATATTCTAAAATTTATAATTGAAATAATTCTGCATATTTATGGGATACAAGGTGATGTTTTGATATGTGTATAAATTGTGTAATGATCAAGTCAGGGTAATTAGCATATCCATCACCTTAAACATTTATCAATTCTTTGTGATGCAAATATTCAAAAATCTCTTTTCTAGCTATTTTGAAATATACAGTACACATTATTGTTAAATCTAGTCATCCTACTATAGATGCAATAGACCATCAGAACTTATTTCTCCTGCCTAACTGTAGCTTTGTACCCATTGACCAAACTGTCACAAAATCCCTCTTCTTCATTCTCTGGTAACTACTACTCTCAACCTCTATGAAAACAACTTTGTTTATTTCATGTATGATAATATCATGTACTATTTCTCTTTCTGGAGATTGCATATTATCTCCAGATTCATCCATGAAGATTGCATTCCTTTTAATAGCCAAATAATATTCAATTGTGTGTATATATATATACACACACTACATTTTAAAATTCATTTATCCATTAACAGATATTTAGATTTATTCCATATCTTGGTTATTGGACTAATGCTGCAATAAACATAAAGTGCAGATATCTCTTTGACATGCTGATTTCATTTCTTTTGTATATATACCCAGTAGTGGGATTGCTGTATCACATAGTCATTCTATTTTTAGTATTTTGAGGAACCTCTATCATGTTTTTCATAATAGCTGTATTAATTTACATTCACATAAGCAGTGTGTAAAGGTTGCCTTTCCCCACAACATCACCAACACTTGTTATCTTTTGATTTTTTGTTAAGTTGTTGTTCTGATTGGATAGTAACTAATCTCCTTGTCGTTTTGATTTGCATGTCCCTGATAGAGATATTGAGCATTTAAAAATGTATCTGTTGGCTATTTGTTTTCTTTTGATAAATATCTGTTCAGGTCTTTTGCCCTTTTTAAAATTGGATTACTTGCTTTGTTGTGTTGAGTTGTTTCAATTCCTTATAATTTTGGATATTGGTCACTTATCAGATGTGTAGTTCGCAAACAAATTCTTTCATTCTGTAGGTTGTTTATTTGCCTATTGATTGTTGCCTTTGCTGTGCAGAAGCTTTTTAGTTTGATATAGTCCCATTTGTTTATACTTGCTTTTGTTGCTCATACTTTGAGGTTTTATCCAAAAAATTTCTTGCTTAAACCAATTTCAGGGAGCTTTTCTTCTATGTTTTCTTCTGGTAGTTTCATAGTTTCAATTCTGACGTTTAAATCATTTTTTATAATAATTTTTTTGTAGTGAGAGCTAAGAGTCTAGTTTCATTTTTCTGCATGTGGATTTCTACTTTTCCCACCATCATTTATTAAAGGGGCTTTTCTTTCTCCATGGTGTACTTAGCACTTTGTTGAAAATCAATTGGCTGTAGTTGGGTGTATTTATTTCTAGGCTTTCTATTCAGTTTCATTTTTTCTATGTGCCTTTTTTTATGCCAATACTATGCTGTTTTGGTTATTATAGCTTTGTGGTATCTTTTAAAGTCAGGTGGAGTGATGCCATCCAAAAATAAACCAACCCAAAATAAGTGGAAGGGAAAAATAATAAATATTAGAACAAAAATAAAGTACAGACAAAAAGGCCAAAAGGACAACAAAAAAGAAACACGATGACGTTTCTTACCCTGTTCTGCACTGCTTTTTCATAAGATTTTCTTTTTCTTTTCTTTCTTCAGTAAAGCAGAACATACAGAGATGGCGTGTTCGCCAAGAGATGTGTTATGTGATTTGCCCATGACACTGCTAATCTTCTTTTTGAGCAGATAAACAAAATAGGCAAACTTTTTGCTAGACTGAAAAACAGAGAAGACTCAAATAAATAAACTCAGAGATGAAAAAGGAGTCTAGTAACAACAATTAAATAAAATTAAAGTTCAATTGATATGTACCTATGCATAGAACTATTTGCTATAACTTGGGTACATTGTATATTTCTAAAGAAACTAAAGAATCTATTAAACTCTAAAAAAAAAATCATTAGATACTATTATGAACAATTACATCCCAACAAATGGAGAATCCTAGAAAAAATGGACAAATTCCTGAATATATACAATACTCAGATTGGATAATAAAGAAATAGAAAATCTCAATATACCAATAAGTAACAAGATTAAATCAGTGACAAAAAGTCCTTCATCAAAGAAAACCCCAGGAATCAGATTCAACAAAACACTTAAAATGGAACTTATATGAATTCTTCTTAAATTATTGCAAAAAAGTCAAAGTGGAGTAAATTCTTCCAAACTCATTCTACGAGACCAGCATTGCCCTGATGCCCAAACCAGACAATTCTATTGACCTGTAGAAAAAGAAAACTACAGGTCAATATTTCTGATGAACATATATGCAAACATTCTTAACAAAATACTAGCAAATTGAATCTAACAGCATGTAAAAAATTGTTCACCATGACCAAATAGAATTAATCCTAGGGATATAAGGATGGTCCAACATATGCAAATCAATAAACATGATGCAATTCATCAGTACAATGAAGGACAAAAACCATCTGATCATCTCAATAGAAGCAAAAAACAAAAAAAGCATTTGATAAAATTTAACATCACTTCCTGGTGAAAACTCTTGACAAAGTAGGTATAGAAAGAACATACTGCAACATAATAAAGGCCATACATAAGCAATCCATAGCTATTATCATACTACATGGAGAAACCTAAAAGCTTTCTTTCTAAGATCTGGAACAGGACAAGGATGCCCATTTTCACCACTTTTGTCCCACATAGTACTGAAAGCTCTATCTAGAATAATCAGGCAAGAGAAAGAAAGGGCATCCAAATTAGAAAGGGGAAAGTCTCTGTTTGTAGACAACATGATCTAATATGTATAAAACCCCAAAAACTCCACCCCTGCTCAAAATGAAACTAATAAATTCAGTAAAGTTGTAGGATACGAAATAAACATACAAAAATTAGTTTTTTTCTATAAATTTCCATATGCCAATATAGAGTTAAGTGAAAAAGAAATCACAAAACTAATTCCTTTTACAATAAGTACAAAAGCACCCTAGAAATAAATTTAACCGAAGAGGTGAAAGATGTTTACATCAAGAACTATAAAATATTCTTCAAAGAAATTGAAGAAGACACGCAGAAAATGGAAAGGTATCCCCGGCTCATGCATTGAGATGGACATTGTTAAAATATTCATACTAACCAAAGAAATCTATAAATTCAATGCATACCCTATGAAAATACCAGTGACATTTTTCACACAAATAGAAAAAAAAATCTTAAAATCTGTGTGGAACCGCAAAAGACCCTGAATAGCTAAAGCAATCTTGAGCAAAAAGAACAAAATCAAAATATTTTCTAAATTAAAATGAAGACATTTAAAACATATAATATTAAAAATAGTATAACAGCAATTGCTATATAATTGCTGATGTAATATTACATTAGCAAAGACCAGTATGGGAATTAGGAAAACTCAAAATACTTAAAGGTTAACACAGTAGAATAGAATGTATGTCTTCTGAAGCACTGTGGATCATATAAGTAAAATACAAATTCTAAAAAGCCCATATAGTAAAGAAAGCAAAAGAAACAGCAGGACCCTGAAACAAGGAAGCAGAAGGTAGACAAGATATATGAGCTAAAATTGAGCTAAGAAAAAAAATTTGTGTCTTCTGTTTGAGAAGAATGGGTTATTATAAGCAATAGCATTAAAAAGATACCCATTCTAAATATTTTGTGGCAATGTTTAAAATCACAAATATAAAGAAAAATATTGTAAAATCATATAAAGTATTTCAGAAGGCTGTTTTAATTTAAAGATGGAGCTCTATTTTATTTTTAAAACAACAAAAATCTTATTTATTAATAGTGTCATAAAAAAAGTACAAAAGGATTTCCAAATAAAAGAACAGGCAAAGTTTTATCAGGCAATTGAAAGGTTTACAATATTGGTGTTAGATATTTAGAATTCCAGTTAAAAGTCATTTAATAGTTGGAAATCATTAAGTGGGGCAAAGAAAAATTAAAATAAATCAATGATAAAATTAAAAGGCAATGGCAAATCTGGGCAATATTTGCAAAGTTTAATACAGTCAATAAACTTTCTGTATCAAAAAAATCTTAAAGGCAATGTAAATAATTGAGGCAAAAAATAAGAGAAATGGAAGTAGCAAATAAGTGTGAAAAAGTTTAACAATTAGAGATCAAAGGAATGCAAAATAAAGTGACAATCTGTTTTTCACCTACTAGTATGACAGGTGTGGGTCTATTTTTTGTTATTATATTTTTAAAGTAATAATGACAACTTTGAATTTGTAGGTAATTGAAAATTCTAATACACTGTTGACAGACCTATTCTTTTTTGAAGGCAGTTTAGTTACTTGCATCAAAAGCCTTAAAATATTCATTTCCTTTGATTCAGTAATTTCACTTCAGGGAATTTATTTTAGGGGAAAAAAGCATGTGTTCATACAATAATGTGTTATAAGAGAGTTCATCATAGATTTATTTGTGCTACTAAAAAACAAAAACAGATTTTTCTTTCCTATTGTATTTTACTAAAGACAAATTTTAAAGTAGACTACTTTGTAACTATTTCAAGTTACATTTCTGAAATACATGTGATGAAAGAGACAATCCCCATAGTTATGAATGTTAAATAAAAAAGAACAGGTTAATAAATTTTCATTACTCGAATTCTATTTATAAAGTATCTTTGTAGAAAAAAAACACAAAATATTAAAATAGAAGCGAATATTTAAGAATGGTAATTTTTTTTTTTTTTTTTTTGAGATGAAGTCTGACACTGTCGCCCAGGCTGTAGTGCAATGGCTCGATCTCGGCTCACTGCAATCTCCGCCTCCTGGGTTCAAGCACTTCTTCTGCCTCAGCCTCCCAAGTAGCTGGGCCCACAGGCGTGTGCCACCACACCCAGATAATTTTTTTGTATTTTTAATAGAGACGGGGTTTCATCACGTTGGCCAGGATGGTTTCGATCTCCTGACCTCGTGATCTGCCCACCTCGGCCTCCCAAAGTTCTGGGATTACAGGCATTGAGCCACCGCACCTGGCCAAGAATGGTAGAATTCTGAGTGATTTTTGTTTTATTTTTTATTTGGTATATTTCCAAAATTAACTGTAATCATAAATCGATGTTATAATAAATTTTGATGTAAAAATACTCGCCCAGTGCTGAAAATAAAATAATATGGATTTCATTTGACTATTTTTCAAACTCAAAGTTATTTCTGATTCCTCACATAGAATTATCTTTTGTGTCAACTACAGTATCCTTTATGCATTTCTCTCAAGATACCTAAACTGTGGGGTTTTCTGGGCTCAGTTGATAACGTATTTGTCTCTGTCTTTAGGACTGTGACTTTATTAATCTGTTCTCATACTGCTGTGAAGAACTACCTGAGACTGGGTAATTTATAAAGAAAAGAGATTTAATTGCCTCATGTTTCCACAGGCTGTATAGGAAGCATGGCAGCATCTGCTTCTGGGGAGGCCTCAGGGAGCTTTTACTCATGGGGGAAGGCAAAGAGGGAGTAGGTGTCTCACGTGGCAGGAGCTGGAGGTGCCACAGGCTTTTAAACAACCAGATCTCAGAACTCACTCACTCACTATGATGAGAACAGCACCAGCAGATGGTGCTAAACCATTCATGAGAATTCTGATCCAATCACTCCTCATGATCCAATCACCTCCCACCAAGCTCCTTTTCCAATGCTGAGGAACACAGTTCAGTGTGAGATTTGGCTGGGGACACAGATCCAAACCATATCATGGACTATAAGCCCCTCAGTTGTAGGTATCCATATTTATTTATTTATTTATTTTTATTTTATTATTATTTTTTTGAGACAGAGTCTCCCTCTGTCGCCCAGGCTGGAATGCAGTGGCACAATCTCAGCTCACTGCAACCTCTGCCTCCAGGTTCAAGCGATTCTCCTGCCTCAGCCTCCCGAGTAGCTGGCATTACAGGCACCTGCCACCAAGCCCGGCTAATTTGTGTGTGTGTGTGTGTTTAGTAGGGATGGGGTTTCACCATATTGGCCAGGCTGGTCTCAAATTCCTGACCTTGTGATCTGCCCACTTCAGCTTCCTAAAGTGCTGGGATTACAGGCATGAGCCACTGCACCTGGCCCCTATTCTATTAATATTTTAAATATGAAATGCCTCAACAGTGGGCTGTTTCCCACATATTGATAATTCTTGTTAAATATTGGCTGAATTGAATGAATTTATTCTACTCTGATCATGGAGATGGAAACTTATAGGCAGAATAGGTTTATAAAATCAGTCAATAATACAAAGCACTTTGGATGTGGGTGTTTTAATGTTGTACTCTCCTAATTTACCAACTTAATCCATTTCCTGTTTACCCTGAGAAATCAGCTCTGGCAGCAAGAGGCACTTTTTTATTTTTTTCTAAATGAGAAACAGATTAAATATTCATATGTTCAGTAATTTGGTCCCATCTTATTTATCTTCTCTTCTATTTCATAGAGATGATATAGTTCTAAGTAACCTACATAAAAACTCTTTTAATTACACATTTTTAGTAAATACTGGGCTTGAAAAAATTTGTAATTTAAAAATTCCATAGTGACATAATTAAAAAGCCATCATGCTTGAATTGAAGACTGTTCTACTAGAGAGTGCAATGATTTCCCACAAATTGAAATGCCTAGAGTTAGTACAATTTACTAATTTTCATGTATATTACATTTCTATTTTACATAAAGAAGTAATAATTTTTCTTTCTTTGGAATTTTAAAAGAGGGAAAATAATGGGGTAGCATGTATCAGGGAAGCTAGCTGGATGACCTCAGAGTATCATTGATGTGTAAGGGCACAAATAGCAAGTATGCCTATGGAGGAGTGTAATAAATACAAACTGGAAAAAAACTACCTGAATGGATATTACAGCTATTATTAGTGAATCCTCTATATGGTCTTTTATATTTATCATTTTACTCCAGTTGATCAAGTGATATTTTTTAAGGCCTCTTTGATACTGTCTTATGATACATGGGGAACTATAATTTAATTGGGCAGAGTAAACAAACAGGAAAAAAAAAGATAAAACTCTATCTGAATGTATGATGACCATGTGGTTCATGCCTGTTTTCCCAGGGTAATTTTTAATAGCATTTATTTTCACTCATCTATGTGTCAAGGATAATTTTTATAGTCACCTTAGTTAGTGTGATGGTTAATATTAAGTGTCAACTTGATTGATTGAAGGATGCAAATCACCCTCACAGCCACACCCACTGTTCCTGGGTGTGTCTGTGAGGATGTTGTCAAAGGAGATTAACATTTGAGTCAGTGGACCAGACAGGCAGACCCACCCTCAGTATGTGTGGACACCATCCACTCAACTGCCAGTTTGGCTAGGATAAAGCAGGCAAAAGAAGGTGGGAGAAACTTATTTGCCGAGGCTTCTGGCCTTCATCTTTGTCCTGTGCTGAAAGCTTCCTGCCCTCAAACATCAGACTCCAAGTTTTTCGGCTGTTGGACTCTTGGACTTACTCCAGCGGGTCTTGGGCCTTCTGAAGGTTGCATGGTTGGCTTCCCTACTTTTGAGGTTTTGGGACTTGCACTAAGCTACTACTGGCTTCCTTGATTCCCAAGTTGCAGACGGCCTATTGTGGGACTTCACCTTGTGAGCATGTGAGTTGATTCTCCTTAATAAGCTCCCTTTCATATAGATATCTATCCTATTAGTTTTGTCCCTCTAGAGAACCCTGACTGATAGTTAGGGTACATTTAAAAACGACAAATGACTGATAGATATATGTAAAACTGAAGGACTTGAGATGTGAGATTTTTTCCACTGTGGCCTTCACATACCCCTGTTTCTGGCAGCTTTTCCAACCTCTCTTGCATGTGAAATAAACCCTATGTCTCTTCACTCTTTTGATAAAATCCTGCCCAAACAATGTCTTCTAATCCACATGAAAAATCCCTCTCTTCTCATTTCTAGAAAGAGTTGAACTTTGACCAACCTCAAAGCTTCATAAAACATTCCAGGACTCCCTTCCCCAATTTAGAATGTTTCTACCCTCCTTCACAGTCTTCTCTTGCCAGATATTTTTGAATAAAGTCCTGGGAATGGTGCTCTGGTTGATTTTCTTCCTGAAGCAGAAAATATATAGGAATTCAGAGGTGAAGTGGGAGAGATTATTTTGAGCTTTTGTGATCAGTGGAGATTAAGGGAGTGAGGAAATCTTTGAAGTTAGCTTAAATGAGTGAATTATTTACAGATTAAAACATAGAATTTATATAGTTAGAGCTTATTATTGAAGATATGTTTTTGCTTAAGTGTTCCTACATATATCAAGGCTAAAAATATGTGTAAGACAAAATTAGAAGCTGGAAAACTCCTTGTAAAGGTAAATATATGAATATATGCACCAATTAAAATATAAATAAAGCCATGAACTGTGGAAAGTCTTATTTCAGAGAGTATTTCAGTTTGCACCAAATTTTTCTGAGTATTAATATGGATTTCTACTACCTGTAATCTCAAAAATTTCTCTTCAAAAGGAACTTTTAAATAAAAAACCATTTACTTGGCATAGCAAAAGAGCTAGAGATTTCAGAGAAATATTTTTAAAACCCTTTGATTTATTATAATGTGACAAGGACATTATCACTACTAAAAACAAATATAAACGTGTTATTGAAGTTATAAATGCAGAAACAATATAATCATCAAAATATTCATGTTAACTTCTGAGCTACTCATAACAGCCAGGTTAAACATGTGTTCATTCCCACAAATTTCCATTGCCCCTACATGTATTCTTTTGTCCTAGTCATTATGTGTTTTAGGGCTGAGTGCTGTTCTTTTCAGATACGGAAGAAACAATGGGGTTCCTGTTTCTTTCAAGTGGGATTTCAGTGTAGTTACAGAGCATTGTGCTTACCTGGTCTACCCTTTGGATATCTATGGTCTGAATGTTCATGGTCCTCAATGCAATAATATTGAAGTGTGGGGCCATGACCTTATAAAAAAGGTCCAGAGAGCTGCCTTTCCCTTCTACCAAGTGAGAAGGCACCATCTCTGAACCAGAGAGACAGCCTTCCACAGACTTCAAATATACTGGTGCCTTGACCCAGCCTTTAGAACTGAAAGAAATTTCTGTTATTTATAAGTTACCTAGTTTACAGTATTTTTGTTATTGGAGTCAGAGTAGACCAAGGTAATATTTTAGATTAAAGGAATAAGGCTCTGCTTATGGACCAGTGGTGTGCTGGTGAATGTTTTAACAACAGGCTGTTTGAAAAAAAAAGTAGGGAACTGATTTGTAGTGTTTGCCAATTTTCGTGCTATAAATACTACCATTAAGGCCATGTCAAGCTACCAGTGCAATGTCACTGAAATACAGCTGGAAAGAGATGTGCTGAGGGACACCATTATAAATATTTTCATCGCACAGGCATGACAGACGTGAATAACTTCAAGTGTATAGATCAAAGTAAAATGTAGGAAATTAAGTAGGAAGTGATGAGTTTTGCATATTTCTTTTTTCTTTTCTTTCCTTTTTTTTTTTTTTTTTTTTTTGACGTGGAGTCTCACTTTGTCGCCCAGGTTGGAGTGGAGTGGTGCAATCTTGGCTCATTGCAACCTCCACCTCCTAGGTTCAAGTAATTCTCCTGCCTCAGTCTCCTGAGTAGCTGGGATTACAGACACGTGCCATCACGCTCAGCTAAATTTTGGTATTTTTATTAGAGACAGGGTTTCACTGTGTTAGCCAGGATGGTCTCTATCTTGCCCGGCCCTATTTTCTTTGCTTTAGTATTATTTATTTAATTGGAAGTTTATGTAATTTAACTTTTAGTAACCACTGTGTTTAACAACCAGCTTGCAAAATTCCTGAAAATGTAACAACAGGCTTCCAAGAGCTGGTAAGCAGGCCTCGGAACAGTATGTTTTATGTGTTTACTCCTTTGTTTTTGAAATATGGTCCTACAGACTGGCACGTCATCAACACCACCTAGAAATTTGTTATAAATGCAGAACCTCAAGTTCCATGCTAGATATACCTAATCAGATTCTTCATTTTATTAATATATTCAGATAATTTCTACTCAAGTTACAGTTTTAGAAGTCCTGGAAATTTTCCTCTAAGTCCGTGCCAGGCTCAGGGATGGAACAGCTTTTGATTAACTGAAAAGTTTACTACTAACACAAGTATTCAAATTTGGAGCCATATATTTTTAAAGCCTGTAACTGAAAAACTCAATCAGATTATAAATATTGAAAGCTAGGGGGACCATGGAAATGGGACAAAGGTTAATGTACTAGTCTATATGTATCATCCACATGACTTTGATATAACCCAATTCAAAATAAATACCTACTTAATGGTGACAGCCATAGGAAATGCCTAATGACAAAACAAAGGGTGTGTCATGCCATTTATGCCTTCATGATGAAAATATCTAATTTTAAGTTGGATGTCAACATTCCAATTTTTCTTCCTAAACAATAAGTGTTTACAATTTGATTCATAACTAACAGATCTGCACATGAAAATTAGAAACACTGGAAAAGACAAACATCACAGAGATGGATTGAACATACTACTGAATGTAGCATTCCAGAGACAGGCAAAGTAGGAATCTGGATTTTGCAGAGGATTTTGGAAAAAGCTGTTCTTCTTAACAATCTCAATAATCAGATATATAACATTAGGTGTATTTCAATCTGCGTTTTCCTCTACCCCCTCAGTGTTGATTTTGATAACCTGGGAACAGAGAGACCATGATGACAGAGACGAAGTTTCTCTATGAACACAACAACACAGGTTTTCACTTAAGAAAGGCTGTTGCGGCTACTGATTATTGCTGAGTACCCAGCCTCACCAAAATAGAGAGGCTAGATCCTCAATGTGGCACTGATGCCTGTGGGATCCAGCCGAGGCAGTGGTGGCTGAGAGGTTACAGCAAACTGTTTCCATGATGGTGGGTGCAGAGCCACCTTCACTGGGTAAAGTGTGTATTCTGCATATGAATTTACCTTCCCTGACTGTGACATTTGCCACTACCACTGTCCATGAACCCACAAAATGCCCTATCTATAGTCATGATATCCTGCTCAGCATTGCTACTGCTGCTGCTTCCTCCTCCTCCCTCCCCATCCTCCCTCCCCCTTCTGCCCCCCTCCCTTTCTCCCTCCCCCTCCCCCTCCCTCTCCTTCTCCTCCTTTTTGAGACAGTTTCACTCTTGTTGCCCAGGCTGGAGTACAGTGGCATCATTTTGGCTCACTGCAACCTCTGCCTCCCGAGTTGAAAGGATTCTTGTTTCTCAGTCTCCCGAATAGCTGGGATTACAGGTGCCCACCTCCACACCCGGCTATGTTGTATTTTTAGTAGAGGTGGGGTTTCGCCAGGTTGGCCAGACTTGTCTCAAACTCCTGACCTGATGTGATCCACCTGCCTTGGCCTCCCAGAGTTCTGGGATTACAGGCCTGAGACACCGCGCCTCTGATCAAAGAACTGGTTTCAGAGTAAAGAAAGTACAGCAGTACCTCATGCCCAGGGAATTCACTGGTCTTTAGACATACACTGGTTTACTGGAAAGGTGGAATGGCCTCCTGAGGTCTCTGTGACAATGCCACTTAGAAGACTACACCTTGAAAGGAGGGACTTTTATCTTATAGGATACAGTATATTATTTGAATCAGCATTATGGGATGTTTTCTCCCCCCTAGACCTGGGTCATAGACCAGACCCTGAAGATCTGGGTCTGGGAATCAAGAAGTAGAAGCGAGGTGGCTGTGATGCCATTGATGTAGATATAGATATGTAGATAGGACAGATCTAAAAGAGGAAGCTATGCCAGTTATTAATGTATTGCCACTACGCTCCCAACTCACCCTTGTTTGCCTTGCTTTGTGGTGTTGCAATTACATCCTGAAGATGGCATATACCCTGTGCCAGCTGGCTTGATGTTAGGCCTACTGAAAAGACATTAGAGCGCTAGAAGAGGAGGAAGGGATTTTTTGGCTTCCATGTTCTGTTTCCCATGGAACATTAAGGATGGTGGCATGAAGGGGACACAGCATCACACCCCCTAGCTGCAGTGCCCTCTGTGGTTTACTCAAGACACCCCCTGGCACATGTGTTCATCACCACTGCAGTCAACTGCATTCTCCACCAAGGTACTTGTTCACCAAAACAACAAGATATTCTTGTGGTTCCACCATGAGTGATTCTATCACGTTCCTTCATCACCAGGTGCTGGCAGCATGTGGCACTCATACCATCTCCTCCAAGGTTTAAATCTCAGCCTTGTAGTCTCCTCAACATTTCTAAGTTTCTTCCTTGTTCACCATTGCCTCAGCCCTGGGAGGATTTGTGCTCTGTGGCTGCTCCCTCTGTATCCCTTAGCAACCAGGTTTTACCTCTCAGATATTCTTTCCATTTTCCCTTTCCAAATTTCTGATGGAGTTTCTGTCTTCTGACTGGATCCTGACTAGTAAACAAAACTTGCTTCTTAAAAATTTTTCTAGCTGGGCATGGTGGTGTGCGCCTGTAGTCCTGGCTACTCGGGAAGCTGAGGCAGGAGAATTGCCTGAACCCAGGAGGCGGAGGTTGCGGTGAGCCAAGATCGCGCCATTGCACTCCAGCCTGGGTAATAAGAGTGAAACTCCATCTCAAAAAAAAAATTTTTTTTTTCTTGGGTATGAGCTTCTCACAATAGCCTCAGTAATTAATTACAATATTGATTAAGTTAAAGCTGAGAATTAAATGGAGTTCTCATGCTACTGTGTAGGTTTTAAACTAATCCTTTTGTGGAATTGAAGAACTCTTCTGTATATTGTTATATAGACACACCAGTTTTGTGGGACATTTTACTGTAATTATTACTTTTTTTACTATATTCCCCAAGTTCTCTAGGTTTGCTCTCACAACCATTTACTCCAACTGGGTGGCATAAACAATAGGAATTTAGTCTTTCATAGTTCTTGATTTCACATTTGTAATGTTAAATGCATAGGGGAAACCCTGAGAAACGGGTAGGGGAATCTTTTCTTGCTGCCTCCAAACTTTTAGTGGATTGCTGGTGGTTTTTGGCATTCCTTGGCTTGTGGCAGTCTCCCTCCACTCAGCCGTCATTATTGCATGGCCTTTCCCCATGCATCTCTGTCTTCAGGTAGCCATTTTTTTTTATAAGGACATTAGTTGTTTGGATCAGGGCCCATTTTACTCCAGTACAAACTCATTTTAACTAATGACACATGCAACAACTCTATTTCTAAATCAGGTCACATTTTGAGGCACCAGGGGTTAGAACTTCAGTGTATCGTTTTGAGTGAGACATATTTCAGCCCATAACACATTCCTATCATGAAACATTAGTCATTAAATTTTCTGACATATCAGTATGCTCCTGAAATACTATCAGGCAAGAAACTGGGTTATTAAATAGGCATTATCCCATTTTTCCAAAAGAAAATACGTGTTTTATAAATAGAAAATATATATTCATTTATCTACTTAAAATGATAATAATAGTTATCTCTGCATTAAAGAATAGTAGGATTATTTTTTAAAGTACCTATTTTTATTTTATAATTTTTCTCCAGTGAGTTTGTCTGAATTCTGTGATAACAGTTTTTTAAATTTAAAATTGTACAAGATGTTGTTATAGATAATGCATTTGTGGGAAGGTGTACTTTCCAGTTTTTTAAAACGTTTTTCATTTTAAAAAATCTAATATTTTAGACAATGTGTTTGTGGCAGTGAGAAGTGGTAGAATGGGAAAGGAAATTCTGGCTTGATTACAGACTTGAGTATTCGAATCAGGCTCTGGAATAACTGATTGGGTTGTAGACGTGCACAATTGTCTAGAATTGTTGTAGGAGTTGGGGAAGTTAGGGTGAGATTGTTTTCTTGTTCCATATGACTCAAAAATTAAGCTTTGACACAAATACACAAATATGGGTGTGGCCAACTTGCTGTTGTCTGTGCTAAAATTGTTTCAGAGTGACCAATTTAAACCTAAAGGCTTAGACATGAGGGAATCTCTGCAATCTGTCTCTTGTAAGGGATGTTAAACCATAAATAAAGTCAATGCACTTATGTCTCTCTCTTGCAACATTTCCAGAAAAATGTTGTTCGTGGAGTTGTTCCAAAGTGATATGAGAGTCATGGCCAATGCAGGCATTTACTTTTCGATTTCTGGATTCTATATCTCTGTGGCTTCTGATTTGAATTTCTATCCTTCTAAATGATTCCCTCTAAATAAAGGGAGGCTTAGTGAAGAGGTATTTTGGTTGTAAAGCAGGATAAAACACTATAAGCAACAAGTCACAATGCAAATAATATTAATCCCTGTATCTGGCATATTTGGCAAGAATTCACTGAGAAGTAACATCGGTGGTTTTCAAACATCAAAAAAAAAGGGGGGGGGCCTTAGATAGTTTTTTAATACTTCAGCATAAGGAAAGCATAGTTATGGAGTTTGGCTAAAGACTAAAATAAATTGGACAAGTAAATATCTGGGCCTCTTCTTCAAATTTGCTTGGCATGGTCCATATAGCTTCTTGACACTTTCTAGGGAAATTTCAGGGGACATTCCTGAACTTCTTTTGGTATCCTTCATGAAGAGTCGAAGCTTAAAATGTCAGGAAATAGAGTAGTGAGTTAAAGTTGGTTTACCTAGATGGTATCTACCCAATTCATTTCTCTCTGGAGACTCAACTCTCACCCACGACAGGTCACAGGTCAAGTTTTATCACTTAGTAGCCAGTTTAATGATAGGTCACTTTTGCTCCCTTGGCCATAGACAATTGGACTAAGGTTTAATACTTTATCCAAATTGGGCATAATCTATTTGGCAGCAATTTGGATTGCTCAGTAAGAGATTGCAGTCTTTGCTTTGCTGGTCTCTATCTACCAAATCTTGCGATCATTTCAGTTATTGGAAACAAATAATAATGAAATGTTTTTCACTATATAACAGTGTAAAAATGAGCAAAATTCCATGAAATCAACTCAAATACAATCAATTTATTTTAAATGGATTTCTTCAGATAATTAAGTTTACAGGGGTTTACAAGAAATTTTATATACTTTCCTAGTACCTTTATATTAGGTTGGTGCAAAAGTAACTGTGGTTTTTGCCATTGAAAAGGGAAGAATATCCACACCTTTATCATTCAGGGACTTCCAAAAGCTTGTGCATTTCAGCTCCAGTTAGGTTGAAATGTCATCTCTCCTCTTCCCTGTGATTGACCCAAACTTCATTGCAGGCTACATTGTTGTCTGCTATGCTCATCGTCCAAGAGAGGTCTGCTTATTGAAACTTTCTCCATTGTCACCATCTCAGAATTGAATTTCTTTTGCTGGTGTTTTCCACTCTTCATTTAGCAAATGTGTATTAAATACCTGCTTTCTGCTAGAAGCTGGGTGTGGAACTGGAAAGTTATAATGACAAGACAATCTTCTATCCTCATTGACCTCACATCTTGGAGAACAGAAACATTAATAAGATATGTATTTATTTTTTCAAATTGGAAAACACAAACTGTATATATTTATGGTGAACAACAGGATGTTTTGAAATAGTTACATATTGGAGAATGGCTAAATCAAGCTAATTAACATATGCATTACTTCACATATTTATTTTTGTGTGTATGGTGAGAACACTTAAAATCTACCCTCTTAACAATTTTTTTTTTTTTTTTTGAGACGGAGTTTGCCTCTTGTTACCCAGGCTGGAGTGCAATGGCGCGATCTCGGCTCACCGCAACCTCCGCCTCCTGGGTTCAGGCAATTCTCCTGCCCCAGCCTCCTGAGTCGCTGGGATTACAGGCACGCACCACCATGCCCAGCTGATTTTTTGTATTTTTAGTAGAGACGGGGTTTCACCATGTTGACCAGGATGGTCTCGATATCTTGACCTCGTGATCCACCCGCCTCGGCCTCCCACAGTGCTGGGATTACAGGCTTGAGCCACTGCGCCCGGCCCTCTTAACAATTTTTAAGCATACGATACATTGTTATTAACTATAGCACCAAGAATCTAAATCAGTTTGTTTAACAAATTTAATAAATACTTATTATTTCCTATGTATTCCTCACTGTTCTAGATGTCACTAATCAAGTAGTGAAAAAAAAAATGATAAAATACCTGTTTTCAAGGAGGTTACTTTGTAGTTGATATAAAATTATAGACACTGGTACAAATGAGAAGAAATATTACAGGGTTCAATTATGCCCGTATACCAGGGAGATATAATCTAAGCAAGCAGTTTGAGAATATTTCCTAAGTTGTGATGTCTAAGCTGAGTCCTGAAAGCTAAAGAGTCAATTAGGCAAAGAGGATGAGCAGTGGAAAATATTTCAAGTAGGGAAAACACATTAAGAATCTGAGCTAGTTACCAAATAATCATGAGAAAAGTGCTGAAATATGAAAATTCAAAGGTAATTAAAAGTACTAGCAATTAGTACTAAATACCTGGCCAATTAAATTAATTAAGTGATCATGGGGCTAGTTTCTCTTGAGACTATTTCCAACATTCAATTTACGTTAAAAAAATTTGCTGTATTTGAAAATGAATATTCATTAGGGAATTCTTATCAAGATAGGAAACTACAGATGATTAGATTTAGGGTAAACTCAGTTATGTAGAAATACGTTAAAATTCGATTGCCAAGACACAAGCAAAAATTCATAGACTAGATAGTTTTGAAGTTAGTATACTTAAGATAGTTATATGTGCACTATTGACTTTTTTTTTTTTTTTACAAGAGAAAATAGCAGCACTAAAAGATTTCTCTTTTCCGTTATTTTTGAGTTTAAATGATGATTGCAGGTTAGAAAATCAGAAAGTTATATTCTAAGTCTGTAACTTTATTTTGTTGAAAACATAAAGGTTTATTTGAATTTTTGTGGTACAAATGATTATGAAGTGAAATAACATTTCTAGTATTCTGATTATTCTTGAGGATAATATAAAATATAATAGACTGATATAAAATATTGCTAATGCATTATAGATATAAAATTTAATAGAATTAACTGAGTAATGAGGACACTAACAATTGTTAGATTAAAATGTTTTTGATTATCCTCTCTCTGTTTATGTAGTCTAACTTCTTAGTTTTCCATATGAATTTCGCTGTAGTAATTTGTTCTTCTTTAATTACAATGTTCATTTTTTTCTTCTAAAAATATCCAGTGGCCTAGGATAAAGCAAGAAATACTTAAAATACAGATATAATAATGCATAGAGTGGAAACTAAAATGTTCGCCCAGGACAATGTAGACAATAATTTGTTGATAAGCTTTCGTATTTATAATGCATGAAACATCCTATCCACAGGTAGGTTTGTGACTTGGGTGCAGCCAATCCTATTTCTTTACCTCCTTTTCCAGGATGGCCCAGGTGATTGTTATCATTCAAACAAGTTCAGCCATGGTTATTACTACATATACAGATGTGAAGTGAGAAAAGGTCATTTATTTTTCTCTGTGGGTATAAGAAGCCTGGAGCTTCTCTTGACCATTTTTTTTTTCTATTACATGAAGTAAGTCGGCCTAAGAATAAGGTAATCACAAAAGAAGGCAGAGCTGAGTAGCGAAGAATGCTATAGAGACTGCAAGGCTACATTTGAGCACTTGAAGCCAGAAGAGTTCAACGTCAATTATGTAACTTTAGGTTTAGTTCTATAAGCCAACACAAATGTATGTATTATGTATTTGTGCTTAATCTAGTTTAGATTGGGCTTCTGATAATTAAAACCAAGCTGAAGAGATGTGACAGGGAATATACATCAAATTTTACAGAAACAGATAATTTATATATTACTTAAGCTCCTTAGGGACATAAATGTCTTCTCAATCCAACCTGACACCCAAAACTTCTATAGTTTTCTCGAAAAATACACCGAATTACAGAGAAATTGCACTCATAAATATAGATGAAAATATTAAATGTGAGTAAATAAAGGCAAATACCACAAAATAATTAAATAGTGCTAATAATTTTTTTCCAAGAATTCATCAATAGAAACCTTATTAACATAGCTTTTCATATTCATATCCAAGGGAGACTTTTTGATCAACTTGATAAATATCAAGTTATATAAAATGCAACTTCAGTCTAGATTAGCCAAAAACATTATAAAATAGAATGAAAAATTTTTCATTTTATAAGAAATACCTTGAATGAATAGATAGCCTTATATTAAATTTTAAAAAATTAGAAGTATCTACAATCTATTTTGGAACAAGAAATTGTTTTATAAGTTATGGCACATTGAATTGACACAAAACCATAAGTAGTAGAAAGCATGAGAATGGATACTGTAATTTTCAGACTACGTCATTATATAGCTGAAAAGTACAAAATGGCCAAATCAAATAATATTTGTTTGATTAAAAAATAAATACATAAATGAAAATAGCCATCATTAAATAGTTAAAAAGTTAAAGTAAAAAAAGATAAGAGCATTCACAACAAAATCTACTTCATAAATTTCTTAGGAATAGGATTTTAAAATTTTTTTCTGCTACATTGAATACTATCTACCTTATACTACACTCCTTTATAGAGCTTTCATCCCTGAACACAGATCATGGTAGACTAATTTTACTAATGACTTATGTTGATGGCCTCCCTGTATGCCATTTTATTTTGCACTATAACTTAGCAGTTCCCTTCCACCCTGACTTGGCTCAGTTGTGTGTCTTGCTTGGGCCAAGAAGGAGTGAGCCAGTGTGATACAACATAGACCTGAGGGATTCTTACACATTAGGACTTACCCTTTTGTATCCTTGTTCTCTTTCTTTGCTTTGGTTCCAACCAGCCATCCTAGGCTACTCTAGGGCCACCTGACCCCCAGTATGTGAAAGAACTCACCCAAGATCCCAGAATTTTCCACCCACTCTGAAGCTAACTGTAGGTATGTGATTGAGCTCAGCAGTGACCAGATCAGAAAGCAGTCTAACTGACTTTCAAGCTCCCAAGCAAGACTAAATTCTTAGTGTTTAGGTCACTGGGCTTTGTGTTGTTTTCTTATGCAGCAAGGGTTAATTTAAGCACAGATAAATAGATAAGAAAAGACAAACCTTTGGGTCTTTAGAAGAAAAGAGTGATTCTTTAATATGTGGCAAATGGGTAACGTTTTTGAAAATAAATTGGCAAGCTAATCAATCAAGTTAGAAACACGTCTCACATCTTAAACCATACCGAATTTGAGATGAATAAAATGGTGGAAATAGAAAGCATATTCATTGTAAGTGTGCCATTACATCGAAATTTTAATTAAAAATATATTTTGCCAGGTTCAGTGGCTCATGCCTGTAATCCCAGCACTTTGAGAGGCCGAGGTGGGCGGGTCACAAGGTCAGGAGATTGAGACCATCCTGGCCAATGTGGTGAAACCCTGCCTCTACTAAAATACAAAAAATTAGCCAGGCCTGGTGGTGTGTGCCTATAGTCCTAGCTACTTAGAAAGCTGAGGCAGGGGAATCGCTTGAACCCCGAAGGCGGAGGTTGTGGTGAACCGAGATCGCACCACTGCACTCCAGCCTGGTGACAGAGCAAGACTCCATCTCAAAAAAAAAAAAAAAAAAAAAATTATATTTAATTAAGTAATGAAATTTAAAAAAAATCTATTGCTCCATGAAATTCAACTTAGGAAAAAACTTACCTGTGTTTTAGAGGGTGCTCTATGCAAAGCACTTTATCCACTAGACCTGAATGTTCAGCCTGGCAAACACACTCCTAAGAATGAAGAAACTTTCATTGCAGTAGTGTAGATAGCCTGAAAGATTACACAACACTTGTTAATTGATTAGTTTTAGATGGTACAATTAACATTTAATTTGCTTTTCTTTACTTGTCTTTGTGCATTTCTTGCTTTTTTTCTGTATCCTCTAGTTTTTGGTAAACACCGCTTTCATAATCATGCAGTTCTAAATGTTTTGTACTGCATATTGTTATTTTCTCCTTAGCCCACAAGTTATTTGTGAGTGAATTCTTTTATTTTAGTTTCTTATTTTTTTTTTTGATAGAAACAACTGATTATTGACTTGTAATTCTTTTAGAAAGGGTCAGAAAACAATATATATGATAACTTTGGGCCTCATTGAGACCTCATGTAGTTGATTTAAAGCACGTTATTATTATTATTATTGGAAAGAGGGGTTATGTAAGAGACTGTCTGTATCTTTATTAGCTCAAACTTATTAATCATGTTCTTCAAATCTTCCTTACCTTCTCTATCTTTGTTTGCTTGGTCCAGGAGTTTCTGGACCAAGCAAATATATATCCTGATAATAATCTGGAGATGTCAAACTCCCATTAAAGTTTTATCTATTTTTGCTATGTTTTCAGGAACATATAGATAATTGTATATAGTCAACTTTCTCAGAAAACTATGCAATACATCCTTCTCTTTCCTCACCTCTTCAATACCCGCTTCCTTATTCTCAGCTAATAGCTTACTGAGGAAATAGACAAATAAATGAAGCTTTCCACATTCTTTCTCCATCAAGTCTGCCAAACTAGCTGCTACCTGATATCCTTCTTGTTACAATGGGTGATTGCTCATCTCTTCTAGAGCTTAGTCATCCTTCTAGAGAACACAAAGCTTGCCCATGAAATTGTCTCTTTCCTTCATCATTAATTTCTTCCTTTAATTCTATTTTCTTTAAAACCGCCCATCTCCTGTTACTCTTCACATCAATTATCTTCATTCAAATGAAACCAGCATGGCAGCCCTTCATTTCTTGACCACATTGTATGAGCTGTTATGAGATCATTCTCGGATTAGCCTTTTGCTGATTACAAGTGCTGGGGTAGTTTGAATTCTTTTTATTGGACAGAGGTAAAGGGTGAAAACACATCTGGTTTTTCACTTTCAGTCATTCCATGGCAGTGATCCTTCCTAAAATACACAAAGGTAAAAATACTTTGTCAATACAAGAATTAATTTTCTTTCTGCTGGAAACTGCTGGTTTATGGGAGGGATGCACATTCTTTCTGTGAATATGACTTCCTTGCAAAAATGATGAAGTTGACCTTACTATGTAAATACAAATTCTTTCTTGGCTTGATTTTTATTATAAAGGTTTGTCATCTTAATTAACAAAGACATGACTGCCACAAAGCAAAGTTTCCTATTTCTATCCTAATAGAAGGGTAAGATATGTATATGTGGGACTGGCAGCTGTGTGAAGAAAACTGGAGTTGAGGAATTTTCGGCTTACTTTGTCCTAACAGTAGGGATATAAATCTGCTATTTCCAAAGGATGCAGGCTGCTTTTATAGTCTTATAGAAATTGTTCTTTACCTCATCTTTTTGAAGACCATGGCCACTGTTGATTTTTCCTCTTATTATGAAGAAATGGAAGACTCATTAATCTGATGGGTTTTTTGGGTTCACCCAGTTCTCCTAGAAATTTTGGTTGGATATAATGATGGAACTTCAGGTCATGCAGAGCTGTGTACAAAATTTTATTTCTCTACTTACTGTCTGTTTGATTCGAGCAAAGTTATTTAATCTCTTGTCTCATTTGTAAAAACAGGAAAATCTCATGGCTTGTGGGAGAATGATAGTCTACAGGATTTTTTTGTTAGGGATTACATGAAATAATAGATATAAAGTGCCTAGCATGGTACTGGTCATATATTAAGCATCATATAGATGTTTCATTTTTCTCCTGATTAGCGTCTGTAAAGGAAAGAGCTGGAGTCCTCTCTGCCCCCCAGAATTATGTTAAGACCCCATTCAGCGTACTTGAAAAATATCTTAGCTTTTTGTATTTTTATCGTCCCCCCACCCCCTTGATATTCATGTCTCACAGATGATGCAGTCAAGTTACACTTTTGCACTGCAGATATAAAGTCTGCAACTATATGCCAGTCCTTAAGCTACTGGGATGGGAAATACATTTGACACCCCAGCCAGTGCTTAGGGGATCTCTTTAAGACACTCGAGAACAATCTTCAAGATTGCACTAGTGGAGGAAGTTCTGTTTTGCATTTCCCTCAAGCAGACTCTGCCATGGTCTCATTTGTGTATGATCTATATGCAAATTGGAACAGAGTGCCTTTCCAGAAAATCCTTTTTTCCCCTTTCCTGTAGGCAGACTCTTTTATCCCAAATCCCATCCCACATGCTTAGGAAACACTTGATGACTTGACTCGCAAGCCTGGAGAGACACTTGTACATAGTCATTGCATGTTCTCAGTTGACAGCTGGAGAGCCTCTCCTGCACAGCTGCTCCCTCTGTGGCAGCCAATCCATCTGGCTGGGGACAGCATGGCCCTTTTCTCCATCAAGTGTAGCACAGGGGCTGTCTTTCCTAGTTGCTTGCCCTACATAGGACTGCTTGTCTGCTAACCAGAGACAAAAGATACAAGTGGCTTCACTCCATCTTAGACACAGAAAGGATTTTTACGGAGATAATGAAGACAGCCAGTATTCTTTCTTGTCTGCTTTGGAAGTAGTTACTAATTCCAGTAGTTAATGTTAGCAAGAATATCTTAATGGCTGGTAACCATTATTGGTTATAGCAAGGAATATTGTTAGGGTTATAATTGCCTTTTCAGAGCAGAGGTGTGGATTGATTTCCATTCTTGAGAATTAGCAATACACTTTTCTGACAATATTAGCAACTACCAACTCAACAGAGATTCCAATTATTAATAGTTATGGTGTGCTCATTTTTATCAGACTTCTGGCATGTGATAACACTTAATTTTATGCCTGCTTGAAAAAGGATATTAACACTTTTTAATTATTCTTGTTGTGTTAGTTTCTTGTGGCTACTATAAAAGTTACCACAGACTTGGTGGCTTAAAATGACAAAACTTTTTTCTCTCACAGTTTTGGAGGCCAAAAGTCTGAAGTCAAGGTGTTGGCTGGGCCATGCCCCACTCCAGAGGCTTTAGGGGAAGATCTTTCCTTGTCTCTTCCAGTTTCTGGGAGCTTCTGGCATTCCTTGGCTTGTGGGCACATCACTCCAATCTCTGTTTCCATCTTCACAATGCCTGTGTGTGTGTGTGTGTGTGTGTGCGTGCGTGTGTGTGTGTGTGCGCCTGCACGTGAGTGTGAGAGAGATCCCCCTGTCTCTCCGATAAGAACGTGTGTGATGGCATTTAGGAATCTCCCAGGTAATCTAACACAGCATCCCCATCTCAACATCTTTATGTTTACTGCATCTGCAAAGTCCAAATTTCTAAATAAGGTGGCATCATTTACAGGTTCCTGGAATTGGACTTGATATTATGGAGGCCATTTTTCAGTCAGTATACTTGGTAAGCAGCACTGTCAGTTGATGGTAAATATGATATGTATGATTTTAAATATGGTGGTATTTGAAGAAAGGGTATTTAAAATTCATTTACTTATTTTGGACTTTTTTTAAATTTAACTTTTTCTTTGTCACTGACACCTAATAATTGTACATATTTATAGGGTACAATGTGAGTTTCACTGCATATATACATAGGGTCACGGTCAAATTTGGGTGATTACCATACATACAATAAATAAATTTAAAATATATCCTAAGGTAAATAGCAAAAATGTGTACAAGACCAAGAAAAAAATAAATTTGTGAATGAGTTTGTGAGGGATGGCAAGGCGAACAGACAGAAGAAAAAGGAAAAGCCAAGAAACTGGCTTCTGAAAGCATTAGAATAATTCTCATTGCTAAGGAAACCACAATTTCCTGTCTCTATCTCAGCTCTGAACAGCTGCTTTACTTATAATTTGGCTTCACTGAAGGACTTTAATTGCTAGGTGAAGAAAAGCCAGGGTACAAAGTTAGAAAGGAAAGAAAAATTGTGGTGATACAAAATGACATAAAAACAAATTGTTTAAGATAATTCGTAAAGCTGGTGCTTTTAAAAAGGTTATTGCCCCTCTCTTTCTTTCCACAAGTACCCTAAGGATGGTGACAAAGTTATTGAAAGGGATTGCTTAAAAGCAGTGCTTTTAACCTTTCTACAGATGAAGAATCATAAAGTGATAATGTTAATTCATTTTCCCCAGCTGGAACTGTCTGTGTCAAATGGATACTTTGCTTCTTCACCCACTTTCCCTTCTGTTAAGTATTTTATTAAAGGAAGCCAAAATGAATGGATTGCTGAGGAACCTCAAAGTGCCTCAGTGAATGGGAAGAAAGCCTCAAAGTTTGCTAGTAGCGGGGCTTTTGCTAGCTCTAGCTCTGTGGGAATGTAGTTTTATCTTGGACTTTATCATGTAGAGTTCTATCAAGGGATTCTTCTCTTCCATTCTCCTTTTTCATTTTCCCCTTTGAGTGCACAGAAGAGACCAGCAGCTTTCCTCCTCCTCCGCTGCCTCCAACACTAGTGGGAAGTTCGAACCTCTCTTTTCCATTCTATTTTTCTGCCAAAAATCATTTTTTTCTATTAAATAATTTTTACAAAGTAGAGGGTAGTTACAGAAATTAATAATTTCAAGCTATTTAAATATGTTTTTGTGCATATATAATACCAAACAAATATTCAGAATTACTTTATCTTTTACTTAGTGAAAACTCAAGATGCTCTGTCAGAAACAATCATCCAGCAATACTTTCAGCATCAACTTAAAAATGTCTCTAATCAAGAGCATCCAATGTAATCTATAATAATAGAAATGTTCACATTCTGTGTTGCCCTATATGATAGCTACAAGCTGCCAGTTGCTATTAAGCACTTGAAATGTGGCTGGTGTGACTGAGAAAACGAATTCTAAATTTTATTTAATTTTAACACATGAAACTTAAATAGTTATGTGTAGCTAGTGGTTACTGTATTGGGCTGTGAGGCTGTAGATGGTTTGCACTGGCCTTACTTTCTTCACTCTTATTCCACAATATTTCTGACTGTGTTGCTGCTTTTCATCCATTGATGGTAAGCTACGCCAAAAGGTACTTTTGTATTCAGAAAAAAAATGTTAGATCCTGAAAAAACTCAAAATGTATTTGGAAAGAACACTAGGATAATGCTGTGTACCTACTTGCCTTGGTAGTTATTTAGGTGATAAATGTTGGGGAAGAAGTTGTAACAATATTACAGATGTGATGTGATCATTTTATTTCAGTTACTACCCACCTACTCATATATGACTAATACATCCTGAAGATTAAAGTTGTCTTTTCAGTATCTCAAGTGTATCCTTGACTATGGGTCACCTAAATCACACCCCTTAGGAAAATGACAGATGCAGACTAAATACATAGTCTTCAGTCATGCTCTTGATTAAGAGGGAAGGATGGAAATAAGTGCTAGAATATTTGGAAAATTAAATGCCCTAGGAAAAATGTGTCTCTATCTCATTATTTCAAGAGCTTCTGAAATCTCACTCTTGTAAAATCTGCCCAGATCAGTTCAAAATCCAGACAAGAAGTGTGCTAATTTAACCTGTACTTGGACTCACCCCCAAGTTCTTACATAGATAGTCATCTGATCAGGAATAGTTCTCCTTCAATGTTGCATCATTATGCAGAATAACAGCGTAATACCAGAAGAGCAATAACATATCAATATATTCTTAATAAATGAAACAAATGGGCCAGGCACAGTGGCTTATGCCTGTAATCCCAGCACTTTGGGAGGCCGAGGCAGGCGGATCATGAGGTCAGGGGATGGTGACCATCCTGGGTAACACGGTGAAACTCCATGTCTCTACTAAAAATACAAAACAAAACAAAAAATTAGCCAGGCATGGTGGCATGCACCTGTAGTCCCAGCTACTCAGGAGGCTAAGGCAGGAGAATCACTTGAACCCAGCAGGAAGGGGTTGCAGTGAGCCAAGATCGCACCACTGAGCTCCAGCCCTGGTGACAGAGCAAGATTCTGTCTCAAATAAATAAATAAATAAACAAACAAACAAATAAAAAATAATAAATAGGTGGGTGATGAACAATGAGAACACTTGGGCACAGGGAAGAGAACAATACTCACTGGGCTAGGTGGGGAGGGGTGGAGGGGAAGGGAGGGGAGGGACAACGGGGTGGGGGGTGGGCGGGGAGGATGGGAAGGGATAACACCAGGAGAAATGCCTGATGTAGGCGATGGGGGAGGGGGGGATGTGAGGAATGGGGGTGTGTTGGAGACAGCAAACCACCACGGCATGTATGTACCTATGCAACAATCCTGCAGGAGGCAGTACCCCAGAGCCCAAAGTACAATAAAAAATAAATTGATAAATTGATATATCATAGATTATAAACTTCTAGTTGGCAGGGATTATGCCTTCCTCGTCATTGAAAATCATTGTCAACTTTAGCATCACAAAGGTTTAAATACTTAAAAAAAAAAAAAAACCCACTTTCTGCTCTTGCCGCCATATGAATGAGTAGAGCTCCAAGCTGCAGCAGAAAAATCATTTCTTTTACAATTGATATCCATTCAGTGATCATGCCCAGCATGATTTGGAAAAATGTTAGATATTTTGGAAGTTGAGATTGAGGAAGATAAAAGAAGGAACCTGGTGTATAGCAAGGAGTGCAGTTGCTTCTGGAAGCCCTCGGAGCCTGGGAAGGGGGTGTACTTTGCAGAGAGGTGAATGAGGAGAGGGGGGACAACAGAGGAGAACACATGGCTCCTTCCTGTTTTCCTTTCAAGTCATCTTGCTGTTAAGCAATAAAAAATCTAAATTTCCTAATCCGAATTAATGGACTTACCAGAGTCTATTTCTGTTTGGTTCATTTTCACTGTATATTATAGAATGGACGCTGTGTGTTGGTTATTTTAAATTGTGAATATGATGCTGCTGAGTGAAAAATAAGAACAACTGATGTGTCTGGTTTTCCAAACCAAACGGAGCTCCTATCCCCCTTTTTGAGATCTGGAAAATCATTCCAGTGTCTCTTCTCCCTGTTTCTGACTACAGCAATCCTGGGATTTGAGGTGCCACATATCAGGAGGCTTGAGTTTTGGCAATTAGCTGTTGGTTTCCATGTTTTGATTATTAAAATAAGTGAAAATGAATGTTAATTGCCACTCCATTTAAGAGTTCTAAAAATAACTAATGGAAGTCTTTTCCATAAAGAATATAATGAGATTACCAATTAATTTGATGGAAGCTCTACAGAAGCTGCCATATGATTCCTTGAGCTGTTTTGTCCAGGTAATGAGGGGTGATTTCCCTTTAAAACTGTGCATTTGTGTTAGAAAAAAAGACAAAACCCTGAGTTTTCTTTAAAAAGTAAAGAATGCTAATATCCAAGTGGATTAATATAACTCCTAAAGAAAAGGTTCATTTCCAATTAGTACAACAGAGAAAAGCCACAAAATCCAATTAAACTCAGTTTTCAACTTTTCATTACTGCATATATGTATGTATGTTTATGTAAATATCTGTATATACGTGTGTGTGTGTGTGTGTGTGTGTGTGTGTGTGTGTGTGTGTGTAATACTAGTTTCCTAGGGCTGCCATAACCAAATATCACAGAGTGGGTGACTTAAAAAATAGAAATTGGCTGGGCATGGTGGCTCACACCTGTAATCTCAGCACTTTGGGAGGCAGAGGCAGGTGGATCACCTGAGATCAGGAGTGCCAGACCAGCCTGAACAACATAGTGAAACTGTGTTTCTACTAAATATACAAAAAATTAGCCAGGTGTGGTGACGGGCACTTGTAATCCCAGCTATTCGGGAGGCTGAGGCAGGAGAATCTCTTGAACCTGGGAGACAGACATTGCAGTGAGCAGAGGTCGAGTCATTGCACTCCAGCCTGGGCAAAAAGAGCAAAACTCTGTCTCAACAACAACAACAACAACAACAACAACAACAACATCCAAAATTTGTTTTCTCACAATTCTGGAAGTTCTAGATCAAAGTGTTGACCAGGTTGGTTTCTGAAGCCTCTTGCCTTAGCTTGTAGATGGCCATCTTCTCCCTTTGTTTCCAGGTGGTCTTCTCTCTGTTTCTGTGTTATCATCTCCTCCTTTTGTAAGGTCACCCAGTCAGATTGGATTAGTATTTATCCTGAGGACCTCGTTTTAACTTAATCACCTTTTTAAAGACATTATCTCCAAATAGTCACATTCTAAGGTACTGGGAATTAAGACTTCCAGGTGTAAATTTTGGGAAGATGCAATTCAGCCCATAACATATAGTTCCTCAAAACTCACTTATCTTGAATTCTTTTTGCTTCCTTAAGAACTTACTTATTATTTTATAATGTGCAATATACGTAAATGGGACAAAAATTTAAAAAGCATAAAGTATCTGGAGTCTCTTTCAAAGACCATCAGTTCTCATCCTCAGAAGCAGCCACTGTTATCAGTTGCTGGTTTAATCTTCCAAGAGATGTATGTGTGTGCCCATGTATCATTAGGCAGAAACAAGCAGGATGCAAAGCAGGGTGCATAGTGCTTCTATTTGTATTTCAAAAATAAAATACCTACAAGTATATATGTATATGTGTTTATGTATACACTGACTTGTGTTCTCATGGCTTTATAATTTAATTTAAATATTTGACACATTTGGAATTTATTTATGTTTAGGTATAGTTTTGATCTCATATATGTGTTTCTAAGTAGTTTTCTCTTTGTCTGAAAACTGTTTTCTTGAGCAATCTATCTTACCTCCAACATTTGAGATTCTACCTTTATCATGTACTGAATCCTTGTAACTATTTGGATCTTTTAATGAATTTTTTCTTTCAATTTGTGGAGAGACAGTTGTCCCCTTCTGTCCCCAATAGCTCTCTTGCTGCATTGCCTGACAGCATGCTAGTGAAGACCTGTAGCTTCTCTTCCTTCTGGTAAGAAGGGTTCGCTTGGCTTCAATATTCCTTGGGGTCTTTGGCTGCTTCTAGCACAATTTTGTAGTTTCTTTGGCCACACGGCATCTACATGTAACCTACAAGAATGAGAGCAGTAGGCTAGTAAGGTCTTACTGCTGGACCACATTCCATGATAAAGTCTAATTTGCCCAGCCCAAGTGTGTGTCTCCTTGGGATTGGGAGAGATTGGAAACATCTGTGTCTTACACTCTCTGATGTTTGTAGCAATAGCCCCAGACTTTCTCCCAACACTGTTGATTTCAGATAAGATTAGGAATTTTGTAACTTTATATTAGAAAGTTCTAAAGTTAGTTTCCCCTTACTATTCTATCTTTCAGATTTTCCTGTTTTCGCTTATTTTCTTCTATAGTTCCAAGAATGTTAATATTTAAAATATTCTCTCTTTATAGAGTAGATGTTTATTCTCTCTCTGAGACAGCTTAAGGGGTTGAGACTCACTCTCATTAGAGAAAAATAAAAACAGGAGGCTGGCACTGCCTCTGCTTGATAATGGAGTAAAGGGGCCTGCATGGAGAGACATTTACTCTTCTGGAGATAACAGAGGAATGATACGGATGTCTGGAGACCAGTTGTGAATCCCATGAAAGGGAGCTAGCATGAGGTTATCTTGAAAGGAATCTCCTGCTTGGAGGGAAGATGTGACCCTAAGAAGGAGTGGGTCACCAGAGCTCAACACCCAAGGAAGTGGTCATTACCTTGACAATCGGAGGCAAGACACTGTCCTCATGAAGAGAATGTGCCTGCAATGAGGTTTTCTGTTTCCTCATTCCGAGTCCACCTGCAGCTCTTCAAAGTCAATGCCTATGTGCTGTACTACTGTGCATTGGGAGGACCAGGGCAACAGTCTTAATGACATTTGTAGAATTGCATTTAGGAGTTGGTGCCCTCCCAAATCACTCTTACATTGGATATTCTCACATGTTCGTAGATCATCCCCTAGTGAAGTCAGTTACCTGATGTTCCCTACTTTTAATCAAGAGGCAGGCACCACCATTGACCACCTTCTGTTATGCAGAGATACAGACAGAAGGATCAGGAAAATAGACAAAAGTCCTTTAGCCCACAAATACTATCATAATATAGGCATTTGTAGGCCTTAAGTCATAAAATTTGAAGCAGTGGTAATTATATTGCTCAAATATTTTTTATCTTTTAAAACTTGACTGATTTATCTATTGCTAAGACCCATGTTAAAAATTACCAAATGATGGTGAGTTTGTCAATTTAGCATTGCATTTTGCAATACAAATGACCAAATTGCCCATACAAGATATAGAAAGTATACAGAAACTGATATTATAGAAAAAGTTTTTACAAAGGAACAGTAGCCAGTTTTGGCAGTGTTTCAAAAAGTATTCTGGACATGGAAAAAATAATGAACATGTAAACATCTTTTTATGAAATTATAGAAGATTGATACCAAAACCTAAAGATAAGGTAACACAAACAAAAGAAAATACAAACAAAACTATAGTTCAGTTTAATTATAAATATTAATGTTAAAAAATTATAAATTTAGCAAACAGTGTATCAACATATTAAAAGAGTATTTCATCATAAATCCATCCATTATGGAACTAACAGGATAGTTCAACATTAGAAAATAAATAAAATTCATATTAATAGAAAAAAATAGAAAAAACAGAGATAAATTAACATTTACTAAAAAAGGAATAAACATTTACATGATACTTCACACTTTAATATGCTAAATTGTATCTATTCTCTATCTAAATTTATATTTGCTTTGCATTTTACTGAATGCCCTTAACTCAAAGCAGCACAAGTAGCAAATGTGTTTGTCTTTTTGCCTCAAACATTTTCTGCCTCGTCTCTCTTTCCCATTTTTTAAATAGTATTTGAGGCAGATCCATCCACTTAGAGGTATTAAGGTTTCCAATCAGGTTCAATCTCACATCCAATGGAAAATTCTCTCTAGCTCAGGCCCCATCATTAGTGGTCCTGCAGCAGGAAAAGGTGGGAGAAAGTTTGTTTATTCTTCTGTTCTTCCTTGCTTTTCACTTCCACTTTCCCATCATTTCGATGCTTCCAAGTTTCCTTTTCTTCCTTGGTTACCAAATCCAGGGCATGCAAGTTGAACTCTCCCAAGAATTCTTTCACCAGTTGATTTTGGTGCACTCCTGTGGAACTAAACTTCCCAGCAGCTGTGCAAACATCAAGCCAGGGAGGGAGGTGCCAACTTCTTCTTACAGAAACTTCCATCTGTAAGAAGATGAATGCGCCCTCTTTTGGAGCTCACTGTGAGGAGGGGGCAGCATTTCTCCTCTTTTCTTCATCTATAGGCCAAAAACCTACTTCCAGCACAGGTTCTTTCTTCTAGACTTACCTCAATCTTCTGCCGATATGGGCTGGGCAGAGTGACAACTGGTTGCAATTGCTGAGCAATCCCTGGAATGCTAGACATGGCAGCTTCTTGATCACTCCCTAGAATGCAGAGTTCCTACCTACTGTCCTCTGCTTTGAGGTTTAGACAAAATTCTAAGAACAAGAAAGTTCTCGTTATATAACTTGTTAGTATATATAGTCCTGGGTTTTCTAAAGTTTAAAGCCTGATCTGCGGGCTGTTTTCTAGCTTCTGGACAAAATTTTTGGCATGCAACTTCATAATTTTTTTTTTTTTTTTGAAATGGAGTCTCGCTCTGTCACCAAGGCTGGAGTGCAGTGGTGTGAACCTCTGCCTCCTACATTCTAGCAATTCTCCTGCCTCAACCTCCCAAGTAGCTACGACTATAGATGCACGCCGCTATGCCTGGCTAATTTTTTGTATTTAGTAAAGATGGGGTTTCACCTTGTTGCCCAGGCTGGTCTCAAACTCCTGAGCTCAAGCAATCCACCTGCCTCGGCCTCTCAAAGTGCCAGGATTACAGGCCTGAACCGCTGCTCCCGGCCATTTTTTTTTTTTTTTTTTTTGTCATTTAAAGATGATTTTGGCATAGTTTCATAATTACATAAGTTTTGTAATATCACAGTTTCAGTCTTATCTCATTCAAAGCTTCCCTCAGGCCCAGCACAGTGGCTCATGCCTATAATCTCGGCACTTTGGGAAGCCAAGGTGAAAGGATTGCTTGAGCCCAGGATTTCTAGACCAGCCTGGGAAACATGGTGAAAACTTTTCTCTGCAAAAATTTTAAAAATTAGCTGGATGTGGTGGTGCATGCCTGTAATCTCAGCTACTTGGAAGGTTGAGGTAGGACGATTACCTGAGCCTGGAGAGGTCAAGGCTGCAATAAGCCATGATTGTGTCACTGCACTCCAGCCTGGGAGACAGAGTAAGACCAGGTCTCAAAAAAATAAAAATCTAAAAATAAAATAAAGCTTCCCTCATCTACAGTGTGAGCATGTTTAGAACTCATACTTCCTTGCTATGCAAAATGGTGGAAGGTTAGTCTCCCCCAGTTGCTGACCTCTCTCCTCACTTTGCTAAGGCAGGTTGCTTTAGCCAAGATGGCAAGTGTATACCATGAAAGGTAACAATCTTTGAGTGGCTTCTCATAAGAGGTAGTCTCCTGAGACAAGAGGATCCCAGGTGCTAGATCATGTGGGATGGACTCTAGAGCCTTGAGCCTGAGGCCAAGTCCCACGAGGGCAGCTGGAGCATGTCCTGCTCACATTAAGGACAAATGTATAAAACACAGAAATCTCTGGAGAGATCTGCAAAAACTGAAATGTAGTTGAAAAAAATTAACAAAATGTTACTTTTAACTGCTATGTGTTATGAAGTTGAAAAATTAAAACTTGAATGTTAACTGGATAAACAATGAAATGAAGGGAGAAATAAAGA
Organism: Sapajus apella; assembly: GCF_009761245.1. NCBI lineage: Eukaryota > Metazoa > Chordata > Mammalia > Primates > Cebidae > Sapajus > Sapajus apella. The sequence continues at coordinate 4,014,888 of NW_022437045.1, read as the reverse complement.
TGTTAAAAAAAAAGAAAAATTAAAACTAATCATGACTCAAAAATAATTTCGAAATTTAGAAACTATTTTGAACTAAATGATAGCAAAATATATATCAAATCTGATGGGTACAGCTAAAGTAGTACTTACAAAAAAATGTATAGAGGTTCCTTTCTCTTTCCTTTCCTTTCTGTCCCTCCCGTCCCTTCCTTTTCCCCTTCTCTACCCTTCCTTTTCCCCTCCCTTCCCTTCCTTTTCCCCTTCCCTCTCCTTCCTTTTCCCCTTCCCTCCCTTCCCTTCGTTTTCCCTTTCCCTTCCCTGCCTTTTTCCCTTCCCTTTTCCCCTCTCCTTTTTCCCTCCTTTCTCCCTCCCCTTCTCCCTCCCCTTACCCCTCCCCTCCCCTCCCCTCCCCTCTCCTGCTCTTTTTTTTGACAGGGTCTTGCTCTGTCACCCAGGCTGCAGTGGTGCATCACAGCTCACTGCAGCCTTGACCTCCTGGCTCCAGAGATCCTCTCCCATCAGCCTCCTGAGTATCTGGGACTACAGCTGTGTGCCACCACACCCAGCTAAAAATTTTTAGTCTTAAATTTTTATTTTAGGAAAAGACTTCTTAAGGATAAAAGAATGCAAAAGAAATAATGATAATGAAGTCATAATTGAGAGGATCAAAAAGGCAAAAATGTCTTTCAAAGAAAAATCATTTAGACAAACTTTTGACAAAATTGATCAAGATAACAAAAGTCAGAAATACTTTGTTAAGAAATGATTAAGGGGGCACAATTTAGCTACAGTGCATATTTAAAAGATAGCATTGAATATCATAATAACTTCGTTGGCTGAAATCTGAAAACTTAGGATAAGTGAACATATTTGCAGAAAAATTACTACCAAAACTGAATTAGGAATAGATAGGAAACTGAATCATCTTATATCATTAAATAAACTAAATTATTTGTAACAAATGTTACATTTACAAAAACACATATTCATATGAATAATACGAAGACAATACATGGCAAGGATGACTTTATAGATAAGTTAATCCAAACTTTCAAAGAATAGGTAATTACAATTTTTAAATCCAGACATTTATGTTCTCACTCATAAGTGGGAGCTAAGCTAGGAGGTTGCAAAGGCATAAGAATGATACAATGGACTCTGGGGACTTGGGAGAATGGGTGGGAGGGGGTGAGGGATAAAAGACTCCACACTGGGTACAGTATACACTGCTCAGATGATGGGTACACCAAAATCTCAGAAATCGCCACTAAAGAACTTATTCATGTAACCAAATAACACCTGTTCCCCAAAAACCTATTGAAATTAAAAAGAAAAGAAACCCATCACATTGTAAAGAACAAAGTAGACATGAAAGTTGTGTGTCTCTCTTCTCAATGCAGACAAAAGTGACATCATATTAGTACCCTTAAATCAGATATGATGGAATAATTATACCACAGAAATAGGCAAACGTTACAAGTCAAGGTTCTGAAGACAGTCAGTTAATTATTTACCTGTATGCCATTGGGTGGGGAACTTACATTATTTTGGATTATATTCTAATCAAAACAATATGATATTCACACAGAAATGAACAAGTATCTAAATGAACAGGATACGGCTGGGTGCAGTGGTTCATGCTTGTAATCCCCGGACTTTAGGAGGCTGAGGCAGGTGAATCACAATGTCAGGAGTTCGAGTTCAGCCTAGTCAATATAGTAAAACCCAGTCTCTACTGAAAACACAAAAATTAGCCAGGGATGATGGCATGAGCCTGTAGTCTCAGCTACTCAGGAGGCTGAGGCAGAAGAATCATTTGAACCTAGGAGGGGAGGTTGCAGTGAGCTGAGATCACACCACTGCACCTCAACCTGGGTGTCAGAGCAAGACTCATTCTCAAAAAAAAAAAAAAAAAGGAACAGAACATAGAGACCAACAGTATTTATAAATATATGTGAAAAATTAAAATATGATAAAGTTGGCATTGCAATTTAGTTGCAAAAGAATGGCTTATTAAGTAGATGATGTTAATGTAACTAGCAATTCAACAAAATCAGAGATAAACTGTCAGCTAACACTACATAGAAATAAATCCTAGTTAGACTAAACACTGATACAAAAAGGAAATGATAAAAATTTTAAAAGAAAATTTGTAAGGTACTTGTATATGATTTGGTTGAAAGAGGAAAGAAATTAAGGAATAACAATTTTACTAACTCCCAATTTTAGAATGTATATGGCAAAAGCTAAGAAAGCTTTAAAAAAGTAGAAAAAGTATTTGTAATAAATATTTATTATCTGTAGCAAAAATTCTTCCTAGAAATTTATAATTAAAAATAAGGCCAGGGGCAGTGGCTCACACTTGTAATTCTAGTGTTGAGGCAGGAGGATCCCTTGAGGCCAGGAGTTCCAGACCAGCTTGGGCAACATAGTGAGACCCCGTCTCTACAAAGAAAACAAGCAAACAAAAAACAATCCTAGGATAAAAAGCAAACATAAATGGGCATATTAGAAGAAAAAATACAAATACCTAATAAAATTATGAAAATGTACATAATTCAGATGTAGTCCAAGAAATGAAATAAAAGCAACTGTTAAATATTATTTTTACCATTCAAACAAAATTAGAGGAACAGATAATATCAAGGCTAGTGAGATGTAGGGAAACTAGCTTCTGCAAGTATTATAGTATTATATTTCTCCAGCTTTTATTTAGAAAGCAATTTGACAATTGTTACTGAAAGTAAGAAAACACAACAGCACACACACATGCACTTTTTTAGGAGACAATTTTCTATGGATCTCCCATATTTCTGTACTTCTTGAAGGCAGAGACACAGATTACCTTTGTTCCAAACTATATTTTCAAAAATACTTGTATAGTGAAGAACTGTGGAAGGCAGAGATGATATCTTAATGTGGAGCAAAAAGCTGGTGTGTTTACTGGTAATTATGAGAGATTCAAGTTTCTTAAGTTTAGTTTCCTCTGTTGTAACCAAACCTATGGTGAGTACCTGGCCCTTTCTACATCACACTATGAGAACTGAGACTTGGGTAAGTGGTGCAAATGCTATTGCTATGAGTAATAAGCCATTGCTTTTCTCTTATCCTTGAATCTCACGTCATCTGCCAACATTTGTAAAATTGTCACAGGCTACCTTGTTAGCTTGCAGGAAGGGCGAAAATCTGAATTTTCACAGTTCTTGAGACTTTTGGCTCAGCAGTCACGTTTCTAAGAATCTATGCTGTGGAGATAAAAATAATAAGGCATAAAAGCATAATAATAAGGGGGGGAAGGTCAAATAACTACAAACAATCTGGACATGCATCCATATTGAAATGAAACAATTTGTACTCTAGTTGTCTTATTAAATATTATGAAGCATACAAATGAAGTTGAATCTGTATCTTTTGAAATTTCGGGTAAACTTTCACATAAAAAAACAAATTGTAAAAACAGTTTGGGATCAATGTGTTTGATTCAATTTTTTGTAAATTAAAACAAAATGAAACTGATTTAAGTGTTTGAACGTGAAAAGAGGTATAGAATTTCTTATCTTTGATTAATTGAGGGGAAAGCCCTTTCTAAATTCTACCTATTTTGCTCTATGAATGTTTCAATTTTCTTGCCTCAAGTTGCTTGTCTTGAGAGTTCCGAATGGGAATCCCCAAACCAAGACTATGTCCACAGGCTGTTTGTACTAGGTGGAGCCAGGCTGAAGCTTTGTACCAGTTAAGACATTAGGTCTGGCATCTTTGTAAGAAATTTGGTGTTCACTTAAAAGTCAATTTCTGGTATTTCCAAGGAATTTTAAAACATTTTCTCAATTGAGTTAACTGGAATAACACTGTACAAATCTGGGTTTCTGCCTGGAACATCCAGGACCAAATCAGGCATTCCCCTAAGTCAAAATTCCAACTTTAGTGTGGTCTCTACACACTCCCTTTTATTTTCTGGTGGTGGCCCCAAACCATCCCTGCTCATGCTGGGCTCAGATTTTTCCTTTCTTCCTTTCTTCAGAATTTAAGAAGGCTTGGTGCAAACACATAAGCAGCTCAGATTGAAGGTGGTGATTTAAATGTGAAATTCAGCTTGGTTTGACAGCTTGGCTTTAAATCTTGGCTTCAAACCTTGGCTTTAACTCCTATTACCACCATCAAATATAACACTTTGAAATGCTGACCTGGGCAACTCAACCCCACTGTTAAAAAGGAAACGTCCTGGCAAGCAGGAGTGATTTCAAAATCATATAATAATGGGAACTCAATAGGGCTTAAAACCCCCCTGAATTTCCTTTTCTGTCCACCTGACTCACCCCAAAGCTGCTCCCATGCTTATCATTCTCCACATCACAATTTTTCTGTAACCTTTGTGTATCTTACATTTTCTTCATACTCTCTTGCCTTCCTCCAATTCTTCCTCACAAAAGCCAGAACATCAGGTCTAATAAGAAAGGTCCTCCATAAAGCAGAGGGAGTAGAAAAGAGACCCAAATGGGACAACTTAGAAGATCCTTTATGAAGGTAAGTCAAAGGAAGGCTGGGAGCACTTGTAGGTTAATGACTTTTTACTGACATAGGGACAATTAAATATTCATCTTTTTCCTATTAAACAGAGAGTATAATTACATGATCAATCTTAAAGTCTGTGGATTTGAAACCACTAGCAAATTCCAAGGTCATCCAAACATCTATGTCTATTGCTCACCTAGACTACAGACACAGATTTTATATTCCTGAGCGAGAGGAATCTCTTCTCCTAAGCAGCCAGCCATAGGTATTTATGATCCTTATTCCTCCATTAATACCTATTTGATGGACAGATTTGGGAACTTGAGATTCCATTGACAGAAGGTAGCTATTGACAGAAGTACTTAGAAGAAAGTACTTTACATCCAATATAAAATCAGTAGAGACCAGGCGTGGTGGCTCATGCCTGTAATTCCAGTACTTTGAGAGGCTGAGTAGGGGAATCATGAGATCAAGAGATGGAGACCATCCTGGCCAACATGTTGAAACCCTGTCTCTATTAAAAATAAAAAATTAGCTGGGCATGGTAGTGTGCACCTATAGTCCCAGCTACTCGGGAAGCTGCGGCAGGAGAATCACTTGAACCTGGAAGGCAGAGGTTGCAGTAAGCTGAGATTCTGCCACTGCACTCCACTTGGGCGATGGAGAGAGAATCAAAGAAGAAAAAGAGTCTCAAAAAAAAAATCAGTAGATATAAAGGGCTAGCCCTAAAAATCTCACAAAGGTGGTGCATTCTGGGTTTTTTTTCTTCCATACATACTTTTTTAGAAGGAAAGATAAGTGGACTATTTTTAACTTCAGAAATAAACTCCAATTATTTTAATCAGATGACCAGATAATGGAAACTACTAGATCCCTTCTCACGCCTGCAGTTTCACATTCAATAAGATTGCAAAGTGCTGAAAGATTCATTAGAGTCAGTCAGTGCACATCAATGAGGCTTCCACCCAAAGAAAGAGGACTCTGAAAGCAAGCAGGTGTACAGTGAAGAGAGCCATGGATAATTCACAGAACTTTAATTTTGTTTATAAACAAAAACTAGAAATGGTATCATAGTGGTTTTCTACTTACAGAAAGATAACAGACAAGAGCAGCAGGAAAACCAACAAAGTGGGTCTGATGGAGACATTCTGCAACACGAAAGATAAAGATTATAGCAGAGAAAGGATATCCTTTATAAAAGGATATCCTTCCTGTATAAAACATTTTAGCAGTACAATTTAGGAGGTGCCCTTTTTCTCTATCAGCTAAAGTCAGAAAAACATAAACTATATGGAATGAGAAATAGATAAAACAAAAAAATGAAAGAGGAGCTAAAAGGCATATCTAAAATTAACAGAAGTGAGAAGTGAAAAAGATGTGTGTTTAAATTAAAACACTTAAGAGTTTATGTATACACCTTGTTATGCACTGAATTATGTGCCCCTAAAGTTCGTATGTTGAGGCTCTAACCTCAAATGCAACTGTACTTGGGGATAGTCCCTTGAAGGAGGTAATAAAGGCCTCCTTGAATGAGGTCATAGGGTGGATCTTAATCCAAAGGACTAGTGTCCTTGTAAGAATAAGAAGAGATACCAGGAGTGAGCACACACAGAGGAGAGGCCATGGGATGACACAGGGAAGAGATGGTGTCTGTAAGCCCAGGAGAGAGGCTGCCCCAGAAACCAAACCTGCCAGCAGTTTGATCTTGGACTTCAGCCTCCAGAACTGTGAGAAAATAAACTTCGGTTGTTTAAGCCCCCAACATTTTCATATAATACAGCCATAGCAGACTGTATTATATGAAATATACACACCTCAAGCAGTGATAGGCCGAACTGAAACTCAAGAAAGTTAAAAGACTGCTGTCCAGCCTGGTGACAGAGCAAGACTCCATTTAAAAAAAAAAAAAAAAGACTGATATGGAAGAATTATAACTTCAGAATCTTTTTCAGAAGGTGGAGAAAAATAAAAACCAATCAACAGAAGGGAGCAGGGAAGTGTAAGACTCAGGAGACAGAGAATAGGGATTCAACATATAGGTGTTCGGTATATTTTTTTGATAGGAAAAACATAATAAAAATTATAAAGAATTTAAAGGATTCATTTAAACTGAAAATACTACAAATAAAAATGGATCCTTATAAACAAACATATTTAATTATGAGACCAATACTTTCATGTAGTCTGATGGTATTATACAATTTCAAGATTAAGAAAAAAAAATCTTGTGATTCCTAAACTATGTGCCAAGATGTCTGGGGGTATTGCCATAAACTGGCACAATGGGATATTTTCAGTTTTTGAGAGAAACAGAAGAATATAGGACATCTTTTTTATATGTGTAATTTACTAGCTTAAGGTAGTTCATAATTTGAATTTCGGATTGTAATTCATTTCTTTTTATGACGTCACATTTTTGTGAAACTGGATTTTTGGTGGGGATGGATGTTTTGATAAAAAGCACATACTATATGAAAATCAATGTGTAATAAGAAATGACACTGGACGTGTCCAATATGATTTCAGGGTTTGAGAAGTTACAGTTACATTTGTGATCAGTAGGCACACATACTTCATTATTATGTAATTGTGGTTATGAATAGCTTGAGGGTGGTTAGTAAGCGATATTAAATTATTTAAGGGTGCCATGAACCAAGCAAGTTTGGGAACCTCCAATTAAGCAGGAGGGTATTTGAGCAGGAAAAAAGATAATGCAAAATTATTTATTATAAAAATAATAAAACTTAGCTTGTCTCAGTCTTATTCCACAAAAGTAAACCTCAGATGGCTAAAGAGGTTTCTATTAATACTTAGCCAAACTAATCTCATTTATTTTCAATTTTTTTGGTGAGAGTATGTTCATGGTATTCATTTTCTTAGTTCTGAATGTCTGCTAATGCCTTTTAGTTCAAAAGAATTACTAAAAGATATTAACAGAAGAGGTATTTATACTAAACAAGGAATAAATCAAAATTACTAAGCTTTAGGGAAGATCGTGATATAAATTTATCTAAGGCATTAATAATTATTTATATAAATGGTTTCAAATCCATTTAAGAGATAAATAAGTTATTTAAAAAGAAGATAAAACATTAAAAATACTTTTTTTTTGAGACAGGGCAGATGCAGTTTTACAATTTTAGCTCACTGCAACCTCCACTTCTGCCTCCCAGGCTAAAGTAATGATCCTTCCACCTCAGCCTCCTGTGTAGCTGGGACTACAGGCACGTACCACAAAGCACCATCCTGGGCTAATTTTTGTATTTTTGGTAGAGATGTGGTTTTGACATGTTGCACAGGGTGTTCTCATACACCTGAGCTCAAGAGATCCGCCTGCCTTGATCTTCCAAAATGCTGGGATTACAGGCATGAGCCACCACACCTAGACTTAAAATACATTTTAATAGTAAAAATGTATGTCTACAACCCTACTTTATCAGATGATATATGCTAACATGATTAATACAAATATTTTATCTGTTAAATTTCTATTAAAATCCCTTTTTTCATGCTTTCTTGAGAGAATACCATGTTCCAAGCACTTCTAAAGTATTGAAGCAATTTCCTAATGTGTAAAGATTTCTTATGACATTTTATTTACTCTCTAGCTTATTTAGTGAATAAATGTTTAGAAGTTATAAAACAGTAATTTTTTAGCCCTGTTTATATATGATCATAAATTGAAAGGAAAAGAACACAAGAGAATGGGATTTTATTTGATTTTTGAGATTTCAAAACATACTATGTAGGAAAATATGTAGTAAAACATCTGATTTTCATTCTTTTTGTGTTGAGTTTAGTAATAGAAATTTATAAAATAAAAATATTAAGAAAAGTGCAAGCAAAATCAATATTCTTCCTAGCCAATTTTAAAGGCTGGACATTTTTATAATATGCAGTTTAATGATTTCATAAATAACAAATTATAACAAGTTAGGCATATGCACTGGCCTTTATTTTTATATTACTCACTTATCAAACTATTTTTTGAGGTTTCTAGGATATTATTCAGGCAGGAGAATAGGGTCTAAAGACAGGGAGCCTAAGGCCAACCTGAAGCTGACTTCTTGGAATTGGACTGAGAGGAAAACCCCACCTCTCCATGCCCAAGTGACAAGGGGTCAGAGGTCCTTCCCTCTACAAAACTCTTTCACCCCTATGTCACAAACAGGAAATGCCTCTGATTGGTCTGAGCCAAGCCTTCACTTCAGTCTCTAATTGGTCATGGACTAAGCCTTTATTTGCATAGGGTCTGACCAATTGTTGGCCTCTAAAAGGTACCCAGGGGTGTCACCAAATTCTTTTAGTCTAATAAAAACCCTAAAGAACAGTGCAAAATCAGGGTGCTTCAGCTGCTTGCTGTAGCCCACTCCCACTTGGTAGAGGGTGATAAATAAATCTGTGCTTTCTTTGCTTCATTCTTTTGTTGCTTTATTTGTTCATGTTGTTCAATTATTTGTTCCACAAGCCAAGAACCTGGACAACTCGCAGCCAGGCCATTCCATCTAGTGACATTATTTATCTTTCAACCACAAAAGTACCATGAGCTAAAATAAACTGGTCCTAATATACAGATTTGTTTTAAATTAAAGAACATAAATATCAAAAATTATCCCAAAAAACTGGACAAGTAAAATATTAAGATAATAATAAAAAATGGCTTTACTCAATTAATTTTTGGAAATAGGCAGAAGTAAAATAATTTTGGCAAATGTAGATTCTGTTTTCAGGTTTGAGACTAATGTGGCCTTGCATATATTAGAGGAATGTTCATATCCTCCTCAGAGCCTTTCCTACCAATCCCTGATTGGTTTAGGAACAGTAGGAATTTGCTTTTAGAAGGGTTTTTCAATAAGCTGGGAACCAGAGCCCTTGATACTGCCCCTCCTAAACTGCAAACCTGACTGCAGTTCTGGCACCCCTTGGGAATATACATCTCAAATTCCTTTATAAAATATGATAGGTTAATGAAGTTTAGTTTCATGACCAATGTCTTGCTAATATTTTGAGATTTTATGGACAAAGAAAAATATATAGACATATATGAATTTTACTGCCAATAAATGAACCATTTTTAAAAGAGTACTCTTTGAGTTTTTTATAGGTATGAAATACATGCAAATAGTTAACATATTAATATTTTATATACCACTGCTTTTCAGACTTTAATGTGCCTAAGAATGACATAAAGATTTGTTAAAATGTAGATTCTAGTTCAGAGAGCCACATGAATCACTAAATTCTGCTGTTCCAGGGACTTTGAATAGCAAGGATGAGAACGATGACCAAATTCGAGTGTAATTGAAAATGAAGACATGGAAATGAAGACCCTTATGAACCAATATGAGAGTTTTATTTCTATTTTGAAAGCTAAAGGAATTTGATCTGTCATGACCATATTTTTACTGTAGAGAAATCACTCTGGAATTTGTTTGAGTATATAGTGGAGGGGAATTGGACTACAGCCAGAGAAACTACTTAGTAGACAAAAGGTAATCCAGTTACCATGGTAGAGCCCCATTTAAAGACTGCCGGTCCAAGGACTATAGAGAGCCAGTTTATACAAGACACTAAACTTGACAAAAATATAGTGCCAGTTAAGCCAGACTTTCACTTACGGCCTTAGGTAACTGAGGAAAAGTAAAATGACCCTGCTTCTAGCAACATAGGCTATACATCTGAGCACAAAATAGGACATCATGTCTTGTTTCTCTTAATGCATGTCTTGTTGATTTTTGTTGGAGGTAGAGGTGCATCCCATACTGGGCAACTTAGACCTTATATTTGACGATGAGATCAGCCAACTGAAGCCTCTTGAAGTTTGACATTTCTTGTTATTACCTGTTTCCTTCTAAACTGAAATAATGCAGGGGCTAGTACGGTAACATGGAAGTGAACACTGTACTTTACCATCTAAATATGAGCCTTTAAATATACCTCCTGAGATATGGCATAGTTTATAAAATTGACGTAGTGAAAAATGCCTCTTTTAGTATATCCAAGTGAAGTATCTAGATCCCTGGTAAATACTAGTGACTAATGTTATCTGGCAATGAATGAAGAAGACTTTGAAGTAAAACAGAATTCCAAATAAGTAAAAATGCAATGTTCTATCACTAATAATCAGTCCTTTATTTTTGACACAAAGAAAAAGCTAGACAGATTCTAGCTAGGTTCAGTATGTCAACACAAATAGGAGGTTGAACCAATGTTTAGAGAATATTGTTTGAAGAGGGACTAAGTAATGGCCTTGTGTTTCCACTCATGCGTATGTAACTCTAGGTGGGAGTTTGAATACATTTACAAGAAATTAAACAATAAAAGAAATCAGATAATGGAAAAGGGAAAGTGTTCCTTATAAATCCCTTTATCTGGAGAGTCTTATCTAACACATATCAGTAGCAATGTCAAGGCAATATTTTACTTAAGTAGACATTTTTTAATTCACTCTGTATGCTTTTCTCTTCTTGGTGGTCTAACTCCTCCTCTTACATACTTTCCATTATTTTTAGTGCTAGAGAAGAATAGGGTGGTGTGTGTGTGTATGTGTGTGTGTGTGAATGATTCTGAGGTAGGAGATGTTGATGTATGGGAAGTTGCTATCGCTCAGGAAGAGAATGCAGACATCTTTTACAGGAAAAACAGAAGAGTGAAAGAAATCCAGGCAGCTGATATTAAAGGGCTATACTTAGTTCCACAGTTGGGAATTTGGGGATAGATCACTTCACAGTGTGCAATAGCACAGCCATTCTAATTGAGAAGTGGGGATAGCACATTCAGACAGAAAAAGAGCAGAAGTTGTTCTCCTCCATGCATGTTCTTTCTAAGCTCCCATGTGCCCAGAAGGCGTTTAGAAATTCCCAGTGGGGTAGGGAAAGAAGATGAGTTTGGAAATTTCAGACCTGTTATTGGGCTTCTGCAGAAAGGAGCAGTGTGACTTTAGGACAGAAAGTCAGTGCCTAGACAGAAGTCACACTGAGAATATGGCCAAGATCACAGTGGGCTGAGTCAGGAAGGGAGCATTAGGCTCTGAGCTTACTTAAAAGATCAGACCACTAGATTCACCAACTCTTGACTTCAGAAGTGGGTGTCAGCAGGCACCAGCAAGCAGGAAGGAAAATGCCATTGTGTTGCAAGGGCAAGTGGGGACTCAGGACATAGGACAGAATCTTGCACATGGCTCCAAGGGCCTTGCCCCCTTCTGTCATGATTATGTGTTAGCATTCCCATGTCCAGGTGCCATCTGGAGTTGAAACTTAATATAAGGTGTCGTTACTTTAACAAAATGGTTACTTCTTAAAAGTAACCGTGGCTTACATTCTTTTAAATAGATAAAGAATTGGTAATCATTTCTTTGTGCTTTACTTGATTAAAAGCTAAACAAATGTGACATTTTACTTTTCAATTTAAGGAGCTTTGGTTTTCTAAACTGTGAATTCAAAAAAAGTTCAATTTAAATTCAAACTGCTCACTAGAGGAAGTTAAGAATGATCTCTGGCATGGCAGTAGGTATATTATTATTATGCCTATTTTACATGGTAATGATAAAAAGTTTTTGTGCTTATGAAATAGGATATAACAACTAGGGATATCAAAATTGGTCATATTTCTCAAATTCATTAATAATTAGATTCTGGACATTGCCACTGCCTTTAATTATTTTTCATCTGTAGCACATTGGCTTGGGCAGTTTTTACATTAAGTAGGGCATAATGTTGTAACATTTCAAGAGAAAGTGGTTTCCTTGTAATGTGTATCTTCCTCCATGTGCGTGACTTTAATTTTGACATGGATATGGTCCAAAAGGCATATGAGAAGCGTGGATAAATGATTTGCCTTTAGGGATTTATAAGACTATTCCTTAGTTCACTGAAAAAACTCATTTGCTAAATGGGCCCTCACTGCTCTGTGAGTTGTTTACTTTGCTCTTACGTAAGTTCAGATTGCCTAGTTCTTCTAGGATTAAGTTGGTTTTGGCTATTTCTTCTGATCTCTTTCAATAGTCTAAAAATGCTCAGTCAGACACTTAAAATCATGTGCAAGACAAATCAAACTACTTTTATTTTCAAGCTAATTTTCTGAGAGTAATTTTCTTATCTGTAAAGTTACACCAGAGAAAAATAAGCTTTTAAAAAATAAAGGAAGCAATTCTGATTACTTTAGTCTCTTTGCTGTTTAATGTTAACATTCCCCTAAACATCCTGAAATGTAAAAGAAATTTTAAATAAATCGAAGGCACTCTCTATATTTCCTTAATGAGTATATTTTTGAAAAGAGTATGCTGTATACTGTTTTTGTTCAAAATCTTTTCCTCAGAGAAATAATAGCAACATTGAATAGAAATAAAATGATGCAGAGGTTAAAAGTCTATTGTGAGATTTTTCGTTCTTTCAACAATTAATACATATGTTTTTACATTCAGTTGTGTTTGTTGATTACAACAGAAAATTCCTTGAAAACAGCAGAAAGATCAGTACCTGTCACATGCTAAATATGGTAAATTATGCCAGCTGCATTTCTAGGCACTAACACCAGACGGCGCTAAAACACTGCAGTTAGTTGTCTGCCTGCCAGTCCAGGTGGTGTTCACAGCTTGTTCTAGGCATAATGCATGTTCTGTACATATTGCTAAACTGAGGGATGGGCAGAGTAGGGCAAACTGTAACTACAGTTGGTTTTAGCTGATGCTTAAATACAGGATATATTCTGTTTTCCTTCTGTACAGGAGAGGGAACTCTTCACAGGTGAGCTCAAGAATGTATTTCATTCCACTTTGTCTCTGGTTCTTGATGGCAAAAATTAATGGTTAGGTGCCTGAGATGTAAAGAAACAACTGAGTGTATCTGTTTAAATTAATCACTAGTGATGGAAATTAGGGAAGTGACAGAAAGTAAAAACCCTTAGGCAAAGGCTTAGGGACAACTTAGAAAGAACTAGAAGGATGCATGCCTGGAGTGTAGCGAAGAAACAAACTCCATTTTTGAAAACCCAGTAAAATAGAACAGCTAATTTCCTTTTTTTCTCTGATGCTACTTCCTTTCAAAATGATGAAATGGTAAATGGTGAATTTTGAGCTTTCATGTTATAGTCAATGCAAAAGTTTTTAAGAAAAGCAGATATTCTTGCTGCTTCTTGAGTTAGAATACAGAATGAGAGATCACTGCTGTGTTATGGATAGAAAATGTGATGGAAAGCAGTTGCAAAGTTGGGCATAATTCTATAACATTTTTTTTCTTCTTTTACAGATATATTTGCTAGTAAGGCAGCATCCACACAACAGAGCACTTCAGTTTCAAAGCATGTTAAAACATCTATGTGGTAGTCAGCAGAATCATAGACTTTTTGCTTCTGCCATTCAGTGAGGCCCTGTCATTGACAGAGCTTGGTGACTACCAATTGTTGATGTTGATGGGCTATACTGGGGCTCTCAGGAGAGTTGGGGGTCTCTGTTCTCTGAGGTTTTCTAAAGTTCTGAGATCATGCAGTTTCATAACAATGAAAATCACTTGACAGCAGTAATGGAGTTGTCCTTATGAATATTGATTTGTTTAACTGTTAAGTTGTGAGCACCTAGGAATGAATTTGCTTCTTAATGGCCATATTATACTGGATAGTCTCAGGAAAGGGCTTTTAATGAAGAAAATAAAAACAAAATCTCAAGATGTACTACAATTATATTTTCTGTTCATCAGACAAAATAAGAGAAAATGAAAAATTGTAATTAATTGATGACTTTAAAACTAAAAAGTAAGTTATTTATTCTTAAACAAGAAGTTGTTTCTTCTTTAAGAAATATAATAGCTGAGAACCTCAAAGGAAACATATACCTGAGGAATGATGTGAAGTAATAGATACCTATTACTTCTAAACTTATTGCATATGAATTTATTCACATTTATCACCATTTATACAAAAAACACTTAAAATTTCACAATCTCTCCTGTTTCTACAATTGATAACAGAAAAAATGAGGAGAAAAATTAAGAATATGAAAAATAACTTTGAGACAATACAATATAATACATGCTTCTGCAAATTTTTTAGAGAACATATGTGATGACAGCATAGCATGCACTTTTGTTAAGATTAAAACAGGCTGGACGCAGTGGCTTATGCCTGTAATCCCAGCACTTTGGGAGTCTGAGGCTGGTGGGTCACCTGAGGTCAGGAGTTCGAGACCAGCCTGGCCAACATGGTGAAACTCCGTCTGTACTCAAAATATATAAATTAGCAGGGCATGGTTGTGGGTGTCTGTAATCCCAGCTACTCAGGAGGCTGAGGCAGGAGAATTGCTTGAACCTGTGAGGCAGAGGTCGCAGTGAGCCGAGATTGTGCAACTGCACTCCAGACTGGGTGACAGAGAAAGACTGTCTTGGGAAAAATAAAAAAGAAAGAAAAAAAAAGATTAATAAAATACAATTGCGATTTGATAATGAAGAGAGATTTTCAAATTTATTCCTCAGTTTTTTCTGAAAACGAAAATGTTGTATAATCACTTAACAATTTACCAATTTTCAAGAGATAATATTCAGTAAAATGTTATACCATCACCAATAAGGAGGGAAAAAACATTCTTAATTTTTTTTTGTTAATTGGCTTATTTTCGGGGGGGCAATTTTTTATAACAAGACTTTCAAAAGGCCAAGATCTTCAAGATGGCTTCAAGCTTATCAACTGGTAGGTATTTTCGTAAATATAAAGAGAAATATGAAAGTAATATGCTTCAATAATCAAATTAGCAATTGCAATTTGTGTTTGAATCAGATATTCTTTTGTACTGTATATATTAGGCAAATTTTATGAGACTAAACATTACAAAGAATGTATTTCACTTTCCTAAGCCAGGAGAAAACTTCAGAACCAACTGAAATGTACCAAAATATGGATTTATTGTATTTTATTTGTACATATTACTCTTCCATATAATAGTTTTATGATTTAGAATATCTTGATATTTCATACCTTTATTGGAACCTTTATAGATGAACACAAACTATATACCCACATCATTAAATTTTGATACAAAGACAAAGAAGTCAGTCACAAGTGTCTGAGAGTTGTTTGGTTGGTAGAACTTCTAGAAGGTAGTGAGTTTTGAGAAAATCGTGATAACAGAAAGTAAAACTTGCACATGTGGTATTGCGAAGAAAGAAATTGAAATGGTAGGTAACACTTAAGTAAAAGGCTAATAACCCCATTTTAGAAGACATGAGTATCTGTACTTTAGGATTCTTTTCTCGGTTTGAATAAGTTATTTGAGAATCCCATCTGGACTGTCAGAATGGATATTAACTAAATAGAAAAGGATTCTTGAGAGAAAATGAATAATGTAATTCACTAGAAAAATTTGAAAAACAACAAACACTTGTGATGAAATTCACAGAAACTGTACCTCCCAGGTAGTCTACAGTTGTTCAGTCTGACATTGGATTTTTGTAACTCTAATAAGTCTCAAACAAATACATATATTGATGAAAAGCTGACAATAAATAATGCTAAAATTATCATCATATCTCCAATGGTCTTTTATAAAAGATGATACAACTGCATTCCTTTTAACTTTAGTTAACTATTTTTAGTGAAGCCTTTCAGTGAGAGCTTGTGCACAGACTAAAAAATGATAGAACTCTAGCATCCCCAGAGCAGGCTCAGAGTGAAGCCTACAGTTGGGATAGAGCACATGTTTTGCCTACCTGTTTAACACGTTTTTTGAAAAGAATGTGGTTATGACATATATTACATAAATTCATCTCAATCCATTATACTTCCTTCCAGATACTTCCACAAACAACTTAAAATTATAAAATGAATACACATACTCATTTTATGATTATGAAAAGAGTATACATACTCTTCTTATGATTATAAAATCATCTTATGATTATAAAGTGAGCACATGTACTCCCGAGTTCAAGCGATTCTCCTGCTTCAGCCTCCCAAGTAGCTGCGATTACTGGTGTGCACCACCACATCCGGCTAATTTTTTGTATTTTTAGTAGAGATGGGGTTTGTCCATATCCATCGGGTTGGTCTCAAAGAGCTGGGATTACACTGCTCCCAGCCACTTATTTTATAATTTTTAGTTGCTTAGGGAAGTATTTGGAAGACACTTCTGTTGAAAAGTAACATGTCAGATTTTTATAATTTATACAAATTAAGTAATCTGCTTATATTAAATCATATTTTATTTCTTTTACTCATCTATGTTAAAATGTACTTAATGCACCCTTTATCAATTTTGATTAATTTGCAAACTTTAACATATTATAGTCTAACTAAAATTCATTTAATTTAATATATTCTCCAGTTGCATTTTTTTTTTTTTTGGTTAGCACACAACAGTTATTAATTCTTAGGGTTTGGGTTAATTAATACCATGTTAATCATGAGTTTGTAGTACTTACCTTATTAACAAAGAGAAAAAATAGTATCAGTCTTAGGATCTGAAGTCAGAAAGAATATAGTGAAAAAGTTTAAGATTTGTAATCTCTTTATTATTGGGTTTATCCCATAAGAAGATAATTTTGAATTTTTCTACATTTTTCCCATATTGTCTTACATTTCAATCACCATATAAGGCTCTTTTTTTACACCACAATTAGGTCACACGGATCCTCACCATGAAAGTCTCAAATGGCTTCCCATCTCCATCAGAGAAAAATCCAAAGTTCTCATCTCCATCCAAATAAAATCCAAAGTTCTCAGTCACCTACAACATATGGAGAGATCTCTGAGCACACCCTGACATCTTATCCTCTCTTTCTCATCCACTCCACTACACCAACACTGGCTTCCCTGCGTGATTCCATGTCCAGCACCCTCCAGCCTCACATCACTGCTGGGGAGCTTCCCTTCTCCAAAACATATCTTCCCCAGACATCTAGGCAGCTGATTACTTTGTGACCTTTCAGTCTTTGCTCAGTCTTTCTCAGTGAGGCCTTTCCTGATCATGTTATGGGAAAACTTCCTTCTCTATCACCCTCATATGCTTTATTCATCTTCGTAGAACTAACTTGTTTTCTTTGTCCTTTCCTTCTTCAAGTCATAGAACTTACTGCCACCTGTATTTTCCATGTTCACGTTTCACTGATTATCTCCTTCAGTAGAGTGTAAACATCAAACATTTTTCCATACCTTATTAAAGGTTATATATTTAGTACCTAGAATAATGCTAGAGACACAGTGAATACTGAAACACATTTATTAAGCATGGCAAACTCCTAATTCCTTGAAAAATCATTTTAGCTATTCCAGTTTCTTTGCCTTTCCATATCAATTTTTTAAATTATTGGGTGAATTGTGCTAACATTTTTGAGGAATCTTGTCTAAGATGTGAAATTTATGTGTGTCTACTTGTTTGTAATATCTCCTTCTTATCCTTCTGATGTCTCCATGATCTGTAGTGATGCTCCTTTTCTCATTCCAAGTATTGATCATTTGTGTCTTCTTTTATTTTTTTTTGTCAGACTTGCTCGAGGGTTATCCGTTTTATTGATCTTTTCAAAGAACAAGTTCTTTGTCACATTGATTCCCTTTGGATTTTCCCCACAGTTGGGAGTACTCCTCATTACTATTGAATGGGGGGATGGATAGGAGTGGGTATTCCACCTTCCCATGCGGTCTCTGCTGACACATGGTATGGGTAGTCTAGTTACCACGGGACAATGGTTATAGCTCCGACTCTCCATGAGGCATCCTCTGATGCTGCCCTAGCAAGGAGGAGCCTCAGTGCCCCCAGTGGAAACAGTTTAGGCTTACCACGTGGTCTGTAGTGACACCATGGAGAGGACCTTATCCCCAGCCACAAGGGTAGAAAGTCTTGGCTCCCTGCTTGGCTTTCTCTGGCAATCTGGCAAAGGTGCTGAGGCCTCTCTTCGTAGTTTCTTAAGGACGAACATCTCAGCTTTTTATTCGGTCTTTGCCAGCATAGGGCGGAGGCACAGTTTTTATTATTGTCCAAAAGTTTTCTGTCTTGCTAGGCTGACCTTGTCCTGGTCCTGTGGTTAGAGAAAACAGAGATTTTTCTGGTGTGTTTTTTCTTTGCACCTGCTTGTGTTTCCAGATTGCTCTTCATCAGCTTTACATCTGGGATATATGAAGCTGAAAGAAAACCTACAGAACTCACAACTCTGTTATCTCTTGGATCCTGACATTCTTGACCTGTCTATCTTCGTCTCTACATCTTTCAGAGTCTTCTTGTGTTTGCTTTAAATATAATGTCCAGTCATTTTAGTAGTAGTTAGCAGGAGGAGTAGAAGAAGATGTGTTTGTTTCGTGTTTCCCAAAGCACAAATCTGTCTCAAGCACACATTTGTAACTGCTTTGTAGGGGAATTTGATGGTCTTATATCTCTACCTGACTGCTTCCGTGCCCCAGCAAAATTGATGACAGATGAAATATGTCTTGTACTTTATCAAAACAATCAAACCAACAAATGCATGGAGAAAAACAAATTCTTTTCCTGAAATCACGTCTCTTCATTCTCCCTGAACATGTAATTTTTAAGGGCACAACTCTTTTCAGAACGTCAAGTTTGCTTACTGGAAGAATTTTGTGTCTTTGTGTCTAGAGGCTGGGTCTTCTCTCAAATCACGAATTTTGTTACAACTATTCTAGCCTAAATAATCCAGTGAGGTTATGGAATGATACTGCAATACAACGGTTGTCAATTGGTGTGCATTTTGCCTCTGAGGGAGCATTTAGCAATGCCTGGATTAATTTTTGTTTTTCACCACTCAAAGAGAGAGTGCTACTAGCATCTGCTGGGCAAAGTCCAGAGATGCTGAAAACATTCCCAAATGCACAGTACACACTCAAACAATAACAAATTATCCTGTCCAAAGAGTCAGTAGTGCTTAGATCAACAAACTCTGCTGTAACAGGGTTTGTAACCCTTACTAGAGACACTGGTACCATTCTGCAAATAATAGATGGAAATTGCTCTCTGAGAGGGCTACCTTAGGAGAGAGTGTAGTTTTCAGTTTGTAAGAGAGAATCAGTAGAGAAACTGTAGTCTAAGACAGTCAGAATTGAAAACATGATTCTATGAGAGAAAATGGTAGCCTAATCACACAGATGCATGAATAGTAACAGGCACAGCCAGTGAGGTTGTATATCAAAGAGGATTCTCTCACATTGCTAGTGGCAATGTAAATTTGTACAGACTTTGAAAAATTGTCTGAGAGTATCTAGTAGAATTAACGATGCACTTATTCTATGACCCAGAATCCAAGGCTTGAGAATATAGCCTAGAAATTCTTGCACATCAGTATCAGGAGACTCACAAATAATTTGCAGAGTAGCATTTCTCAAAATAATTAAAAATTGGGAAGGACAAAATTTTTCTCCACAGTAGAATACATGATAAATTATCATCCATTCATACATGTGAATACTGTAAAAAGATGAAAATAAATAAATTACAGTTACATGTATCAACACTGAAAATTTCAAAAACCTCAGCAAGAAATAAATCAGTATTCAAAAAACATGTACAGTATGATTTTATTTATAAGAAGTTCAGGCCGGGCGCAGTGGCTCATGCCTACAATCCCAGCACTTTGGGAGGCCAAGGCAGGTGGATCATCTGAGGCCAGGAGTTCAAAGCCAGCCTGGCCAATACAGTGAAACCCTGTCTCTACTAAAAATACAAAAATTAGTTGGGCATGGTGGCATGCACCTGTAATCCCAGCTACTCAAGAGGCTAAAGCAGGAAAATCACTTGAGCCTGGGGGGCGAAGGTTGCAGTGAGCCGAGATTGTGCCATTGCACTCCAGCCCGAGTGACAAGAGCAAAACTTAATCTCAAAAAAAAAAAAAAAAGGTTCAAACACAAAAACATATTGTATAGTAGTAAGCACAGATTTGTTAAAAATGTTTAAAAGTCAAATAAATAATTGTCTCATGTCAGTATAGTAGTTTTCTAGGAGTTAAGGAGGGGGCTGTGATAAGTAAAGAGGCATAGGTCTTCTGTGTGTGGAATGCGTAATGTTTATTTCTGACTCTGCATGTTGTAAGATTATTATTTTATTAATCATAAATATATATTTAGTATACTCTTTATGCAGTTTATCTCACTATTTGGAGATATTAACAACAAATAATGTGGAAAAATGTGGTGTTAAGGAGTAGTAATTTTTCAGGACATACATTTTAAAAAGGTATGAAAATACAATTTATCAATTGGTAGTGTCCAACTTAGAAAGGAGCTAATCATTTGGACAAGAGATAACAAAAAGAATCATATACATATTATTTTATCTTGGACAAAATAAGTCTTGTGTGCCACCTACCCTTCAACTACCAAACCCGGCTAATTGCCTTAATCTCTTTGTTCTGAGTTAAACTGAAAAGTTGAATTGTTGTAATTAATTCACTTATATTGCAAATTGATGACAACCAGGAATATTCTGGTTACCAGGAAAACAACTTAAGTGAATACATTTACATTCTGGTTTATAGATCAGTTTTGCTAATCTCCCAAGATAAAATGAGCTTTCCGTGGCTTTCTGCACCAGCAAAGCTCAAGACCATTCTTGAGCACGGTGATCCCACATTTATTCTACTTTACATCCTGATATGGTTTTGCTCTATGTCTCCACCTAAATCTCATCTCGAATTGTAATCCCCACATGTCAAGGGAGGGACCTGGTGGGAGGTGATTGGATCATGGGGATAGTTTCCTCCATGCTATTCTCATGATAGTAAGTTCTCACAAGATCTGATGGTTTTATAAGTGTTTGACAGTTCCTCCTTCACACTTGAGCCCTCTTGCCTTCAACCATGTAAGATGTGCCTGTTTCCCCTTCTCCCATGATTATACGTTTTCTGAGGCTTCCCTAGCCATGCAGAAGTTTGAGTCAACTAAACCTCTTTTCTTTATAAATTACCCAGTCTCAGGAAGTTCCTTATAGCAGTGTGAGAACAGACTAATACACATCCCATCTACTAAACTTCTGTTGTAATTTTTGCTATTACAGGGTTCTGCACAATATTACTACTTTATATCTGCATAGAACTTTTGAATACTTTTCAAATTTTTCATGTATATTTTCTTATTGTAACGTCATAATCACATGATGAAATAAGCAGAAGAGTTATTATCTGCCTTTTTAACTGAATAATAAATAGGTTAAGTGACAAATACAGTGAACAATTATGAGGACTAGCTGTGTATGTGGCAGTATAGATAGATTTTTAAAATAGAGTGAAGTGAAAAAAATACAAAATAGAATGAGGCATATGAATATAGCACAATTTATGTAAGATAAAAATATGCCCCCTACAGTATAACATATTGAGAAAGCAGCACAAAAAATTATAAAAGGGTCATATTAAAAATGGTTTCTTATAATGGTGGAGAGGTGAATGGGAATTGAGAATAGAAGAAAAATGGGAATAAATAGAAAAAAAAGATTCTAGTGAAGACAAAACTAAGATGATTTGGAATGAACTGAGAAGAATAGTTTCTTTTTTTTTATCATTGTTTTTGTTTTTAACACACTAGCTGCATTATTAAAATAGCCAGTGATAGAAACCAGATCTCTAGAATGAAATAAAGCGAAAAATTAAATTGTTTTTAGCCTGTACCTCTTACTGTGTACAAAACAATGCAGTAATAATTGTGGAAGGACTGAAATTCTAAAACATAATTATACCCTTGAAGAACTTAAATCAACTTTGAGACAAAACCTTTAATTACAAGAAGTATCCAAAAAATTCAACAGTAGAATGAAATAATAGTTTATGTTAATTATAGAATTGATGCCTTAATGATTAGGCATGTACCTGACTTAATCTAGCAACAATTACTGTATATCATTCATGAAAATATCAGTTATGTGTCAGATTTAAGACACATCAGCTTACAAAATAGAAATTTCTTACCTCCTGAAGCTTATATTTTATCCTGGGGTGTAAGTCCATATAATAAACACAATGAATAAACAAAATGCTAGATTAAAAATACTAGGACGTAGTAAATGCTTTAGGAAAAACAGAGCAGCATAGAGGAGTTTAGAATACTGAATGTGGAGGTTTGAGGTACAAAATTTTCAGTTAGATGATTAGAATAGATCCAGCAAGAAAGTGACATTTGAACAAAGACTTGAAGAAAGCGAGGCAGGGATCCATGTGGATATCTGTTGACAAGAATGTCCCAGGCTATAAAGTGAGATGGTGAAAACTGTAGGTAGAATTGTTTGGGGAAAAATCAGACATTCAGTTTTGGATAAGTTTAGTTTGAGATGACTGTTAGAAATCTGTATTAGCCCATTTTCACACTGCTATAAAGAATTGCCAAGATTAGGTAATTTATAAAGAAAAGAGGATTAATTGACTCACTGTTCCGCTTGACTGGGAAGGCATCAGGAAACTTACAATCATGGTGGAAGGTGAAGGGGAAGCCAGGGCCTTCTTCACATTGCAGCAGAAGACAGAAGAGAAAGTGAAGGGGGAACTTTCAAACTCATATAAAACCATCAGATATCATGAGAATACTCACTCACTATCATGAGAACAGCATGAAGGAAATCACCCCTATGATCCAATCACCTCCCACTAGGTTCCTCCCTTGACACGTGGGGATTACAATTTGAGCCAAACCATATCTAGATTCAAATGGAGATGTGGCTTAGGCAGTGAATATATAAATCGAGATTTCAGGAGAGATGTCTAGGGTAGGGATACAACTTTGGAGTCTTTATATTTTTATTAATTTTCAAGTCATGCTGCTATGTGAACTCTCTAGTGGAGTCTGAGTAGCTAGAATGAAACAGAAGCAAATGTAGTGTTTTGTAGCCCAAATGAAATATTGGAGGAGGGAAATGGTTAATGGAGTCACATGCTGCTGGTCTAGAAATGACAGGACAATAACATCAAGATGAGACCTTTTAAAATAGGTATTATAAATATACTTACAGATTGAAAGTAAAACCTGTACATATGAGATGATAATGAAAAGATATAATAAAATTTGCCAACTAAAATTCATAGAGATAAAAAATACAGTTTATTTTTAAAAATTGATTGGGATTCACAGCATATAAAATATTCCACAAAATAAAAAGAACAGACTTGAATATGTAACAATAGAACTATTCGAAATGAAAAAAGAAGAAATTAAGAAAAAAATGAATAGACTGTCAGTGACCCATGAGACAATATCAACTGGTCCACCACGCATGCAATTGGAGTCCTAGGTGGGAGGAGAGATGTTTCTATTAGTTTCCCATCCTAGTGAGAGGCTCTTGAGAGCTTTTTTGTGGAGTTATTTTCAGGAATGAGTTACACACCATTCTATTATGCCCCCCAACTTAAAAGGATTCTTGTTAGGCTACCTACGTGTCTCCTTGGAACCCCTCTCATCAAGTTTCAGATGGTGTGAGGAAAGCTTATACACTGATAATTTTCTCCAAAGAATGCTTTCTACTGCTTTCTTTACCTCAAGATTCTTATTGCCTTGAGGTGACTTGAAGGTTGCATAACCTATTTTTAACCACCTAAATTCTAAGTCTAGCATAGGCAGTCTAGCAGTTCATATTGCAATGCAGGAGTATTTATACTTATTGTTTTGTGCTAAGCTTTTTGAGACAATTTGCACAATTTTAACATAATTTTAAGCTTAAATATAATTTTGCTAAATCCTAAACAAGTCCTTGTTCTCACATTAGGAAGATTGCTAGGATTAAACCAACTCTTTTAAGTTCCTGCGGTACCCTTATTAATGTTGTAAATGTGCTTTATGATTCTTACAAAATGTGATGTGATGTAAATACAAAGTCATAATAATAGTTGAGCATAATCTTATGAGTCTGCATGAATAACCTTGATGATTACCGAATGTCAACATGAATTGATCAGTTCTTGTGAATATAATGCTACTGTTTCAGATGTTTTCAAAGCTAAGCTTACCTGTACTGTAATCTTTTGCTTCAACTTTTATCACAAGAAAATGACCTTCCAGGCTCTACCTTCCATCATCTACTTATTTCTTTTACCTTCAGACTTTTGTCCCTACGCTACTTCTTTGTCTGAAATAACTTTCCTCAAGTTTATTTTTCTATATTAGTCAAATATTGCCCATTATTCAAGTTTAGGTTTCAGTTACATGTCTTAACTATTTTTTTTTCAGATTTATCTATTTGTTATTTTCTGTTTCTTTGAATTGCTGTAAAGCTTCTACTTTTGAACTATGGAACTTGGCCCTTACTATGACTTATAACATATTATTGTATTTCTTTTTTTGAAAGTCTATCAGTTTTCTAAATTTTAAAAAATTTTGATAGCTCTTGGAGCACAAATGGTTTGCAGTTACATAGATAAATTATATAGCGGTGAATTATGAGATTTTTGTGCACCCATTCCCTGAGTTGTGTACATTGTATCCAATATGTAGTCTTTTATCTCACACCTCTCTCCTACCATCTACCCTCCCCCTTCTGAACCTCCAAAGTCTATTATATCACTCCGTATGCCTTTGTGGACCCATAGTTTAGCTCTCACTTTTCAGTAAGAATATACTGTGCTTGACTTTCCATTCCTGAGTTACTTTACTTAGAATAATGGCCTCCAGTTTGATCCAAGTTGCTGCAAAAGACTAATTTTACTCCTTTTTATGGTTGAGTAGTATTCCATTGTGTATCTATACAACATTTTTTTTTTTGATCCACTCATTAGTTTATGGGCACTTAGGTTGGTACCATATCTTTGCAATTGCAAATTGTGCAGCAATAAACATATGTGTGCATGCATTATGTTTCTTGAGTTTAATTACATAAATGCTTCAGAGCTGGGTGAGTGCACAATATATACAGTGGCAAAGTGTTGTCAATGGAGATGGTGGGCTGGAAGCTCAGAGACCTTTCCAGTGAATGACATCCTTATTTTGATGCATTCATTACTGTTTAGCTTCCAATTTTAAAACACAGTCACACACACAACACTTTCTCCACTCTCATCTTACAGTATCAGAAATCTGATTTTTTTTTAATACAAAGAATGAATCTGTCTCTCAAGAATGATTTCAAAGTAAATGACCTTTGATATAGTTTGGCTCTGTGTCCCCACCCAAATCTCAGGTTGAATTGTAATCCCCACATGCTGGAGGAGAGGCCTGGTGGGGTTGATTAAATCATGGAGGTGGATTTCTCCTTTGCTATTTTCATGAGAGTGAATTCCCATGAGATCTGGTTGTTTGAAAGTGTGTAGCACTTCTCCCATCTCTCTGTCTCTCATTCTCCCACCTGCCACAATTTGAAGATGTGCTTGCTTCTCCTTCTGCCATGATTGTAAATTTCATGAGTCCTTCCAAAGCCATGCCTCCTGCATAGCCTGTGGAACTGTGAGTCAATTAAACCTCTTTTCTTTATAAATTACCCAGTCTCAGGTAGTTCTTTATAGCAGCATGAGAACAAACCTAATACGAGTTTCCAAAGACTGGTGCATGAATCAATACTTATATACTATTTTACAAAGAATCATAAAAGCCAAGAGGATTGTGTGATTATGTTTTCTGACTTACAAATTCTTTCCCTGAATAGATAGATGAGGAGTCAAGTTATAATTAGAAGGAAGCTTGGTGTATGTGAGATCCCACTGAGCTAGGTGAATTTATTTAATTTTAATATTTTGTGGATTAGGCTAAGAAAGCCTGATGCATCCTTTCCACATCTAGGGGCTGCTAACTGGGCCAGGCTGCTCTTGTTTTTGAGTCAAAGTTATCTTTTTCCTGCACAGTTCAGGTAACACTTTTTTTTTTTGCCTCAGTAAATATTCATTTTTATATCATATCTGGGCTGAGAGAAACAATCTTACCTTAGATAATACATACAATTAGGTACCAGTTAAGTTTTGCAGGAGATGTTCATTGTTTTTAAGGTGAATGCTATAGCTGTAATCCATTATGTACTGATTTCAGAATTTAATGATTTTCCTTATTCATCAGATTTTGAGTATATATCGCTCTTTATCATAGCAGCTTCTTCAATGTCATTTTTCTTCCCAGGTTATAAATGACTTAAGTGTAGAACCACCTCCTATAGGGTGTGGATTCCTCTTGAATATCTAACACAGTTTAAGGTCTTTGATAAACAATATATCCATATTTGTTTAAGAATTGAAAATATTGACCCCCAAGTTTTTAAATTTTAATTGAGTATCTTCTCTGTACATAAAGTATTATCTATTCATATCCATGATTGAATATTGGAACCCTAATTTTTCACAAAAGTTCTCTCCTCAGTTGTGTCTTTTACATAATGTAGAAAATACCTCTTTTTCTGTTACTCACTGTTTCTATAAACCTGAATAAAATTTTACTCTTCCAACTCCATACTACCCTTCATCCTCTACTTCCTGACCACACTCTATTTTGTGGATCCATCTTCTTTTAAATCCCATTTTCTGAAGGAAGTCTACTGAGTATACATAGTGAACTTTGTATATAATGACTTAATTTCTCCTGTTTTTGTTGACTATATTCATTTTCATTTCTAATGGGGAAAAGAGTAATGTTTAAAAAGTAAAAAAAATTGAAAACTGAAAAAAACATAGTGAAATACTTGTAATGTTTGATTTCTCTTTTTGTCTGTTTTTCTCTTTCTCATTACCCATGTGGGCATAAGCTAAATTATACATGTATGTGTGCAAAACAATTCAGTGTAGACTATAAACATTATAATTAATTGTTGTGCAGAAAAAATGTGTGTATATAATGTACATATAAAGGTTTGTGAGATTTGTAAATCACCATACACCTTAACAGTAATTATTCTCTTATGATTAATATACACAATAATATAACTTGTTAATGTAGATAGTATAAAGTACTTAGAAAAGATGAATAGTACAAGAAAATAGAAAACAAAAGCTGTAAGATTTTCTACTTTTCCCTTCTATTCCCTCTCTATGTTGTCTTCTCCAAGGAAAACCACTGTTAATAACTTCTTGTGATGTCATCTGGAAAACTCTATGTACTGTTCTGAACCTTGTAGCTTAATGTTGGCATTGTGGTTGTATGAATGTTTTTCCTGTTTTAATTTGGAAGGTGTATAATTTGCTTTTAGTTCTTGTAGTGATTGCCATTATTTAATACATCTAATGTCTTTTATTGCTTTACCTAATGTAGATGGACTCTACTGCCTCCCTTCTGGGAAATAATAAGAACATTATTACACTGTGTCTCCCTCAGTTTCCATTTCCACTTCCTGCTCACATTTTAACTTATTCTATCATGTCATCCCATTTATAGCCGTAAATAATGTATACAGCCCTCTCTCTCTTGATTACCTTATTTTAATACTTTTTTTTTTTTTTTGAGATGGAGTCTTGCTCTGTTGCCCAGGCTGGAGTGCAGTGGAGTGATCTCGGTTCACTGCAACCTCCACCTCTCGGGTTCAAGCGACTCTTCTGCTTCAGCCTCCCGAGTAGCTGGGACTATAGGCCCCTGCCACCACACCCAGCTAATTTTTGCATTTTTAGTAGAGATGGGGTTTCACCATGTTAGCCAGGATGGTCTCACTCTACTGACCTTGTGATCCGCCTGCCTCGACCTCCCAAAGTGCTGGGATTAAAGACGGGGGCCACCATGCCTGGCTTTATTTTAAAACTTCTTATTGAGTCCCTAAAAAAAACCATGAGGAAATAAACCAAGATGAGAAATTAGGGCATTTTAAAGTATTTCTATTTTCATTCTTTCCTCATATTAAAATTTGATTTTAAAAAATATTTTAAAGATATGTATTAACTTGTTAATCCATAGTTGACACTTTAGGCATAATGCTTTCAAAAATAAAAGTTCAGTGTTTCCCACTGACCCATTTAGCATGGTTTCTTCTTCATTTTTTTTTTTTTTTTTTTGGTTGGTTCAATTCCATTGTAGATTTATCAAGGTCTGGGTCATGCTTGCTGTTTTCCTGAGATCTTTCACATTTGGGAATATTTGCCTGTTAGAATATTATTAAGTAGTTAATAATGACTTGAGGTCAGACTTTCCTTATTTTGAGACTTACTGGATACTGTTTTGATTTCTTTTGATTCTATCTGCTCTGAAGAAACCATAAGTCTTGCTTGATGTTTTCTGTTTTGTAAGAAATCTCTTTTGCTTCCTCCAAGATGCTTATAGAATTATTTCCTTTCATTTTAAGTTTAATAACAGTCTGTAGATATCTGGATTGCAATCTTTCTGTGTCATTATTTTCTCAAACTTGAAGCCTGTTTTAACCTGCAGATTCAGTGCTTTCTTATTTTGAGAAAAATTTCTTTTTATTTTGGAATACATTTTGTTTCATTATGGGGCTTTTAGAGTCACTTACACATTTTATAAAATAGAGCTATGAAATATAATTAGGCTTATACTTTTATCTGAACTTTAAATCTATAAACTTCTCTATAATTACTTGTTTTTTAAATCTATATTCTCTATAATTACTTAATGCATTTGTATTATTCAATGTTTTCTTTTTAGCTTTGTTTCTTTTTTCTTTTGCTGTTTCTAATGTATTTACCATCTATGTAGTGATTTTGTTTTGATACTCTTTTTTTAACTACTCCAAAATCTTATTTTTGCAAAATATCATTTTTTGTTTCATAATCTTATTTTGCTTACTTTAAGCTATTTTATATGATGAAGCACAGATGAGAATTTTTTGAGCAAGATTAATAATTTAGTGTGAAAGAGAAAGGATTTTGTTTTAAATTATTTTAAAAGGAACATTTGATACTTAATTAGGCAAAAGATGACTGGAGAGTATATTGAAAGAAAAAATATATTTTTTAGTATTAGACAAGAAGCTTTCAAAAATGATATCATGGTAATAATCCTCATCTAACATCTTAATTTCATTGACATGTAGCAGGAGGTTCATAAGTATTAGCTCCCTTTCCTTTTTTTCCTTCTTTTCCTCTTATAATTTTTACTTCTCTTCAGTATTGTCATAATTTTGACTGGCTTTTGGTTGAAGGAGGTGATAAAGCTCTATGCAAACTGAAATGCTGTAGTTTGGAGATTTTCATGTAGGTCTTTCTAATTAAGCCACCGACTGAGTGCTGAACCCCGTAAATTCGACTGTCTAAGCTAGAAAAAAAATTGCAAGTTCAAAATTGATTATTATATGAAATAAGTTTGTTACATGAATTTTACTGATGTGTACTACCACATGTGTGTATTATGTTAATTGAAATGAGAATGCCTTCAGTTTAACTATACTTAACAATTTGTAATATACGTTACTGACTCTTATTTAACCTTAAATGAAAAACCTGTTAAAAGTAGCAAAAATATTTATGTTTTTGCCATCTATGTAGTTATGGCAGCGAACAGATAGCCTAGTAATGACTGATACTAGGTTAAGGGAGATATTGAGACCTTGATCAGAAACTTATAGTTGAAACTGTGTTATAATGAATTATTCCCCATGACTTTCTTAAATTATGAACCATATTGATGCTCTAGAGATATTTTACAAGATTGGCTGATGTCCATGTAAAGCATATAAATAGTTCAATAATCCATTGTAGTTCATTAGGTATGCTGAGGATCAATAATATTATTGTATTGCCAAATGAATTAACTGTCCCACTTAGACTGAACCAGCCATTCCTTAAACTGGTAAACAGACAGCCAAGACACATAAGATAAAGCTTGCTCTGAGTATTAATATCAATGAAGTTCATTTAATAGAATATACTTTTCCTGAGTTGAAAAAAGTAATCTTAAAATAATCGAATTACCAGAACCCTTTATTGATTTCACTAAGAGTTAAAAACCAAGATAAGAAAATACAGAATTCAAAAAATTGTGACATTGTGTTATTGACTGACTTGTTTTTAAATTATTGTTTTTCGAAACCCAGCATAATGGATGTTCCAATAGATTACTTAGAAAAAATAAATATTCCTAGCTGAATGGCTGTTGGCACTAATCCAAGTTAAAAAATATGATTGAGCATCAACAGATAATTTATTTTAGATCGTAAACATGGCCATTTATATCTAGATCTAATGCACTTATTGATATGGATGTTAAAACATCATGAATTACTGAAGTATTAAATAAACCAACTCTATTTCAATGTATGTTGCTTAAATAATCTTAGACTAACTGGCCTATTTAAATAGGTTGTGAAGTCATTCTCACCAAGAACGTCAGGGGTTAATTAGAAGCACTAGAGACAGATAGACTGTCTTAAAATGTTACAGCTAAAAAGACAGTGACGTATACCAGTATATTGACTGGTTTACTGGTTTATTCTTAAAGGAAACCCTACGTGGTCCTTTCACATTAAGTGTATGTTAGAGGTTGGCTGGGAAGAAGAAAAGGAAAGAGAGGTTTATGTGAATTCAAGACTTGTGGCAATGAGTAGCAGAGGGAAAGAGAATCTACTAACCTATACAGATGTGGAGATTCCTATATTACAATAAAAAATAATTTTTCCAGAGATAGGAAACTAGTCTTTAGAACACAACTTCTAAAAAATTGGTAGTTTATAGTCCATTATCATGGGAAAGTGAACTAATTTATTACTGGCTAAATGTTTATCTTCGTAATTTGCAGTTCTCAGAATGTCTGAAGTGGTTAATAATGTCTACTCTGTGTCCTACAGTCTGGGGAAAAATCTTGGTTGCGTTATAATGAATAAAAATTATCTCATATTATTGAAACGAGACAGAATGCTGATTGCTTGAAACTTCAGTATTTTTTCAGAGCATTTTCCATTTGCTCACTTGCATGAAAGAGACTTTTTCTACTCAAATCATTCCTCCTCAAAAAATATTAGGAAATAAAATTTGTAACAGCATTTTTGGATAATAATAAACAGAGAGATACTAATACTTTGTAGTCATTACAGTTAGAGATTAACATACAGAATAGTATAATATGTTACGATCTTGGAGCCTGGTAGAGAAAATCAAAGGTGTTAAAGATTTTAAAGGTATAATTTATTGCTCTGTAGAAATGTAGCCTGTTTTATGCAAAATCTAGTATCTTGTTTAGGTATTTGTTTCCTGTTTGACTATGTCCCTGAAACATTCTTATACTCAGAACTTTTGTCTTTCCCATCATTTCCTTTACTAATGAGATAAATAAAACTTTGACATGATTGAAAAGCTTTTTAAAAAGAAATGTATCAGAAGCCTTAAGAAATGTTTGAAAAATAGTTGCCATTGACTTGTAACATACAGAGAGAGCAATCAGAGAGCTGCCCTGAGAATCTCCCACTGCAAATACTCGTGGCTCTGTTTCGTAACAAAGTACCACAAATATGGTGGCTTAAAAACAATAGAAATGTATTCTCTCACTGCCCTAAAGCCTCGAAGTACAAAATCAAGGTATCAATAGGGCTATACGGTCTCTGAAGACTGTAGTGGGGACTCCTTTCTTGGCCCTTCCTAGGTTCTACTATTGCTGGCAGTCCTTGGTGTTCTGGATTTGCAGAGCCATCACTCCAGACTCTGACTCTGTTGTCACATGATGTTCTCCCTGTGTGTCTGCAGCCTTGCATTCTAATTTCCCTCTTCTTATAAGGACACCAGATATTAGATTAGGACCAACCCTCTTCTAGGATGAGCTCATATTAACTTGATTACATATGCCAAGATCATACGTCCAAATAAGCTCACATTCAAAGGTTATGGGGAGTTAGAACTTTAACATATCTTTCGAGGGGACATAATTCAATCCACCATGCCCAGCTATTTATATTTGAGCTTATGTATTGTTTTTCCTTCCACGAGTCTGGATGAGCTGTGCTTTGTTTTTAATTAAGGCTAAGCACTCTACTTGTGTATTACATCCCATCCTCTCTCACCTATTCAATGACACATATATAAAATATTTCCATTTATGTCTTGTATCACAAGTTTTTCTTTCTTAAGTGGATCAACACCATTGGCATATGAACATGTGAAATCTTTCCCATCTTAAAAACAAAGGCTGGGCACAGTGGCTCAAGCCTGTAATCCCAGTACTTTAGGAGGCTGAGGTGGGTGAATCACAAGGTCAGGAGATTGAGACCATCCTGGCTAACATGGTGAAACCCCATCTCTATTAAAAATACAAAAAATTAGCCAGGCATGGTGGCATGTGCCTGTAATCCCAGCTAATTGGGAGGCTGAGGCAGGAGAATCGCTTGAACCCAGGAGGCAGAGATTGCAGTAAGTTGAGATTGTGCACTCCAGCCTGGGTGACAGAGCAAGACTCCATCTCAAAACCAAAGCAAAACAAAAACAAACAAACAAAAAACCCTTATATTACTGCACATTTCCCTCTTTTTGCTCTCTTTTACAGCAAGACACTATAAATGAGTTTTCTACATGTCCTGTATTTAATTCTTCCCTTATTCTTTCTCTCTACCATTGCTTCACTGAAATTGTTCTTGCCAAGGTTAAAAGTGACCTTTATAATGCAAAATTCAATGGATAATTCTTGGTCTTCATCTTACTTTGAAATGGCTGATCATTGCTTCCTCCTTGAAATGCTATTTTTCTGTCTTCAAGACACCACAGTTTTCCCTCTTCCTCCTGATATTTCTAATTACCTCTCTTAGACTGCTCCTTCTCCTGTCCCTAGCCTCTACATGTTTGAATACCCTTGGGCTCAGTTTTGGTTCCTGTAGCTTTTCTAATGACATGAATTCCCAAAGCAATCTCATCCAATCTTGTGGCTGTAAATATCTGAAATCTTAAAACCTTTAAATATTTGTTCAAATGCTTTCCAAGTTTATATCACCAACTGATCTGCTCTTCAGAGTTTTGGGTTCATGTATCTCAAAGACTACATGACATCTTTGATGTTAATTTTTATATATTAATATTTTTACTCTCTGTTTCCTCCTACTAGAATGTAAATCTAATGAGTGTAAAAATTTCGACCATTTGTTTTATTATCTCAAAAAGTATCTAATGGGGCATGGTGAATGCTCATAAAATGTAAGTAACTTACTGAATGAATGTTTTTTCTTATCTCACTTAAAAGCAGCAGCCTATAGACATACTTAGAAAATGCCAATAAAGCAACAACAAAAAATATGTGAAGTCTGTGGTTTTGCATAAAGAGAAATGCTGCTTTTTAGAAGAATCTTTTTTGGTGATAACTGCTTCTTTTTTAACCACAGAAAGTAGAATCTTCTTTATGTCTTCTCTAGGGTCCATAGACTGTCTTCTTGGTTATCATTTTTGGAAGGATGATAGAATATTCAAAACATTATAAAAATATTTGAGATATAATACGATTGCTGATGAATAATTACGGCCACCAATTAAAAAATAGTGGCTTAAGCAATCACATTTTTCCCATGATAGTTTCTTGAGTAGCACTGAATCCTAAAATGAGTAAAAACATAAAGTTTACAGGACTAACTGCCTTTTATTTTTTTCCTCGGAAGAAATGCATTATTATCCTACAAATTTACATCTGGATTTAACATCTGTGGCTTCAAAATCAACCTTTCAATGATAATGGTGCACGTTTGCATATCATGTTTAACAACCTTTTTGCAAAATAAAAAAAAAATACGAAAATCCATTTCACAGGAGCAAGGAGAATAAAAAACTCCACCAGGTTGGAAACTAGTCAATAATGAACTAGGCAGGATAAGCCACAACACATCTTAAAATTTGCTGACCTTTCTATTTATTTTACACTCATTAAAGATTGAAACTAATTACTGTCAGGGCTTTTTTCCATGCCTATATTTTGATGCCTATAGATGATTTCTTGAGGGAAGTCTTGAGGTTTTATTCCAGCAATTTGTTGGGTCCTAAGTGGGTAATAGTTCTCAAGGGACTATTGATTAGATTGATGTATTTATAATGAGAACAAAGAGATTCTCTCAAAACTTATTAGCTCATTTCCCAAACAAACATAAAACAAATTCTTTTTGGGGATGATGGTGAGAGAGATTGAGAATACATATTTCAAAGTTTGTCACTATATTAGTGATAGAGTCTACCTAAGAAGCAGATGATTTGTAAAATTCATAAAAATGATTAGGAAAGAAATTTACTTTTTAAAACAATCTTAATGGATAGAAGAAGATCTTCAAAAACACATGCTTGATGTTATACAAAAGGCTTAACTTTAAAGAAATGGTTGGTATTCAACTCACACCAGTTAGAATGGTGATCATTAAAAAGTCAGGAAACAACAGATGCTGGAGAAGATGTGGAGAAATAGGAATGCTTTTACGTTGTTGGTGGGAGTGTAAATTAGTTCAGCCATTGTGGAAGACAGTGTGGTGATTCCTCAAGTATGTAGAACCAGAAATACCATTTGACCCAGCAATCTCATTACTGGGTATATACCCAAAGGATGATAAATCATTCTACTATAAAGACACATCCACACGTACATTTATTGCAGCACAGTTCACGATAGCAGAGACTTGGAAACAACCCAAATGCCCATCAATGATAGACTGGATAAAGCAAATGTGGCATATATACACCGTGGAATACTATGCAGCCATAAAAAGCATGAGTTTGTGTCCTTTGCAGGGATATGGATGAAGCTGGAAATGATCATTCTCAGCAAACTAACACAAGAACAGAAAGCCAAACACCATATGTTCTCACTCATTAGCGGGAGCTGAACAATGAGAACACATGGACACAAGAAGGGGAACATCACACACTGGGGCCTGTTGAGGGGGCGGGGGGCTGGGGGGGGGAGAGCATTAGGAGAAATACCTAATGTAGATGATGGGTTGATAGGTGCAGTAAATCATCATGGCACATGTATACTTATGTAACAAACCTGCACGTTCTACGCATGTATACCAGAACCTAAAGTATAATTTAAGAAGAAAAAGAAAATAAAGGAAATGGTTGCTATTTAAGAAACAAGTCTGGTATAAAAATTTAAGTTATCAGTAAAGGCTATAATAACCAGAAAAA
This sequence comes from Sapajus apella, assembly GCF_009761245.1. Lineage (NCBI taxonomy): Eukaryota > Metazoa > Chordata > Mammalia > Primates > Cebidae > Sapajus > Sapajus apella. The sequence goes on along the minus strand of NW_022437045.1, from coordinate 3,979,507 downwards.
AAGATATTGTGTTTTAAAATATTTTGTTATCTAAAAGAAAGAGAATTTGGAAGACACTGTTAAGTCCCAGAATAAATTATGTACGGTTTTAGCACTTCCTTAATGAATCTTTTAGACAAAGACTTTTGTGCTTCAAAATAATGAATTCTGTTCACACTTTAAACTCCCTTTGCCATAATTGCTGTATAGCAGTTGTTCTAAAGAAGGCAGAAACAAGCAACCTGCTTTTCCCTAAAGCCTGAAGCAATGTAGTCATGTTCTGAAGAAAGTCAGTATCAAAGAGGCTTTTCTATCATTTGAATCTCTTTAACTCTTTAAGGACAGATCTGTGGATTTTATTCGTCATTCCATTTATCATAAGGTTCAGAGACAAGTATTGCATTAAATATTTTTGGTACAAATGGAGTTGCAGATTCTTAGAATTGGTTTGCAATGCCTCTCAGAGACAGTAACTTGAGATAAATTGAGGCCAAGGTACGTGATCTAAGGACGGCTGGGAACTTACTGTTTATCTGTTTACTTTAAAGTTGATGTTATTTGCCACTCAGTGCTATTTTAAACACACTTACGGTTTCTAGCTTCTTTTTGTTCCTGTATTTTGAGATCTCTGTATTGGTCAAAAATGTAACAAACCTGCACGTTCTACACTTAAGGGCAAGGTCATGACTTACCCACTTGTTTTTTTTTTTTGTTTTTTTTTGAGACGGAGTCTCGCTCTGTCTACAGGCTAGAGTGTAGTGGTGTGATCTCAGCTAACTGCAACCACCAACTCCCTGGTTCAAGTGATTCTCCTGCCTCAGCCTCCCGAGTAGCTGGGATTACAGGCATGCACAACCACACCTAGCTAATTTTTGTATTTTTTAGTAGAGATGGGTTTCACCATATTGGCCAGGATGGTCTCAATCTCCTGACCTCATGATCCACCTGCCTTGGCCTCCCAAAGTGCTGTGATTACAGGCGTGAGCCACCATCCACTTCTATGACCTCACCTCTTTGCTGTATCTAGGTTGTAGCAACTACCCAAATGTCTGAAAAATAACACTGGCTTACTTGCTTGTTGAACTATGCTTTATTCCATATAATTTATTGAAATAATGAATATGATTGTGAGAGCTCTAATCTATGCATTTTTACTCATACTTTTCTGTTACGAAGTGATTTTTTTCCATGTGAAAAGAGTTAATTTAGTAAATAAACCTAATAATATGGATATTAACTCCTTAACATGATAATCAAAATAAATTTGTGGTCTGGAGCTTAGTCAAACTCTTCAACTCCTCAACTCTAGTGCAAAAAATATGCATTTGTTAACACTGTCCTCTAAGAAAATTTCTTTTCATTTCCCTCCAATGATAGCTTGGTTAAGAATTTACTACTGTGTCTGTTTGCTGAGAATGATGGTTTCCAGATTCATTCATATCCCTACAAAGGACAAGAACTCATCCTTTTTTATGGCTGCATAGTATTCCACAGTATATATGTGCCACACACTCATAGGCGGGTGTTGAACAATGAGGACACATGGGCACAGGGAGGGGAACATCACATACTGGGGTCTGTTGGGGGTTGGGGGGCTGGGGGTGGAGAGGTTAGGGAGGATAACAGGAGAAATGCCTGATGTAGGTGATGGGGGGATGGAGGCAGCAAACCACCTGGCATATGTGTACCTATGCAACAATCCTGCAAGATCTGCACATGTACCCAGAACTGAAAGTACAATTAAAAAAAAAGAATTTAGTACTGTGGCATTTTAATTCCAAAGTCTTGACATATTTAGAGGACTCAGACATACATAACCAGATATTTTTGGAATTCTTATAGAAAATTCACATTATCAATTTTTCAGTTCCATTATTTGCTGCTGATTGGCTTTAAATTTTTTTTCCATAGATAGCGTGCAATCTTTATAATTCTTTGCATTTAGTTTTTCAAATACCCCACTTTGAGGACATCTGAGAAATTATTTTATTTAACAATTTGATACTACTTCAAAGACAATCTTATCATGAGAATTGGTCTATTATCTTCCTCCACAAAATGCAAGGCAAATAATTAGGTTACCATTTGTTTTTGCCTCATTTGCTTTTGTACCATGTTAATCAAGGTCTTTCCTGATGGCTTAACTGATTTTCAGGCTCATATATAAAAGAAAAGCAAGTCTTATTTTCTTTACTTTGAAGACTCTTTAGCATATTCAATTTCTTCTGCAATTTCATCTTTACTTTTGATCTAGTTGCATAGTCTCTTCATGGATATTCTCTAAAAATATAAGAAAGCAAACAGTTTCTTTTTCATTCAGAACTGTTGATTTTGCTGGTTTGCTCTGCTGAATTTTGATTTAGTATATGAGCTTTTTGATGAGGCATAAATTAGTTTTTACATTTATGTTAAGTTTTAAAAACTATCATGTTTCATTGAAAATTAGTTTTTTAAACATGCATATCCTAAAACTCCTTTCTGAGATTGTTTTTTATTTAATAATAAAAGGAAGTGTTTTTATTTTAAATTTCTCTACTAGAAAAATTAGACTTAATTGTGTAAGAATCACACCATCATTTTTGTATGTGCTACTGAAAACCTGTCTCAGTACACCACCTCTCCTATATGCTCAAAACCTATTTTATCCAGAAATAGTTATTTTCTTTATTCCTACTCTATTATAAAGACTGGTGCTGGATGCCTTACACTGACATTCAGACCTTTGCCCAGCCAGATCACCATTATTGCTGAGGACCAGGGATTTCTCTCATGGAGTATTCACATCTGAGAACTATTCTGTACACTTTACAATAAGAACAGAGTAATAATTTCCATGTATTGAGCACTTACCAAGTGCCACATACTGTGCAGGTTGTGTCATACATTTTCCCTAATTCAATTATCATAACCTTACAGTATTGGAAATATTTTGTCTTTTATAATGATGAAGTTTGAATTAGACAGTTTGAACAACTTGATTTGGAACAATTGTAAGTAGAAGAGATGGGGATTTGAACTTAGGCTGAAATGTCTGCCCTTAACCTTTGTGCTTGGTACACCATAAATGTATTTCTATCAGTGCAACAGATTAATTGACGTCTGCTGCATTCTCTATTTACTACTTACTGTTAGTAGGCTGGCTCCCTCATCTTTTTCTGCTGTAGTTGGTGGTCATTTAAAAATTGTAATAGTGCTTCTTAGTGCTTTAAATATGGGAAACACTTTTTTTTTTTACCATCAATTTTATGGACTTTTCAACATGGTCATAATACTTTAGAATAATGATTGAATAAAGTACGTGAAGGCAAAAGCCACCAGAGAATTCAGTCATACTGTGAGATGAAGTTACATTTTATTTATTGAAATAGTATCTACATATTTTTAACTGTAAAACTACAGATACATAATTATTAATAAACTTTTAGAACATTTCATTAGTATTGTGACCTTCAGTTTTTAATATCGGAGCTTGATATTTGCTTGCTTCCTTGTGTGCTTGCTTTGAAGTAATATCTTCTTCCTCAAAATTCTATACATACTTTATTTTCTCTAAATAATTGTAAAGTAGCCATGTATATATATATCATACACAGAATACAATAGTACTCTACCAAGATGTCTGCCTCCTAATATCTGTTACCTGGGAATATAATATGGTACTTGGCAAGGGATAATTTAGTTTGCAGATGGAATTAAGGCTACTAATCAGCTGACCTCAAAATAAAGAGATTATTTTGGATGATGTGGGTGGCCCAATATAGTCGTAATGTTAATTAAAAGATAGGAAATGAAGGCAGAAGAAGAAAATAATATGTGACAATAAAAACAGAAACCAAAGTGTTGTCATACCGGCTTAGTTGATGGAAGGAGTGACCAAGAGCCAAGGATGCAGGTGGCCTTTAGAAGCCAGAAAAGTCAAATAGATGAATTCCCCATTAGAGCCTTCAGAAAGAATGCAGCTCTTCTGGTGACTTGATATTTAGCTAAGTGAAACCATGTCATACTTCTGGATGCTAGAACTGCAAGATAATAAATCTGTGTTGTGTTTAGCCCTGAAATTTGTGGTAATAAAGTAGCAATAGGAAACAATATATATATATTTTTTATTTACATACATTTTCTTGTTTTGCAAATGATTTTTATAGTAATAACAGTGCTATTTTGTATTTCTTTATAATAAAAAATTCTACTTTTGAATTTTCTAACTCTCTCTCTTATCACTTAGAACTGTGACCTGAAATGATTAATCATGTCAAGATTTAACATCAGCATGATGTAAACCAAATCCACCTTCTGTTACAGTTGTTACACCGTAAGCTTCAAGAACTCATGGTAAGTTCTTATAGAAAGAGGACCAGAATAGAATGATTTAACTGATTATTTCTTCTCACTAATTAGGAAAACAGTTTTTTTCTAACTTTTTCATGAGTAGAGTGCTTTTTTCTTTGCTAAACTGTGGTTCTTCCAAAAGGGCCTTCATGGGATTGCTGGCAAACCTCTGGCAGAACAGCTGCAGCAACTGTGTTAAGTCTCATACTGCTGCTATCGTTCTCCAAAGGGAATTACCAAGGTGATTTAAACAGGAGCAATTATGGGACCTTTGCTAGGGCCTTAATCTTCTCCTAGAAAAATAAAGATTTTGCAAGCCTATACTGAAAAATATTATCCTTTTATTTATTCAAAATACCATTACTGATATCCTACTGTGGATACAGTATAACCGTCTGCCCTGGGGACATTCACAGCTTGTAAGGAATGAGACTGTGGGCCTTTGGCAAGAAGTGCATTGCATACGTTTGGGAAACATTCAAGAAGAAAGTATTAATTCTACTTTGAGAAATTTGAGTGGGATATTGTGGTAGGGATAAGAAAGAGTATCACAGGAATAGGGAGCTCCATTTGCCATGTGACAGAGATATCAGTGTGCATGCTGGAGTATTTGAGTGATGGTTAGGTCCTGACAAACGATGAAACTGGGCAGAGTGACAAGGTTTTGAAGGGTCTTTAATGTCATATTAGGGAGTCCGGAGTTTATCTTTTTTTCAGTGGAGCACCATTATAGGTATGTAATTGGAAGTATGCACAATAAATTATATTTCCAGGCAACATAGAGCAACCTTTTGAGAGAAGGGATATATAAGAGGAGATACAGAAGAGTGAACTCAGTGATGAAGCTATATTAGTTGAGCTTCCAGCTCCACTAGACCTCTGTGATTTACAAGCAGTGTCTGACACACCACAGTAGGTACTCACTAAGTATGTATCAAACATAATTGAATAAGCCAATGAATATGGGCTACATTGAAACTGGATGGATTTTAAAAACTTGTTGGATATTATAAGCACCCGAACTAGAATGTAAGTTCTAGAAATATAATGTAACAGGTTATATATAGATAAGCTGTTTTCTTCCTCTGAGTTATTTTAAGTTTTTAAAATTTTGGATTTTCTGTAGTGTGAATATGACATGCTTTTTTGGTTTTGTTTTTTGTTTGTTTTTCATAAAGAATTTGCCCTGCTTGGTATTCTCTGGGATTCCTGGATCTGTTGTTGGGTATCTGATATTAATTTGAAGAAATTATCTATCATTAGTGCTTCAAATATTTCTTCTGTTTCTTTTTCTCTTCTATTTATACAGGTTAACTTTTTTAGTTTTCCCACAGTTCTTGGACATTCCGTTTTTTGTTGTTTTTTTTTTTCAGTTCCTTTTCTCTGTTTTCAGTTTTGAAGTTTCTAATTACATATCCTGAAGCTCAGGGTCATTTTTTAGTTGTGTCCTGCCTACCAATGAGCCCATGAGAGGCATTCTTTATTTCTATTACTGTGTTTTTGACCTCTACTATTTCTTTTATTTTTCTTAAAATTTCCATTGTTCTGCTTATATTGCCCATCTGCTCTTGAATTTTATCTACTTTATCTGTTAGAGCTCTTAGCATACTAATTATAGTTGTTTTAATTTCTGGTTCTGATGATTCCAGCCTCTTTGGCACAGCTGGGTCTGGTTCTGAGGCTTGCTTTCTCTTTAAACTGTGGTATTTGTTTTGTTTTGTTTTCTGCCTTCTCACATGGCTTGTAATTTTTTTCTTCATAGCCATACGTGATGTACAGAGTCAAGGGAACAACGGGAAATGAGCCTTTACTCGTGTGTTGGTAAGGTGTGAGGAAGGGGAAGTGGTCTATAGTCCTATGATTAGGCCTCAGTCTTTTAGTAAGCCTGTGTGTCCGAACTGTGAATTTCACAAATTCTTCTCAGTCCACCTGCCCTTCCTAGGTGGAACAGGATGGCTAGATGAGGCCGGAGTTGGGTATTTCTCTTCTCCCATGTCAGTTAGGCACTGATAGAACCCCAGTGGCTTAGACTCTGATGTGTCAGTTTCTCTTGAGGGCAGCTCTTGTTAAGAAGGACAAAATGATCAGGAGTATTTCAAAATGTTTCCTTTTTCCTCTCTCTGCTAGAAGCCCCAGAAAATTTTTCTCCTATATTCACTGTGAGAATCTGGTTGAACTTCTGAGGTAAAACTCACCAATGTAGGCACCCCTTATCACGGGGCCCCCTGGAGTTATTGACTCTCAGAGTTATCTGCTCTGAGCCTCTAGCAATTCACCAATTACAGTTCAGGGATTTCAATTCTGGAAGTTTTTTTTGTTGTTGTTGGAAGTCTCTGATATTATAAGCTGTGATTTTCTGTTCTCATCTGTCTTCTATCCAATTTGGGGGCAACTTTGTCCTGTAACCTCACTTCTCTGAATCTAAAAAGAGTTGTTGATTTTTCAGTTTGTTCAGTATTTTACTTGCTTTTTGCACCAAGTGACAACTTCCAAGTTTCTTACTCGTTGAGCTGGAAACTCTGAATGCTTTCTTTTCACAGTGGTATGACATGTGAATTCTAAAACTACTAGATGTGCATTCTTGGTCTGAGAAAATAAATTACTGTGGAAAATGAGAGCTTCTTTTCTGTCTATTGAAGGCAAGATTAAGAGAAGGTAAGGGGGAAGGTTAGAATAAGTCCTGTGATATTGGATTGGAATATTAGGTCTCAGCATGAACTCAGTATGTACAGGTATATATACATACATGTATTTAGATCTAGATACAGATACATATGTAGACTTAGTATGTTTGCATATATACACATATTTGTTATTTTATCTCTGTCCATTGAGAGGGTGTAGAAGCTATAAATCCTAAAATTAGTGAGCTCTTCTAGCACCTAGAAGCTAGTTTCTAAATACTAATTTCTAATAAAAGGAGCCAGGCCTCCTTGGAGAAATGACTGATTCCAACATTGAGACAGTGCTATGAGTTGAACTGTCTTCTCCTTAAATTCATAGGTTGAAGCACAAGCCCCCAAAATCTTACAATATGACCTTATTTAAAAATAGGGTCATTACAGATTTAGTTAAGATGAGGTCATTAATGCAGATTCTAATTCAAAATGACTGGTGTGTAAAGGGAGAATTCCACTCAAAGATACAGAGACATGTGAAGAGGGAAGACAATGTGAAGAGATACAGGAAGAGGTGGCCTTCTATAAGCCAAAGAGAGAGGCCTGGAACCAATCTTTTCCTCATGGCCCTCAGAAGGAAACTGCCATGCTGACACCTTGATTTTGAAGTTCTTTGACCTTCAAAACTGTGAGATGATACATTTCTGTTGTTTAAACCACCTGGACTGTGGTGCCTTGTGTAGCAGTCAAAGCAAACTAACAAATGGGTTAGCACAAGGTGAGTCTGGAGTATCTCTGATTACTAAAATATCAAAAAATGATGGGGATATGTAAAAATGACACAGGGACCATCCTAAATATGAGAAAATGTGAATAACAACAACACAATTAATGATACTAAAAATTGCAGCCCATCACATAAAAAAAGTTAATGAGTTTATACTGAAATGAAAAAATGACTAAATAAATTGAAAGGAAAGTTCTTGTTTACAGGAGGATTCTAAATAAAAACGTAGGAGAAATGATATGATTAGGAAATCACCATTTGCCAATAATTACAATAAATCTTTTCAGGAAAGAATCATAAATAGACATTAAAATGAAAGGAAGATGATATTACAGAAAATACCATATTTACACAGTCTTAAATTATCTTCCTACAAGAAACATTAACTACAAGGGGAAAAAGAGTAACTTAACCATGAAGAAACCCAGAAGACACTACCTTAATGTACTGATGAAAATTAACATCATCAAGAATGGTGCAGATTGATGCAATGTACCTTCTGATAGGTTGCATCAAGAAGGATGAAATGTGCATAAATGATGACGTGTAAAAGATGACCATTTCAAGAATTTGGGTAAAGTGTATAAGGGAATTTTTTGTGCTACTTTTATAATTTTTATGTAAGTGATATTATTTCAAAATGAAAAAATGCTGCATTTGGTAAAAGACTAGGTAAAAAGGATGAGAGGAGGAGAAATGAGGATTCATAGTGTGTTTTGCTTGAGTCATGATATAGGTGGTGAATTACCTGAATGTTCTTGGCAAATCATTGTTGAGCAGATATTATGAAAGCAGAGCAAAGAGTAGCTTTAAGAGGCAAGTTAATAAGTTATGTTTCACACATGGTGATATGGTTTGGCTCTGTGTCCCCACCCAAATTTCATGTTGAATTTCAGTTCCCAGTGTTAGAGGTGTGGCCTGGTGGGAGATTATTGGATCTAATGGTTTAGCACCAACCTCTAGTGCTGTCTTGTGATAGAGTTCTCATGAGATCTGGTTGTTTGAAAGTGTGTAAAATTTCCCTTTTTACTCTCTTTCTCCTGCCGCCATATGAAGATGTGTTTGCTTCTCCTTTACCTTCCGCCATGACTGTAAGTTTCCTGAGATCTCCCCAACCATGCCTCCTGTACAGCCTGCAGAACTGTGAGTCAACTAAACCTCTTTTCTTTATAAATTACCCAGTCTCAGGTAGTTCTTTTTTAATATTATTATACTTCAAGTTTTGGGGTACATGTGCAGAACGTGCAGGTTTGTTACATAGGTATACATGTGCACAATCTGTACATGTACACCAAAACTTAAAGTATAATAAAAGAGCAGGTTTTCCATGTCATCATGGAATTAAAATAATTTCAGAACTCATTCTTTCACAAGAATTAACTGATACTTGTTTCTCTTAGCTTTAGGAAAAAAATAATATGATTTTTATTTTAATAATAAAATTAGTAACATAGGTTGCAGCAGGAGAGGTCTCTGAAATTAAGGGTGGCTGCGTTATTAAAGTTGTTTTAACAGAAGGGCATTTCTTAGGTGATTGCTATGTATTTAGGCTAAGTGAACCATATTTGGGGGGCAATTAATCACGATTCATTTTTCAAGTGTCTTGTTTAGAACATTTCAATTAGTCATTTTGGTCTATTAGGGCACATCAGATACAACTCCAAATCCCAAGAAGAGGTCATCATCAGGTTTTTAGCAGTGGAGCCAGGTGGATGGCACACCTGAATTTTGATCTGAAGGGAAACCACTTGAGCCAGCACCCTAGGGAAATGTATTTCTCTGATACTGTCAAAATCAATGGATCTTTCAAATGTACTATTTTGTAAACAAGTGCCTGGTTATCTACTCTTTCCATTTTTTTTAAATTCCTACTACTCACTTTCTATGTGTACTTACAGAAAATCCAGATCTGTTTTCTCACTGAAGCCTATGTTAGTTACTATGGTTTATTAAAATATAGCTTGGACTTGATCCCCCCTTCCCCCTCCCAAAACAGCTCCTGTAATAAGTCATAATACAGTTATTTAGTTATTTAATTGTCTTACTTTTGTTATATTGATTAAATATTCTTACTGGTTAGATGGTCATTTTTATGGATTTTATCACACTGTTGCTGACCAACAGCTTTGTGTCAAATGCACTGTAAACCTTAGGATGCTTTATCTTGTCTATCTGCCTTGCATTACTATACACACTAAATCCTTCAAGAACTGTTCAGGTATATACTGTGAAACTGGGAAGGTGTTAAGGGAGGAACACCTTATTTCCACAGTTTCTTGGGGTTAGCTAGATGGTTTGTGAGGCTGTTCTTCCTACTGTGTCATTTTGTGCCATAAAAAGCCTTCTGGTGTTAGTGAGCATATCCTTAAGAAAGGAAGAAAACATCAAATGAAGAGGTTTATTGGATTCTGTCCTTCCTTTGGTGTCTTATTTGTAGAGCCAAGCTGCATAAAAAGAGCTGAGATAGATTTTCCTCTTCCCTGCTGCCTCTTTCAGACCTGTAAATAAAGCATTCTGTTATTGATCTGCTGCCAGCACCTCCTGGAGCAATAGTTTTGGTATATAATTCCTTTAAACCAGTTCTCAGCAACCTGACTCAGGTTGGCTCCCTTTTTCTTTAGTTAACCTTTTGATATGTGAATTTAGCAGAGAAGTTTCTTTTAATAGACTCACGGTTTACTATTTAAATCAAAACAAAACAAAACAAACAGACTGGGCAGCAGAATGCACAGAGACACCACTGGCTCATGCTTGCAGTAGCCTTGTCACTTAAATATACCTTCTTATGTACCTGCTTCTAAGATCATTTATGCTTATTTGTTACAATGCATTTAGCACACGATACTCAATGTGTAGCAACAAAACAGATCTGCATTCCACAGAAGTATCATTCTTTACCTTTTAAAAGCCCTGACTTATATTATTTTGTTTGATTCCTATGTTGTTTTATTTGCTTCTTACATGATTTTGATCTCGGAAAAAGATGAAACCCAGAAAGTTGTGAGCTTCTCAGTGGTACAGGGCATACCAAGGGTATGGTGTGGGCTTAGTGGTGGTGGTTTGAGATTCCCTGGCCTTGCCCTCCTGAGGCCTCATGCCATTTGCCACTCACCAGCACTCAGCAGCTCTTTTATATTTCAAGGAGAGACTCTGCTCCAGGTATCTTTAGAATTAATAGCTCAGTCAACCAGGAGACATAGTCTTCTCTTTCCAACATTAAGAAACCAGTGCTCGAATGCCATATTTTTGTTTCCTCATTTCTCAAGTGAAGAAAATATTTCTGTTTTTTTGAGCATATGCTCAGCAATATGGATGGGAGATAGAAAGGATTAAATTCTATGTTCTAGTTCTCATGTTTTAAATCTAGCAAGGAAAATGAGATATATGTCCTAACAGCAAACGACATTCGATGGGTGGTTATTAGCAGCATTACCGGTAGAAGACATTCTCCTTATAACAGTTTTCTCTTTGACTCCCTGGATCACACAAAGAAGACAAAAGGTAGTTTAATTCACCAGATAGTGACTTTTTTTTTACATTTTAAGATTATCAGAAAAATCAAATCCAGTTGACCCTGTTTATATGTGTGAAAGAAAAGAAAACTATGCAATGATTATTTTACTGATGAGGACTTTCTCATATTATATTTTTTGGAATCTTCTAGTTATCTTCATTTTCCAAGCACCATAACTATCTTTTTCATATAATAAAAATTTTTGTTGACAAGACAGTTTGTTTTTTTCAGGAATTCCTCTCTTCCTCCTACTCTTTCATTGACATACAGCATCAGGTACCAAGCCCTTTGAACACCAGACCTCTCTAACCGTTCTGTGCACACTGTATTTTGATTTCTATAAGTGTTTCTTTTAAGATTTAAAGCTATATTATTTTCAAAAATAAAAATAGGGAAAGTAGGTTCCTACCAAAAAGGAGAACAAAAATTACTAGAGGATTTAATGGGTTGAATTGTGGCCCCTTAGAGATATGTCCGCATCATAATCCTCAGAACCAGTAGATGTGACCTTATTTGGATAAAAAGAGTCTTTGCAGATACAATTAGGTTAAGCAACTTAGGATGAGATCAGTTTGGAGTACAGTGGGACTGAAATACAATGACAAGAGTCCATATATGAGAGAAAACACAGACAGATGAGGAGAGACACAGAGGAGAAGGCCATGTGCTGACGGAGGCAGCTTTGTGCTGTTACAATCCATGGGGCACCTGGAGTCACCCGAAGTTCCAAGAGAAAAGGATGGATTCTCCCTAAGATGCTTAGGAGAGAGCATGGCACTGCTGACACCTTCATTTCTGATGTTTGGACTCTGGAACTGTGATAGAATATATTCTTGTTGTTATAAAGCTCTCCGTTCATGGTAATTTGCTATGGCAGCCCTGGAAAACTAATATGGAGGGTATTCCAGAAACACAGAAGACACAAGAGCTAGTCAGACTGGGTAGATGGGTTTTTAACCCAAACCCCTTGTTAAGACAGACACTGGGAGAAGAGTAGACTAAGAACTTTGCTCATCAGCATTTAAGCCTATCCTTTCTTCTTCTCTCCTATTAGAGAAGTTTTAATCTCTAATCATCATGCTGATTCTGATATTTTCTCAGGGACTTCAAACGTATTAAGATCCCTTCTCTGTTTCCCTTCTCATTTCCTTTGTGAAACACATATGATGTTTCAACTTTTCCACATTATAAATATACCAGTGTGCCTCCTTTTTACATAGGTGGGAGTTTTTCCTTAGGGTAGGACTAAATATAGTGGTGTTTTAGGTTATATGATATACACATTTTAGATTGTCATGTGTATTTCCAACATTCTTCTTGTGTCTGTATTGATTTAAACTCCCTCTAGTATATGCTTATAGTCTTCCCCACTCCTTCAATAAAATATAGCGCTAGTCATGTGAGGAAAAGGTAGCTATAAAAATACAAAATAATAGTATTTAATGGAGAAAAGAAACAATAAAGAAAAAATTGCATGTTTTATCTTAGTGTTAGCAGCTGTATTTCAATGCATAGAAAAGGTATAAAAGCTACATATCAAAAAGATTTTTTTTTTGTTAGCGTGGTTAAGAGAGAATGGTGAGAGAACTAAAAATCTGTATTTATTGGTGTTAAGAAAAATATATTCATGCATTACTTGTGATATCAAACGGTATTTCAAATCCAATATCACATTGATTGTCAGATGGCCTGTCTTTTACATATCTTTAGAAAATAAATAGTACCAATAAAACCATGATACGATGCTTATTGGAATTTTCTATTTTATTCTGAATAAATGAGTTCTTTAATAGTTCTTGGACATAAATTTTTACCTTATTTTATGCTACTGTTTTGGTGCTTTTCAGGGCACAAGCTAGAGTTTTAATGCTTAATTGTAATTAATCCTTTTAAAGACATTAACCATCATATACAGTATTAATGTTGTACATGTCTCAATTGAAGTGCTATCAATATGGTCAGGTAAAGAAAAGTGTGCCATGACTGTCACCATAGCTGTCACCTGACTGGCCGTGGCTCTAAGATTCATTTGTTTTATGGTCTCCTGATATTAGATATATTAAAATGAGATAAAGACATCCAGCAAAAGATTTATTGATTCTGTAATAATAGTTTTAAGAATCTTCCCATAACTTCAGTTCTTTCTTCTAGCACAAGCTCTTTCCATCCTAGATAAACAAACATGTTGAAATGACTCTTTTCCTGCTTGCTGTATTTCCTGAATCCACTTGTTCATAATCCCACTGCAATGTGACTTCTGCACCTAATACTATACTAGGGTCACCAATGACCTCCTCATCGCAAAACCCATAGCGAATATTTCAGTCCTCATCTTGCCTATATTCATGAGCATTGATATGGTCAATCTCTGTGATGAAACTATACATTTCTGGTTCGCCTTCCCTTTTTCTGGCTGCTCCTTTGCTATCCCTATTAGGATTGGACCTTTTCTTTCCTCCTTTAAATGCTATTGTTTGCGACATTCTTTATAAAGCTGTGCGCTCCTCACCATACTGTGAACAACAAACAAGATCCAAGCAAGTATCATAAATGTGTGAAGTGGGACAGTGAAATAGCGTAGGTCATGATGCTTGCATATATTGCCTAAGTATATTCAAATTCAATAAATAATAAAAAGAAACAAGAAAAAAAGAAGGAAAAAAGAAAGTAATCTGTTGCTAAATAGAATAAATGGACTCTGCTAGATAGATTTGCTGTCGAGCTTCTTATAGTCTATTCTTTCTGGGCTATTACATTCATTCCCTTGACTTCAATTACAGTCTATACTTGCCCTCATCATTCTCAAATCTGTACCTCAAATTCTCTTTTCTGATTGAAACTCTTATCCTATTGATGACTGGACACTCATTTTGGGCTTGATAGGGAGTCATTCCCTTTTTGAACCCCCAGCCTCAATGATCCATCAGGCTCTCTCTAGCCACTTCATGATATATCCTTACTGCCATTCCTGTAGTCTAAATCACCATCTTCTCTCACCTTTTCCGTGATAACCTGTCAATTGCTCTCCTAACCTAATCATACCCTTCTTTAATCTATTTTTGATGGCCTCCGGTTTTATTTTTCTTTCATCAGGCCATGCTCTTTCGCTGCTGTGTACTACCCATGTGGCTCCTTCTACCTGAAATACACTTGGAATTTATTGTTCCCTCTCTTGATTTACTGTGTAAGATCTCATCTTTAATTTTATTTCTTCTAGAAAATATTAGTGGATACAAAAACACATGAAAGTATAAAACCCCCTGTTAGAGAAAGCACACAAATAAAGAGGAATAAGAAGTCAGATATTTCCAATATAGAAAACCACCAAATCACAATGACATAATAAGAGAGAAAGAAAAAATGTACAAAACAACTAGAAAGCAATAAATAAAATGACAGGAATAAGCCCTCACATATCAAAAATAATCTTGATGAAAGAAATTGAAGATACAAACAAATGAGAAGACATCCTCTGCTTATAGACTGAAAGAACCAATGTGGTTAAAATGGTCATACTGTCCCAAAGCAATTTATGGATTCAGTGCAATTTTTATCAAAATACCAACATCCCAACATCATTTTTCACAGAATTAGAATATAATAATACAATTTATATGGAACCAAAAAAGAGCTGACTAGCCAAAGTTATCCTTAGCAAAAAGAACAAAGCTGGAGTCCATGCTACCTGACTTCAAAATGTATTACCAGGCTATTGTAACAAAAACAGCATGTAAAAGTCTTTGGGAAGGCATATGTTTTCATTTTGGTTGGATAAGTACCTCAGAACCAAGATTCTTGGATGATGGTTATGTGTATTTAACTTTAGAAAAGCTGCCAAACATTTATAAAAGTTTTGTGTAATTTAACATATCAATTATATATATATACATATTTTATTGCATTTTAGGTTTTGGGGTACATGTAATGAACATGCAAGATTGTTGCATAGGTACATACATGGCAATGTGGTTTGCTGCCTCCCTCCCCATCACCTATATCTGGCATTTCTCCCCATGTTATCCCTCCCCAGTTCCCCACTCCCTGCTGTCCCTCCTCTAGTTCCCCCCGACAGACCCCAGTGTGTGATGCTCCCCTCCCTGTGTCCATGTGTTCTCATTGTTCAACACCTGCCTATGAGTGAGAACATGCAGTGTTTGATTTTCTGTTCTTGTGTCAGTTTGCTGAGAATTATGGTTTCCAGGTTCATCTATGTCCCTACAAAGGACACAAACTCATCGTTTTTTATGGCTGCATAGTATTCCATGGTGTATATGTGCCATATTTTCCCTGTCCAGTCTATCATTGATGGGCATTTGGGTTGGTTCCAAGGCTTTGTATTGTAAACTGTGCTGCAATGAACATTTGTGTGCATGTGTCTTTATAATAGAACAATTTATAATCCTTTGGATATATACCCAGTAATGGAAACATATCAATTTTTGAGAATTCCATTGCTCCATATCCTCTTGATCAGTTGGTATTGTCAGCCTTTTTAAATTTAGCCATTCTTGCATGTGTTCAGTGGTAACTCCTTACAGTTTAAATGTTTATTTTCCTGGTACAGAATGTTATTTTCATGCATTCATTGTCTATTCTTGTATCTCCTTTAGTAAAATATATTTGCAAAGTTTTTACTCATTGTTATTTAAAAAACTGTATTGTTTGACTTTTCCCCTTCTTATTTCTAGGACTCTTACATATTCTAGTCTCCATTCCCTGTGAGGTATACTTATTGCAAACATTTTTCTGTCAAATGTGTCTTGCCTTTTCATTTTCTTAATGATGTTTTAGGAAGAGAAAAAATTTATTTTATTGAAATTGGACTTACCAATTTCTTTTCCCAGAAACCTTTACTGCTTCAAGATTGTGAAGAGTTTTTACTACATTTCTTTTAGAAGTAAGCTTTAGCTTTTACATGTTGGCTAATTATCCAATTAGACTTTTTTTTTTGGTATGATTGGAGTAAGTCTGAGGTTTGTTTTTCCCCATATGATTATCCTTTCATTGCTTCTTTTTTTTTTCCAATTCAATTATTTATTCCTGGAGTCGTCCATCCAACTCGGAGGCCCTGGACGAGGAGAGCTGAGCCACGGACCACAGGGCTCAGCCCCCACCGGAGCTCAGCCCGCTGCAGGCTGCCTGTTTCCTTCCCCCGCTGGTGGGAGAGCAGAGCGAGAACTGCTGGGAAGAACTGTGCTGCTTGTATTTGTTCCCTTGGGGTTTTTTTCTGCCTAATTTCTGTAATTTCCAACCACCATGAAATGATTATAAAGGGTTATTTTAATGAAATAGAAATCACTTTTATTGGAAAAAAAAAAAACAACCAAAAAACATTCTCTTTATCTGTCTGACTAATCATTCCCTTAAGACCATATTCTCTTGATTTTCTAGCTTTCTAAATAATCCCAAAGTTTGGTAATATAAGTCTTCTAAGTCTTTTAGTATCGTTCTCTTTTCCAAAATTGTTTTGGCTAAATAATTCCCTCCCATCCCCGTCACCTTCCCGTCCCCCTGCCCCCTCCCCTCCGCCTTCCCTCCCCTCACCTACCCTTGCCTCCCCTCCACTTCCCTTCTTTTTTTATTTTCAGGGTCTCACTCTGTCACCCAGACTGGAGTGCAGTGACGTGATCATGGCTCACTACAGCCTCAATCTCCCTGGGCTTTGGTGATCCTCCCACTTTAGCCTTAGGAGTAGCTGGGACCACAAGCATGTGCCACCAAACCCAGATAGCTTTCTGTATTTTCTGTAGAGACAAGGTTTGGCCATGTTGCCTAGGCTGGTGTTGAACTGGTCTCAAGCAATCCACCTGCCTTAGCTCCCAAAGTGCTGGGATTACAGGCATGAGCCACCACTCCTGGCCTACTTTTACTTTTCTACAAATTAGACTATCAACTTTTCAATTTCTCCAAAAAAAGAAAAAATGCTGAGATGGTGATTGGAATTATATTGCATCTGTAGATCAATTACAGGGGAAAGTAATATTTTAAAACTACTTACTCTTTCAGTTAATTAAAATGAAATATATTTCCATTTATTCAACTTTCTTTACTTTCTCCCAGCAATGTTTTGTAGTTTTCAAAATAGAAGTCGGAAGTTTCATATGTGTGTGTGTATATATATATATATATATATATATATATATTTTTTTTTTTTTTTTGTAGAGGTGAGGGTTTTACTATGTTCCCCAGGCTGGTCTCAAACTCCAACCAATTCATTCCTCTTTCCTTGGCCTCCCAAATTGTTGACCTTACAGGCATGGGCCATCATACCTGGCCTATTCTGTTAAATAGATATATCATATTTTTGTATGTCATATTTTTGCAGCTATTTTAAATGGCATTGTTTTATTAATTTTAATTTTTAATTTATTATTGTTAGTATAAAGACAATTGATCCTTACATATTTGTTTATATCCTGAAAGTTTGTTGAACTTAACAAGTTCTAGCTTGTTAGTAGACATTGGGGAATTTTCTACATTAGCAAAGTAGTTAAACTCTGGTCCCTATGCTTCTCTGAGCTTATATTTTATCTATTAACCATCTCTGCACCCTAGAAAGGCCTAGAAATTGTAATCGACCGAGCAGAAGTACATACCCATAGTGTTCATACTTTGTCCTCCACTTCTCCCTAAATAGAACCAGGTATTTTTTTTAGAAATGGTAGATTTAATGCCTAAAGCTGGAAATAAACCAGGTGCACCAGGAATGTACTGTCAGCAGACATCAAGAAAGCTGCTACAGACTTCTTGGGCAATATCAGAAAATCTTGGGGGAAAACTTGAAGAGACTCTAGTAATTAAACATGGTGCAATTTAAGCATCAAAAGGGAGAATATGTAAATAAATAAAATACTTGAAATATATTTGAATCAATGAGCTCATAGTGATTATTTTTAAAAATCAGATTAGTCATCGTTAGATGATGCTAGGGAATCATTTCATTATTATTGATGCTGGTAAATAAAGAGAAAGGATCAAGAATTCATCTGAGTTTTTAAAAGAAACATGATTGGGTAATCAAAGTAGATGAGTGGAAGTTTCTCTTTAAAGAACTATTGTAGATAGTCAGTGAAAAAAAAGAAATTGATAGAATTTTATCTGAATGTACTAATGTTTGTGGACACTCAGTATTAATGGCTGCTAACAAAAAGAAAGATGACAAACTTACTCTTTGCAACCTCATGGAAGTACATATATTATTTTAGAGTGAAAGTGGATCTGATCAAATCTCTGTAACTACTATTTGACAAGAAATAGATAAGTATGTTAAATTACAAAGGTTCAGTGAAGAAAATACAGAATATAAGACCCTGGATAAGACAAATAACTTTTATTTTTAACAAATAAATTGCAAGAAAAAATAGATGGAGAATAAACCTATAGATTAAAAAAGATATTAGAAACATTAATAAACCTCAGAGCATTAATTTATTGTGCCTTTATTTAAAAAAAAACTATATAAAAGAACCAAAAAGCCATTTACATTACTTATAAATTGATTGAAAAGTTTTAACATTGATTGAATACCATAATATTATGAATTAATTACTGTTATTTTTGATATGATAATGTTATGGTTTTATTTTTCTAAGCCTTTATGTTTATATATTGACACTAAAATATTTATAGATGAAATATTATTTCAACCTATATTTATCTCCAAATAACACATGGAAAAAAGAGGCTAAGCATCCATGAACACTAATGTCTGCATGTGATTCACTCAAATTTTCTAGGAAAGGAGATTGTACTCCATGCTTACCCATTTTAAAAAATTATGTATTTGCTATAAATTTACAACAGCTTATTTTTCTATAGTGTTAGATAAATTTATTGATATTGCTTGTCTTAATTATTGAAAGATAGTTTAATTTAGAGAGTTAATTATTGGGCAGTGATACTTTAAGACACAACTATTTGCATCATAAATTCTATTGATTGAATTTTAAAGTGACAGTGAGGGTTAATGACAGGATAAGTCGTCCAATCCTTTTGTAACTTTCATAGTAGCATAATGTAGACAAGTTTACTATGTGCTATTATCAATCAAGCAATAACAGCTTTATCTTACAAATAATACAGACTAAAATGAACAACAACATGTCAACAGAATGGCAATGTTCGTTGTTACATCCTAAATGATAGTAAGTATTTTATTTTTCCTAAAAACAGTTGACGTAAAATAGATTGTGATGTGGAACATTTTGGAAAGATTTGGTTTTATTGATTTTCTGTCTTAATTTTCCATTTCCAATTTCACTGATTTCAATCCAAGTTTTATTATTTCTTTTCTTCTGCTTATTTTGAATATAATGTGTTCCTCTTTTCTAGTTCTTAAGGTGGAAGCTTAGATGATTGATATTAGATCTTGCTTTTTTCCCTAATATAAGCATTCAAGGCTATAAATTTCCCTCCAAGCACTGCGTTCACTGCATCCCACAATTTTATACATCGTGTTTTCATTTTCACTTTTTAAAATATTTTTAAATTTATTTTGAGGTTTCTTCTTTGGCCCATGTGTTATTTTGATGTACATTGTTTAATCTCCAAATATTTGGAATTTTCCGGTTACCTCTTTTGTTATTAATTTCTAGTTTAATTCCACTGTGGTTTGAGAGCAGATATCATGTAATTTCTACCATTTTAAATTTGTTAAGCTATATTTTATGATCTAGAATGTGGTCTAGAATGTGATCTAGAATGTTCCCTGTGAGTTTGAAGAGATTGTACATTATGCCCTTGCTGGATGAAAGAGTTTATAGTTGTCTTTTATGTCCAGTTGATTATGGTTGTTTTTAACCAACTATGTTCATACTGATTTTCTTACCTGCTGGATCCGTTCATTTCTGGTGAAACATCATTGAAGTTTTCAACTGTAATAGTGGATCTATTTTGCCTTGTAGTTTTAGCTTTACATATTTGTTGCTCTGTTGTTAAATGCATACACATTAAGGTTTGTTAAGTCCTCTTGGAGAATTGACCCTTTTAACATCAGGTAACACACTTCTTTATCTCTGATAAATTTTCTTGCTCTTCAGTCTACTCTGTCCAAAATTTAGTAACTGCACTTTCTATTGTGTTAGCATGGTATATCTTTCTTCATTCATTTACTTTTAATCTACATGCATCTTTATATTTAAAATGGGCTTATGGTAGACAACATACAGTTAGGTCTTATTTATTTCATCCACTCTGACAATCTCTGTCTTTTAAATGGTACATTTAGATTAGTGACATTCAAAGTGAATATTGATATGGTTGGATTAATATCTAAAATTTTTGTTACTATTTTCTATTATTGCACTTATTTTTTGTTTCTTTTTTTGTCCTCTACTTTTTAAATTTGCCTTTTGTAGTTTTATTTTCACTTTTATTTTAATTTCAGGGGTATAACTGCAGGTTTCTTACATGGGCAAACTTATGCCATGGGGGTTTGTCGTACAAATAATTTCATCACCCAAGCATTAAGACTAGTACCCATTTGTGGTTTATTTGTTGTTTTTCCTGATCCTCTCCCTCCTCCCTTCCTCCACTGTCCAATAGACCCCAATGTGTGTTGTTGCCCTCTATATGTGTCCATATATTCTCATCATTTAGCTCCCACTTATAAATGAGAACATGCAGTATTTGGTTTTCTGTTCCTGTGTTAGTTTGCTGAGGAAAATGGCCTCCAGCTCCATCCATAATTCCTGTAAATGACATGATCTTGTTCTTTTTTATAGCTACATAGTATTTCCATGGTTATAGGTCAGTTGTTTCCTACTCTGCTCCTGGCTTCTTTCAGAATTTATTCTTCATCCGTAATTTTCTGTAGTTAAAAATGGTAGGCATATATCTAAGTGGGCTTTTTTGGTATTTATCCTGCCTTGTGTTCTCTAAACTTCTGGATCTGTGGTTTAATGTCTAATATTATTTCGAAGAAATTCTCAGTTTTATTGCTACAAAAATTTATTTCGCCCCTTCCTTCCTTCCTTCCTTCCTTCCTTCCTCTTCCATCTTTCTTTCTTTCTTTCTCTTTCTTTCTCTTTCTTTCTTTCTTTCTTTCTTTCTTTCTTTCTTTCTTTCTTTCTTTCTTTCTTTCTTTCTTTCTCTCTTTCTTTTTTTTTCTTTTCTTTCTTTCTTTCTTTCTTTCTTTCTTTCTTTCTTCTTTCTTTCTTTCTTCTCTCCCTCCTCCTCTTCCTCATCATCAGCCTCCTCCTCCTACTTCCCCTTCCCCTTCCCCTTCCCTTCCCCTTCCCCTTCCCTTCCCCTTCCCTTCCCTTCCCCTTCCCCTTTCCTTCCCTCTCCTCCTCTCCCCTCCCCTCCCCTCCTCTCTCCTTTCCTCTCCTTTCCTTTTCTCTTTTCCTTTTCTCCTTTCCTTTTCTTCTTTTCATATACCCTTCATGCACATTTTACATCTATTGTAGCTTGCCCACAGTTCCTGGATATTCTGTCTTTTTTTCTTTTGGTCTGTTTTTTTTTCTGTTTGCTTTTTAGTTTGGGACTTCATTTTGATATATCCTTAATTTGGGAGACCTTTTTCTTAGCCACGTGCAGTTTCAAAAACCCACCAAAGAAATTCTTATTTTTGTTACAATGTTATTTATCTCCAGTATTTCTTTTTGGTTCTTTCTTAGAATTATTTTTCAACTCTGCTTACATTGCTCATCTGTTCTTGTGTGCTATTTCATCAATACAGCTCTTATATTAATTATAAATTGTTTTAAAATCTGGGTCTGATAATATCTGAGTCTGGTTCTAATGAGTGCTTTCCGCCTTATAACTGTATTTTTCTTTTATTTAGTTTTTTGCCTTTTCACATTTCTCATAATTTTTTCTGGATAGCCAGACATAATACACTGGGTTAGCCAGCCATGGTACAATGAGTAAAAGGAATTGCTGTAACTAGGCCTTTTTAAATGTGGTAGTAAGTTTTGGTGGAAGAGGAAGCATTAGCAGTGCTGTGATGAAGACTCAGTCTTTTAGTAAGCCTGTGACCCTAGACTGACCTTCACATGTACTCTCAGTCTCCTCCTCCTTATGTGGGACAGATGGTTCACACGGTCTGAGGTGGGGTATTTCCCTTCTCCCAGGTCACTTAGACCCCCAGCAGGTTAGGCTCTGGTTAAATAATATCTCCTGAAAGCAGACTTCGTTTAAAAGAACACAATGCTCTGGTATATTTCAAAATACTTTCTTTTGCTCTCCTGCTGCCAGAAGAACCAGGGAATTTTTTTCCTGGTATTTACTAGGAAGACCAGTTAAAGCTCCTGGAGGTAAAACTCATAAAGTGTGTGTGGCCCACATGACTGGATCCTCCGGGAGTTTTTCACTTTCACAGTTGTCCACACTGAGACTCTAGAAATTCATCCATTTCAGTATATGTTTTCCTACCAAGAAACTGGTTCCCATGGAGGTTGCTGTTGTGATTGTCTGTGTTCCCTGCTGGTCTCTCCAATTTTGGGCTCGGTGGTTTGTGTTCCGACCTCAGTTCTCCTAGGGATCTAAAAGGAAGTTGGCTTTTTTGGTTTGTTGAGCTTTATACTTGTTGTCAGGACAAAGTGGCAACTTCTAAGATTTTACATGCCAGCCTGGAAACTGGAAGTCTGCCTATAATTCTAAAAACCATTAGCATTGTGGTGTATTTTTTAAAATTTTTTCCTTGCATTTTACTTAGTTTTAAAAAATCTAATTTAGAATTGGAAAGCAGTCATATTTTGGCATAGGTTAGTAAAATCAATATGACCCTTCCTTCCCTCCCTCTCCCCCACTTCCTTCCCTCCCTCTCCCCCCCTTCCTTCCCTCTTCCCTCCCTCCTTCCTTCCCTCCCTTCCTCCCTCCTTTCCTCCTTCCCTCATATTTCCTGTGCTTTTGAGATTTTTAATAAGAAATTATTCCTCTGGTGGTTTGGTAACTCAGGTTACCTCAAAGCCTTCTGAAATGGAGATCAATAAAGGAAAAATCTTACATTTAAGAATAATTTTTTCAATGCTTATGTTCAATTTTATAACATCTGTTTATACTTGCCTCATCTAGTTAACTTATTTATGTGTATACCAAAGTTACTCTTGGCTCATTCATCTTATTGAGTCTTTGATTTTCCTTTCAGTGTGTGGAAACTTAATAACATGATTGTGTTTTTTCTGCCTATTTGAGCCTTAGTGCCATGACCAAGAGTAACGTTGTATGGTGAAAAAGCCTTGGAGTCTGGCTGGTGACCTTGAAACCGTGGTTCCACCATTTATTAAATAGTTGGATCAATGGGCAGGATTTTGAATGTCTCTGTGTTCTAATTGAGAATGTGTTCATTCTCAATTTAACTATGAATTGAGAATGATAATGATCATTTATCTAGTACTTATCACTAGGGCAGCACACAGTTCTAGATATTTAATGTGACTATGGATAGGACGCTTGTTTTATGACATTATTTTTCTCATTATTATTATTATTTTTTGTCATTCAGCACTGCAAAGGAAATCTGACCAAGTGTTGATTTTTTCATTTCTTTGTAAGTATTTTATATTTTTCTTTGCTGGAACTCATGAAATGATTTTTAGCCCTGTAAATACAAATGCATTGAAAATTTGATGGAACTAAAGGTAAATTTTTCACTGATCTTGCCTAGAAATCATCTTTCTGATTTACAGGCTTGTCTTTTCTTGCTCAGATTTTAAAATATTATATGCTTGACTATTTATTCTCTCAGCTTGTGTGACTTTTTCCAGTGGACAGCCATAATTCTGAGCACTTTTGGTTTTGCATTTACTTTTTATCTATCACTTTCTTTCCACATTTTTTTCGTTATTTGTCATTTGTTCATTCTTTTTATTTTTTCATTCATTTGGAGACAGTGAAGTAAAATGCTAAAAACACAGACAAGTGGAATCAAATAAACCTGAACTTGAATTATGGTATCACCATTTTCAAACTGTGTGATCTAAGACAAATCATTTAACCTCTCTTCTTATTTTCTTCATGTGTAAAATGCAGAGAATCATAGAAATAGAAAAGAGTTATCAGTTATTTTTAGTAATCAAAATATTTACTAATTAAACTGTTCTCTACATTTTAAAGTTATTTTCTGATGAATATTGTTGGATATTCCCATTGCAATGGTCATTTTTAGGATCTTCATTACTGACTTTCATTGCCTTCACATGCATTTGGCAACAGTACAACAACTGGCATCCCTCGTTCCAACTCTTACCTCTAAAATCCAAACTTTGTTTACTACTGCAGACTGATTTGCTCAAGTATTGTTTATTGGATGCCCTTTGTACAATTAAAATGGATCTCCAGAATAATGTGAATTCTTCCTCCTCCTTCTTTTCTATCCTTATTTGTCTTAATTATCTAATGTTAATTTTATGTTCATTTTATCTATAATGTTTCTTTGCATTCATCTATATTTCTGTCAATATTTCCCCTTTTGCCAACTGAATTCCACTAGCTTCTCTTCAGAAAAGTATCTCCGCTCTTTCCCAGAACTTGGTTTATATTTGTGTAACAATTAGACCTTAATGTTAGTTAATTGTCTTCATATCTTTTATATTATTAGATTGAGTGTTTGAAGATGAACAACCAAAATTGATATATTTTTGGAATCTCCACAGTCATTAAAATAGTTCTTTGAACAAATAGTCCTGGAAATAAATTAATGAATAGAAAGTATAGCTTGATATGTTTTCCCTAGAGGCATTTTTGTGTATGCTGAATGTATGTTATACCAACTACCCCATTTCCTCTCAGAGGTGATAGAGTTTGTTTTGTTCCATGGAGGATATTGCTATAAAGACCATTTGAATAAAAGTCAAGACAGCAGATTCTTGTGTCATGGTTTTCTTGTGGCTTTACCTTCCTTAAATTCAGTATAATAGGATACAAGATGT
Source organism: Sapajus apella (assembly GCF_009761245.1). NCBI lineage: Eukaryota > Metazoa > Chordata > Mammalia > Primates > Cebidae > Sapajus > Sapajus apella. The sequence goes on along the minus strand of NW_022437045.1, from coordinate 3,954,409 downwards.
CTATTTTCCATTGCTGCATCAATATTCAGATATCTCCTATTGTACAACTCTAATCATACCTAGAAACACACCTTGGAAACAGGTGCCCTGTGAATATTTATGGAAATGGAATGCTAGTTTGTGTGCAAGTATTTTTTTAAAGAATGACAAGAATTTAGTGATATCTGGACATTTGGTGAGGTTTTGCTCTCTTATATGGAAATAGTTGTTGGAGGGTTTTAGGTTATATAAATGTCAACAACCTAATTTTAGAGATGATGTTGAAGAAAATGGTTAAGATTATACAGCTCACTGGTAGAAAGCAGAAACCAAAAGTCAGGCCTCACACCATTTGGCCTAAAGCATATTTTTTATTCTATAATGCTCTGAGTTCCAAGTGGCAAACCAACAGGGGCAATATTTTCAGCAGATAGCTATATTTACATATAAAAACATCTTTTTTTGTGGTTCACACCTTGCCTATAAAAAACATCTTTTATTTATCTTTAATTTTGTAAATCTGTCACTAAGGAGCTATAAGAACAGAACATTTTTTTTCTTCAACTTTTATTTTAAGTTCCAGAGTACATGTGTCAAATGTATACGTTTGTTACATAGGTAAATTTTTGCCATGGTGGTTTGCTGTACAAATCATCCCATTACTTAGGTATTAAGCTCACTATCCATTAACTATTCTTCCCAATTCTCTCCTCTCCCCAACCTCCTCCTCTGCAGGCCCTAGTGTGTGGTGTTCCCTTCCATATGCCCATGTGTTATCATTCAGCTCTCACTTATAAGTGAGAACATGCAGTGTTTGGTTTTCTGTTCCTCCATTAGTTTGCTGAGGATAATGGCTTCTAACTACATCCATGCTCCTGCAAAGGAAATGATCTTGTTCCTTTTTATGGTTGCATAGTATTCCATTGTGTATATGTATCACATTTTCTTTATCCAGTCTATCATTAATGTACATTTAGGTTCATTCCATGCCTGTGCTATTGTGAATAGTGCTGCAATGAACATACACATGCATGTGTCTTTAAAATAGAAGGAGTTATATTCCTTTGGGTATATACCCAGTAACGGGATTGCTGGGTCAAATGGTATTTCTGCCTCTAGGTCTTTGAGAAATTTCCAAACTGTCTTCCACAGTGGTTGAACTAATTTACACTCCCACCAACAGTGTAAAAGCATTCCTTTTCTTCCTCAACCTCACCAGTATCTGTTTGTTTGTTTGTTTCATTTTAATAATGGCCATTATGACTGGTGTGAGATGGTATTTCATTGTGGTTTTGATTTGCACATCTCTAATGATCAGTGAAGTTGAGCTTTTTTTCATATGTTTGCTGCATGTATGTTTTCTTTTGAGGCAATTTGTCTCCGTTTTCTTCTAGAGTTTTTATAATTTTGGGTTTCACATTTAAGTCTTTAATCCATATTGAGTGAATTTTTTATATGATGTAAAGAAGGGGTACAGTTTAAATGTTTTGCCTCTGGCTAGCCAGCACTTCCAGCACCGTTTATTAAATAGGGAATCCTTTCCCCATTACTTGCTTTTGTTAAGTTTGTCAAAGATCAGATGGTTGTAGGTCTATAGCTTTATTTCCAAGTTCTCTATTATGTTCCATTGGTCTATGTTTCTCTTCTTGTACTAGTACCATGCTGTTTTGGTTATTGTAGCCTTGTAGTATAGTTTGTATTTGGGTAGTTTGATGCCTCCAGCTTTGTTCTTTTTGCTTAGGATTTTCTTGGATATTCAGGATTCTTTGGTTCCATGGAAATTTTAGAATAATTTTGTTTTTCTAATTCTGTGAGTAGAACTTTTAATTTTTTTAATCCAGAATGTTTTCTCAATGTCTCCAGTTTGACTCAGCCATATATTATTATTATAGAATAAATAGTGTGTCAGTATAGATTTCTTGTTGTGGCAAAGGTTCTTTTGCAATCAGAATGAAAAAAGTAGCCTCCTGTGAATCTTGGTGGGGAGGAGATTAAACAGGTGCATACAGGTAGGTTTAGATACCACAAAAGGGGACAACTCACTCGTTCTTGCTCAGCTGCTGAGAGATCATGTTAAGGAGGCATTTCAGAGGTAAGCTGCTTCTAGCTATGTAAGAGCAAAACTGGAGGCAGGAAATACTTGTGATTTTTTTTAACATGGCTGCAGTGACACTGATTATACTAGAGAAATGATTTGAAATTCACTAAATGAAAGAGAATAAAAATTGCTTCTCGCAGAGAAGGGTTCTTTCTACACTACTTGCCTAGAACCACAATCACAACAAAACCAAGCTATCAAGAATGGTGGGGATTCTTGGTTGTAACGGGCTTTTGCCAGAAGACTATAGCCCTGGTATTTTGCGGGCATGTGTATGGTGCTGGGAGCAGCAATAACAGCAAAAAATACAGAAACCTCTAAAACACACAGACAAGACATTCTAGTTTTCTTTTCATAATCAAGCCTAAACTCTTGGAATGACTAAGATATTGAAGTTATCATAGGAAGGGGATAAAGACATTCTTGTGATGAGGGAATGTCTCATTTCTTATTTGAATAGGAAGACAAGTGGTAATATTCTGTTCACCAAATTGGTAAAGGTATAGTTTTTGGATCTTGTGGGAAGGTTAATATTAGCTTTGAACTATATTGAAATAAAATCTCAGTAGAAAATAGAATGAGGTAGGATTTATTTGCACCTTCTAATCATAATTGTGAATATCACTTTTATCCATTTGTTTTGATATTTTCAAAATGTGTGTATACTACTTTCCTTGTACCAAGTACTGCTTATAATGTATTTGGGAATTCTGAGTTTTTCTGAAGCTAAGGATTCTTTACATCAGCATTATTGTTTATATACATTATTGTGATATCCTCATGAACTTTAAGTAATTTTTTTTGAAAAAACACCTCTTTTCCAAAATATTCACTTAGCTTTTCAAATAAACTTAGAGATGATGGTCACATAAATGGAGCCAAATCCTGGTAGTAATATGTACTAAATGCTGTTTTATGTGTGGGCTGTGTGCTGGGGATTTCTTCTAGGGAAGAATTGGAAATGTATTATATACTCTATCAAAAAATTATAAAGGAAAGCAAATACAGGTTTTTGAGAGACTAGGAAGAAAATGAATAGGAAGACGTTGATTGTGGAATCAGAATTGTTAATTAATGAGTTTGTCAATAACATGAAAAAAGATAAGAAAATTAAGAAAGGAAGGAAGTATGCAGGAGAAGATGGAGAGAAATACTTGCTAAATCAGAAATGGAGATAATAAAAATGGCATGACCTCAACTTGAAAGTGACAAATAGCCCCGACTACCCAGAAAGAATAGTGTTGTATCCAAGAAGCAAAGTCTAATAACTTGATCTTTAGATTAAAAAAAAAGTTATTTTTCAATGAATAGAGACCATACAAATGGACTTGTAACTTCCATGTTTTGAGTTTTCTTTGGCTTGGTATTTTCCACACCTACATACAATTTCTTAATACGGGTCAGTACAAAATTGAGATATAGAGCAATGTGCCCAGGTTTAGAGGTTTTCTTTAAATCGTCATTTTAAATTAAGATTGTGCATTTCATGAATTCATACTTTTTAATCAAACCAACTGAAATATTTTCAATGGCATAATGTCATTTTGGTGCTATATAATCTTCATATCTCATAACATAATACATATCTGAAGTTAATATGATAAGTCTGACATTTTTATGAGATAACTTTTTTATTATTTGAAAATCTTTCCTGACAATTTAATTAAAAATGCTTAGTAACTTAGGTTCTTTCAGTGATTTTATATTTTTTTGCACACAATGTTCCATATCAAAGTACACTTTCAAATCTGCTGCTTTGATAGTGAGAAGATTCTCTTTCTGATCATCATAACACACCTTCACATAAAGCTTTGGTAAAAAGTCAGTTTTACCTGGAGGCTGTCTCATTTCTCTAAAATTATTCTACCACTCAATTTCTTTCCAGTTGGCAAAGAAAAATTTTTTAAAAATCGCTATATCCCTAAGGATTGATTACACTGACTAAAATTTTGTCAGTATCTAAGCTATAAGATATGAATAACTAAATTTAAAATGACATTTTGCATCTAAAACTTTATTTTTACATAAAAAACGTACATATGAGATTCAACTGGGATTTTTGATACTTATTCCTGGCTGCATATTTTTCTTGGGAAACTATAAACTCCTCTTGAGACTAACTTAATTACATGCCTTTTGTGGTCTGTGAAAAATAATTTGATTTTTTGTGCATATGTGAATTTAGATGCTAGTAGGAAAAATGGCCTTAAAATATTGAAACTCTGAAATGATATTTGGAGAAAATATAACTCATATTGTGCTGGATGGATGTGACTCTGTAAATAGAAGAGAAATAGAAGAGAGAGCCATGAATTTTCCACTCTTAAAACCCATAGAAGCCGGCCTGGTGTGGTGGCTCATGCCTGTAATCCAAGCACTTTGGGAGGCCCAGGCAGGGGGATCACTTGAGGTCAAAAGTTCAAGACCAGCCACTTTGGGAGGCCCAGGCAGGGGGATCACTTGAGGTCAGAAGTTCAAGACCAGCCTGGCCAACATGGTGAAACCCCATCTCTACTAAAAATACAAAATCAGCCAGCCGTAGTGGCACATGCCTATAGTCCCAGCTACTCAGGACTCTGAGGCATGAGAATTGCTTTAACCCAGGAGGCGGAGGTTTCAGTGAGCCGAGATCGCACCACTGCACTCCTCAGTTACAGAGATTCTGTCTCCAAAAACAAAAAAGAAAGGCAGGGTGCTGTGGCTCACACCTGTAATCCCAGCCCTTTGGAAGGCCAAGGCTGTCAGATCATGAGGTCTGGAGATCAAGACCATCCTGGCCAACATGGTGAAACCCCATCTCTACTAAGAGTACAAAAATTAACTGGATGTGGTGGCAGGTGACTGTAGTCCCAGCTACTTGGGAGGCTGAGGCAGGGGAATCCAGGAGGCAGAGGTTGCAGTGAGCTCAGATCAGGCCACTGCTCTCCAGCCTGATGACAGAGCAAGAGTCTATCTAAAAAGAAGAAGAAAGAAGAAGAAGGAGGAGGAGGAGGAGGAGGAGGAGGAAGGGGAGGAGGAGGAGGAGGGGGAGG